>NC_082604.1:13634446-13943113 GCF_030936135.1 Gavia stellata | reverse complement strand
ATAGAAAGATCCCAAAAGACCTTCCCAGAATTTTAAATCTTTGCCAGATCATCTAAATAACAGGTTTCAGTGACTTTGGCATCTGACATCTGTGGGCAAGCTAGGCACTTATCTTCTGTTATTCTCCACTTTATACTGCTCACTGAGGAAGGGAAAAAGCTTTCAGCGTCACAGTCATGTGTGGATTTAGCTGGTGGGATACAAGCAAATATGCTGTTACAAGTCAATTACATGCTATTTTTGCTGCTTTTACTGCTTGAGAGCATATCCTACAGGACAGAGGCAAAACACACTTCTCAAAACTATTACAGACCTATGAGGCAGAAACTGAAAGACAGAGCCTTTTGCCCTGTGCATACAGTGCCATTAAGTTTTAGAGGAATAAGTTACTGATCAGTCTCCAAGCGTACTAGAATCTGATCAGTAAAGACTCCAACGTCAAGCTGACTCAGAGATTTCCAAGAGTCAGTGTAAATTGCAACAAAGGTTTAAAAAAGGTTTCAATCGTGAATGAAACAAATATAACCCCTTCTTGCTAACTTTTCAGACTTGTGCTTGTTTTGAGATAATTGTTTTTAAAAAAAAAAATCACATCAACAGCATGAATTCATAAAACACTGCTAGCAGTCTTCTAGAAGTATGAAATGCTACAACAAAATGCACAGATAATA
This sequence comes from Gavia stellata, assembly GCF_030936135.1. NCBI lineage: Eukaryota > Metazoa > Chordata > Aves > Gaviiformes > Gaviidae > Gavia > Gavia stellata. The sequence goes on along the minus strand of NC_082604.1, from coordinate 13,942,442 downwards.
ACACAATATATAATCTTCCTGCTCTGTGAGCAGTCTTCATTTCAAGAGCATTTTCAAAGCACCAATACCATAATGCTAAGTACTAATAAGCTGGGCAGGCAGGCTCTCACCATACTAATTAACTTACCTATGGGGTTCTAGCTAAGGGCCACAAGCAGAATTCCAAAAGATTTTCCCTCCCCTCATACTCCTTTGTCTAATCTTTTTCACTATAATCACACTCAAAAAAAAAAAAATATGGAGCCCAGCATGATAAGTGTGTCTTGCCTCAGCTAAAACTATTAAGAAATAATGAAAAGCAAAATCAAGAGGCACAGATACAAAAGGGCTTTTGCCCTTATAGCAACAGAAAAATAAGTTAAACCATTGAAGGCCATTTGATGAGGAAAATGCATGCTTTCTGTTTTTCTGCGTGAGAGTTTCAAGGATTTCCACAGCTCATTTGCTGCAGGGGTCAAAATCCGATCCATGAAATTTCCTCCAGACACACTGCCTTTTTACTACAGCCATACATGACAGTCATCTCCCTCTTGCCCATCTACAGAAGACTAATCACTCCAGGACGCAGCTTAATATAAATGGCTGTAACAAGGACTTTGCACAGCAAGAGCAATAAGAGTGTCCCCAAAATCTCCACAACAAAGCTTGTTCTCAGATTTCCCTGTGGAAGCTCTTTAAATCAGGCTTGTCTACACATTGCTCATAGTTCATTCCCAGTCTCTACTTCCAAATAGGCATGTGTTCAAGATGTGTTGTACTGCTTTCTCAACTGCCTGCCTCCCCACTTCATCATACAAGGATGTGAAACTGGCTAACTTCCATAAACTGGAAAGGGGCATAACCCCAAAACGTATATTAATTTGCTAACTGGATTCTGTAGCAGATCAGAAGGCATATGAGAAGCCTTTCAGCTCTCAGGTCCTATTCTTTACATTTTCTGAGTGTAAGAGGAAGCACCCCATGCAAATTCTCCAGAAAAAAAAAAAATAGATGCCCTAACTACAGCAAAAGCTCTCTTACCTCTGAGAAGCATTTCCTTTTGACTGCTCTGGGTTTTCTCCAGGTGAAATTGCAACTATCAGTTCTTTGTTGGTAGATACCAACTACAGATCATGTGAATCAGCATAGGCACACCTCAGATCTGTACCTTTATGGAGCATCACAGAGTAGCAGAAGTATTACACAGCATCTGGAAAGTGAATTGAAAAATTATTCAAGATTAATAACTTTCATATCTTTTAGTGTTTCAGGGGAAATTACCAACAATGGAATGCCACTAGTTAGTGCGACTAGTTTATTATTATAGTTTAAGATTTGTGTGAAAGATAGTGGGGCTGGAGGCAAAAGGAGGCAGTTTCAAATTAACCTACAAATATGAACTTCGGGGAGCAGTTGATGCAAAAGCACTTGCCTTCCAGAATGCCAAGAGGCATTTCTCCTACTATCTTTTATAACTGAAATCCTGCAGATCGTTCTATGGTGGCTTGCAAAAGGCAAATAAAGAAAAAGGCTGGTCAAGACACTTAAATACTCTACAAGAAGTACGAACTCCATTGTAGGATTTTAAATAGTGCAAAAAAAACCAGAAGATGGTAATAGATACAGTGTCTCCTACTCAGACAGATTTTTCTCCTAATATAGACAAAAATTGCTTATAAGTAGTTTAATACCACAGATTTCCCCTTATCAAATATAGCTTTTAGTAAGACAATACTACTGCTAAAGTTCTGAAGATCAAAGTGTAGATCATTAGCATGAATCCATTTTAGTTGTGTTCGAAAAAGCATGAACTCACATAAATCATTAATAAAGGGCACCTTTATAACTCTTCCCACAACTCCTTAGTATTACTTAGTTCTTTTCCACTTGTAAGAATACTTGTAAGAAGTATTGACTTCAGCTAAAGTCTCTGCTCATTAAGGATCTCAGTTCAGCTCCCAGCTAAGCTGGCTCAATTACTTTAGGGACCAAACACTCTGAAATTATACAAATGTTATATTTACTTAAATGGCAAAAAAACTAAATAAAAAGGTATCTTTGGCTTTGTGTGTGCGCACAGGGCTTTGTTTTTAACAGAACTTTTTTCAGAGCAGTTTTACATTCCAATTCTTATGAAAGTAGAAGAAACTCAAACCAATGCAGGCTGACCTGAAGGTAAATTAAAAAAAAAGTTTTGAATATGATTGCGGTTTCCCTGCTTATGATCACAAAATTAAACTGGCCACAAAAATCTCACCTCACAAATGCCAAAATACACTTTATCATTTAACTGAGCAGCTGTATTTAGGCAGCGTATACAAGATAGAAGCACCACAGACTATAAGGTGGCAAAGAAAGGAAACCCCAAAGATAAATTTAGTCAGAAGGGATCAGTTCCAGAAGAAAACATAGCTGTTCTAAGATGTCGCTTCTTTTCACTGCTGCTGTAATGAATCTCTGCATTTGCTTTGCTGAACAATAACTATTCATTAATGCAACACAGCTAGACATGGAAAAACGTACTCTCTTATCAGAAACAACATGAGATCAATTCTTTCCTTGGAGACTTAAAATTTCCTATTTTACTCGTGGGTACTTATTATTCAAGTAAAATTAGAGTCCTTATTTATGTTGCTGTTGAACTGTTGTGTTTATTTAAATCACATTAGTATAACACTAATATAACATGTTCTTGTCAGACTTCTGTATTTTTAAAAGACATGTCCAAAAAAAAACCCAAAAACCAGCCAACAACAGTGAATCCAAAAAGGCAGAAGAATTCAGTATATTTTCTTCTCCATATCCAGTTTCAGTAGTAGAGTTCTGGCCCGGCTGGAGCATCTTTATGATTCAATACATTTCAAAAATACTTTCAGAACATAGAAAAATATTATAAAAATAATTTTTCCTTGAGTTTAATTTGACATCTAGAACAGAATGGAATATTTAATATTTATCAAGTGAACTCCAAAAAGTTACTTTAATCTGCTCAAGTGAGGAAAAAAGGGGAACAAGGGCATATTTGCATTGGATGGCACAAGACCATATACTTATATATCCAACTTAACTCAGTTGTAAAAGCTCACAAAAAACCCTAAAAAGCTACAAACATAAAAGCCCAGCCATGGCTTATTTATTCCATTTATGGCCTGCTCATTGAGAATGGATGACGTCATGAAGGAGCCATACTACTACTAGCACACAAGGCAGCTATGCAATCTGAAAGAACATTACATCATGCTGTGTGACCAGAGAGACTTAACCCATTTTGATCAAATAGAATTTTCTGATATCAAAACTGTTCTTAGATTTGCCAAAAAAATATTCTTTTAATGCCTAAACAGACTTTAAATCAGCCTAGTAGAAAGTAATCCTCCGTCCCATAGGCAAGCAACATAACTCAAAATGTAAAAGGTGTGAGTTGTGCTAATTCAACTTCAAGATTCTGAAATTCTTTATCCAGACAAGCTTGTTTCCTTCAGAGAACAAGTGCCGTGAAATCCTGCCCACGAGGCACAGAGGAGTGCTCCAACTAGCAATGAATCGTCAGCATCAAGATAGGGTGTTTTAATATGAAAACCAAACACTTTACACAAATCTAAGATACACACAAACATACAATTTTGTATGCACATAAGTTAAACGGGAGTCCTCTCTTCAGTTCTTCTTGGTTAAACCCAACAGCATTTCTCCATTCACTTTTCTTTTTTTAAGTGAAGAACATTTGAATAGTCTTGGACAGTTACACCCATGGAAACACTCATTTTAGAAGAAGCACAAAGCATGTTGGCAGGACAGGGTGGAAATCGAAGCAATAAGACATTATTCTTCCACAGTAGAAGACTTCATTTGGGCAAGTGGTTGAACAGCACTGACCACAATCCCCTCAGTCACAGAATCACTAAGGTTGGAAAAGACCTGTAAGATCATCAAGTCCAACCATCAACCCAACACCACAGTGCCCATTAAACCATGTCCCACAATGCCTCATCCACACATTCCTTGAATACCTCCAGGGAGGGTGACTCCACCCTGGGCAGCTTATTTCAGCATCTCACGACTCTCTCAGTAAAGATATTTTTCCTAATATCCAGCCTGAACCTCCCCTTGCGCAACTTGAGGCCGTTTCCTCTTGTCCTGTCACTCGTCACTTGGGAGAAGAGACCAACACCCACCTCTCTGCAACCCCCTTTCAGGTAGTTGTAGAGAGCGATAAGGTCTCCCCTCAGCCTCCTCTTCTCCAGACTGAACAACCCCAGTTCCCTCAGCCGCTCCTCATCAGACTTGTGCTCCAGACCCCTCACCAGCTTCGTCGCCCTTCTCTGGACACGCTCCAGCACCTCAATGTCCTTCTTGTAGTGAAGGGCCATCTAGTCAGTTTGATTAGCTATGATCCCACTTGCTCCCACAATCCCCTTTAATATCCTCGGGACATTTACAAAATTGGTGTAAATTAGGACATTAGGAACACCAGATTCTTATTTCAGGAGGGGTAAAAACAGTTCTCTTCAGAATGAAGTCATACTGGTGGGTATAATTAGCTAGTGAAGATAACACCAGTGACCTCTGCTATGTTCAAGGATTCATAAATAATTAAAAATTAAAATCTTTGTAAGTGTCTGGTTAAACATAGGCATCTAAATCCAATTTAGACACCTAGATAAGAAGCTTGATTTTAAAAGGTATCTGTTTACTACCTTTCACAGTACTTCTCACTGATCACTCATTTACATACATTTCCTTACCTAACTTTAAGAATTGTTTTAATTCAGTGATTTACAGGGGCACCTTTCTATGCATTAAAGCTTCCATTTTTATTAGCAAAAATAAAAGAGGATTTTAAGTCACTGATACTGCAACAGTGTAGCAAAAATTCAGAACAGGGCGGGGGAGAAGAGAGAGTTCTCCAAGATCACTGTATACCTAAAACCGTCTCCACAAATGGAAATTATCAAAAGGTCAGACATAAAAAGCAGCTATTCATAAATACTAATTAGCACCTTGTCAGTGATTGCATGATAACATTTACTGATGCATAACTGAATAGCAAAAAAATTGAAAAACAGAGAGCGTGGGTAGATTTAATAATTAATTCCTCCCACACTAATCAGTTTCTGACTATTTCTTCTAATAAGCACAATTATATATTCTTACTTCCTTTTTATTTTCTTCTTCCTTTGTGAGTAACAAACGATCAGTCTGTCTTTCTAAAGCTAAGGGGAGGGGGGACCATTGCAAATAACATAGTAAAAATAATTTTTAACAATTCTAAATTTCTAAATGTTTTAATTCCATGTAAGTTTTTGCTTCATTACTTGATACAATTAGGATTCTTTGTTTTATAAAACAATAGAAATTTTAAGTTATTCCATTAGAATTGGCTCATCTTCCCCCAAACCTTCTTCCTAAATCGCACACTTGTAATCCAGTGCATTTATTTATGTGTGTTAGTACACACATACATTAATAGCCATCATCCACTATCCCAACAGCTGAGTTGTAGTTAAGGAGAGCTCTTCTCCACTTTCACAGGTCTGAGCAGACAAAACAGTGTATGTTATTCAACATTTACAGGGTTAGCTACGTCAGGATGTAACTATGTGGATTAAAGCATTGACTTGCAAGCAGCCACAGTGAAATTGTGTATCCTTTTACTGTACGAGGGATAAACAAGATGAAATGCACAAGACCTACCAGAAACATGGCTGAATACAATGCTTAAAATTACACATAGGTCTAGTGGCTAGCTGTATTATGAGCACACCATACCACAGTAACTATTAGCTGTAAGGGAAGTGTCAAAATATTAAGTCAAAACAGAATTTTTAAATTTTTTTTTTTAAACTTCAGCCAAACTATCTTTTCACAATATTTTGTTAGACCAATATATTCTGCAGTCCAGCACTGGAACAGTGTCGATAGAAAACGTCAGTCTTTCTTTCCATGGATGAAACCCACCTGCTGCGCGGGCTGTATCAGCATCTTGGATGGTTTTTCTGTATTCTGACAAGTGTTGCAGCAATTTTGTTTCCATATGGCCTCTAGAGGATTGTGATTTTTCTATCATAAATATATAGGAAAAACAAAACCCAAACCCACTCCCCAATTTCCAAAACACTTTCAACATCTCAGGAATAGCATTCTCCATTTAACACTTGCCAACAACAACCACCACACAACACACATATGCCCTTCCAAAAATCATTGCTTCCCACACTCCAGAAAACACCCAAAGAAAAGTGGCAGGGGTGAGAGGAGCAGCACTTGAACCACAAAACCTAGTAATGTTGTAGAAATCCAAACTTTAGAGTCCTGTGTCTTTAACTGACATGAAAAAAAATCTGCAAAAGCACAGGGCTGAACAAAGCCCTTCGCACCAGTTGCACATTCCCCCGTAAGCACCAACCAGCAACCTTATGCTACTTCAGCACGTTTGGCACTAGAATTTTCTCTTCCCCATTGCAGGAAACAGAAGTACAAAACATAGGCACAACCCATTCAAGAGCAACTAAAAGCCTGAGATATCAAATTCCTGAGGCATTCATTCACCATGCCCATAATCATCTCTGCAGGCCTCTAGGAAGATATTGCTAGTGGTTCCAGACTGTCTCATCTCTCACAGGTAAGCTTTGGCATGAATTAATTACATAAAGGGACTGCAGAGCCCTCTGGCAGAAAACACACAGGAATGGAAACCCTTTAAAAACCACTTTGTTTCTTCTGGATTTGGATAAGTAAGATGGTGGCTGCAAGGGAAACCTGATATGCAGAAGCCTCTCTTCCACAATAAGACAATACAAGTACTAGCAGGCAGAACCACATCAAGCTGTTTGTCTATCAGTCATACCCTGCAGATTCACTCTAGTGAACCTGGCTAAAATCCAACAGAAAAAAAAAAATGTCGTATTTTAAAAAGTACCTTTTGTAATAAAATCTCTCTTGCTTTACTTACGACACTCAAATATAATAATGTTGCATTCCATATGTGCTATACAATTGGTAAAGTAAAATCAGCCTAGCTGGCATGGAAAAACAACTCGTAATAATTAGTTGTCTGGTTTTGGTTTGGTTCTAGTTTTGTGGTTTTTTTTTTTTTTTTAAATCATTATCATGCATCTGCTCTCCAGAAATTTTATTCCATAGAGGGCATCATATTTTGCATAATACATTTTTTACCTTGCATTTCACCTTCATGACATGTGATATTAATACATCATTAGAGTGACAGCTCTTTCCAGTGATGTATTAATTTAACAGTTCACATCAGATCGTCCTAGAAAATATGGTACTAAACAGATTAAATTCCAGTAAGGTACTCTGGCCAAGCAGGACTGTCAAGATTGGTTCAACTAACAGACAGGATAGAATAGGATCTAGAAACCAAAAAAAAAGCGTCAGAGCTTCTAAATATTTGGAACTTATACTCTGGCTTATATATAGCAGTATGGGTGCAGGAGGGTGAAACTGCAGGTGCATCTCTGAAGTGGTATTTTAACACAGAGCCAAATGTCTTTCATCTCTCCCATTTTCCTCTTCCTGGTAACACTTAGCTACTAAGTTGGAAGAGTCTGGGATTTTGGGGGTTTTTGTTTTGGAAAAAAAAAAAAAGGCCTTCCTTCTTATTTGCAGAACCACTAGCAGACTTTGCTAAATGCTCTGAGTCAAGCATAGTTTTTGTGGCCAAGCACGCCCGCGGTCAGAGGAATGCTGTTATCTCTCCAGTCCCTGAAAGGAAACACAAAGTCTTGCACTCAGGACAGAGTGAGAAATAAGTATTGGTGAGACCGAACACGGCACCACGATATAAAGTACAGCTATGGGAATAATGAAGATTAGTCAGTAAGGTAGATTGATTTCAGGTCACTCAGGTAAAGTGTTGAAAGGGAGCAACTTCACACATTTAGGGAGCTGTTAGCACAGGCTGTAGCAAAGAGTAGCACAGCCTCCTGGATATTTCCTAAATCTTTTTAAACCACGATAATATATTGGGAGGGGTGTTTTTTGGTTTTTGTTTTGGTTTGTTTGTTTTGGTTTTTTTGTTTTGGTTTTTTGGTGTGTGTGGTGGTTTTTTTGGTTTTTTTTTTTTTTTTTTCAGAGTTCAAAGTTGAAAAGTACTTGCATCTTAATTCCTATCCTGTATCAGATTTCATCATTTGGTTGACAAAGCCACTAAGAAAACAGAAAATAAAAACATGTCAAATTCATCTATTAAAGTAGTAGAAGAAATAAAAGCAAGTCAGTGCAATCACTTCAAGTGCTCTCATTCGCTCTTCTGGCAGAATCAAGACTTTTCTTTGCAATCGACTGCTATTATACTGGGTTTCCTGGGTAAGCTAATAAAGGTTCTGAATGTTTAGGAAAGGGGCGGGGGGGGGGGGGGGGCGGGGAGAATCAACATTATGAAATAAATTGTTTGCTTTGCTCAGCTCATCAGGCAGGAAGGAATGATTTTTGCACCAGATTATTCCATATTGTTTGTAACAAGCCTTAAATTCAGCAGCACAGAGTCACACTACAGTCATCTTAAACAACACAAGACACTTTTTTTCTGGAATGTATTTTCAAGCACTGAAACTCCATTTACCTAGTAAAGCAGAAAAAAGACATTGAATCACAGACTCCCATATCCTTGGTGAATGCTTTAATCACTATTGTACAAAGAAGAAAATAATATCTAAAATTAAAATAATCACCTTTCATTCCTGCTTTAGTTTGCTGAGAAAAAAAAATGGCCATTGCCGAGTTTGTGAATAAAAGGCTACCGGTACCTATTCACTGTTCCAGGCTACGATTGCCAGGGCAGGGCTGCCATCCTTAGTCAGGTGTTATTGCACCAAAAAACAATATTGAAAACAATCCATCTTTTCCCATTTTTATAAGAAGGGCAACCTAAAGCCTTCCTAAGATGTCAGACTCTTAGTCTAAGAAACAAACTCAAGCTTTTGCACGATGAAATTCTCCTTTAGATTTAATTTCATTATGGCTCTTCAAACCCTGTGGCATATTTTTCTACTCTTAAACCAAGCAAGGGAAGAAAAATTAGGAAAAAAAGTATCGTTGAACAATTTCCCTTTCATTCTTGTTATGAATGTTTTTAAGGTTTCCCCCTATCTTTCAGGAATTACAGATGTTTAATTTACAAGTTACATAACCACAGGTTTACTGGAAGTTTAAAACTACCTTTGTTTTCTTTTTAACATCAGATAAATAAATTGATTCTATTGATTCTACATTTTCTTGTATCTCAAAAGTACAGACCAGGTCATGAATAACCTGTTCATTTGCAAGTAGAAGGAGGAACAGCCTTCTAAATACCATTATATTAGCATAATGATTATTATGCAAACTTTAAGTTCCTCTACTGGACAGAATGAAGTGTTAACAGTCTCAAAGGAAAAATTCCTTTTTCTGTCAGCAACTTCAAAGTGTCCTTTTTTTAATTGCCTCACAGTGATTACCTTGCATACTTTGATCAAAGAGTCACTAGAAATATTCTTCAACATTAAGCAACATGATGATGACAAACCACCTGTTCACCCTTAATGCAGTGCAGAGGAAACAACAGTTCATCCCACTGGAGGGAAACGAAATTTGCATCTTGGACTTTTTAGATGAAGGAAGATTACATACATTCATGAGATGGCATACTGCATCTAGAGAGAGGCTCTACAGTTGTCATACTACAGTCACAGAGGCCCTTTTAGCCAGCGTCTCCCAGGCAAGACATATGCCTCACTATGAATGAGACACTCTCTGGGTCAATGCAGAGGTCTTGGGTCTCGTCTAATGCAGCCCTCAGCAGAATGGCAAAGTAGAGATATACTGTGGAAGAAGGATGAACAGCAGTTCCCATCTTCTTTGCTAATCCCAGCTGAAGTCACCTGTTTGATTTAACATCACATATGAGCTACTTAAATTGCTTATTTCCTCCATGGCATTAAGCTATTAATACTGCAAGCTTGCTGGCTTTGGTAAGTGTACTGTAATGCAGTGTTTTGTTTGGGGGTTTTATTTTTTTCCCCCCTTCCTCTCCCCTGCGTGGAGGCAATTCAGTAGTTCAGCACATGTGAATCCCATCAAACTACTACTTTCACAAGAAACAGTTTAGGAGAGACTACATAAGCCGATGGAAAGCTCCGCAGAATTAATTTGCAATCTCTATTCAGCTAGAGGGAAAAAAAGCCAAGTATGACAGAACAGGAGCTAGCTAAGTGACACTGAAATGGGTCACAGTACCACCAGTCATTCCAAGGTCCTAACTAAAAGATAAGATACACAATTTACAGTCAAACCACCTGCAACAGATTCAGTGCTACTGAGCCATGATTATTATTCTAAAAGTTTGGGAGGAACAGAAGTAGTGAAGTAGGTAAAGAGCACAAAGATGTTTAACCAAGCACATGAGGGGGAACAGTAATAGAGTCATTAATATTTCACTCTTCCATGAAGAAACATCCCATTGACTTTTTTCTTGGTAATTCACAAAACTGTTTGAGATCTTTGGTAGAAGAAATACGCCTATGAAGAATTCTGCTAAAGTGAGAACGCAATATGGGAAAGTTTGTTTCACCATTTTTGTGGTAGCTAAAAACAAGTTGGAGAATTATATTTTGATGTCTATACCATAACAAAAACAACTAAGATTTACAGAACAGAAGAAACAGATGGTTGCTGTTTGAGTTTTATTGAAGCTTCTGTAATTTCTACATATAGGCTTATCTCAAAAACTCTGATTCCCTAGAAACACATTATCTTTTCTGAAGTTCTTTAATCTTGCACTGTTATTTGAAAAGAAATAATGTACCAAAATACTTAGGCTTAAGAAGCGTGAATTTTGCATCATTTGCTACAAAAATGTTAGCAGAATATGACTTAAAAATCATTGCTTCTTTGTCCCAAACAGCTAACTTGTTCAAGGCAGAAGATCTCTCAAACATTTCACAGCCCCTACAAATCTTTCTCCTTTGGTCTGCATGAAAGATGATACTAGTGAATATGGCAGACACAAGCAAAAGAGTGCATGCATGCTGCCAGTGATTAAGCAAAGTGTTTTCAAACTCGCATGGATGAGGGGGCCTATTTAATATTGAGACTGCTTTCTGACAGTCTTAATTTACACATCAAAAGAGAAATACACTCTAAGATTCTGTCACTGTAATGGTTTTGCTATTACATTAACTAGCAATTACTACACAATGCAATGCAAGCTGACTACGCTTTAAGTGCCAAGTCCCAATTTCCAAACCTCCTTGGGCTGTTATTTCAGTGTCTTCTACACTTTGAAGGGAGAAAATTACAAAGGTTACAACTACATGGATTAATAATGGCTCAAAATGCCTACAAATGCTGTTTTCTAGCCTCTATACAAGGAAGCAGAAAAATATCAGTTGTGGTTTACCTTTTCCTCTGTTCTACCCAGTATTCAAGATGTAAATAAAGCACAGGGGTGGAAGCTGGTAAATATGTTCTCTTCCCCTCCTCCTCCTGCTAAAGTGCTAGGCTGCCCTGGGACAGCTAATTTTTGCATTTGAGCAGCTACACAACTGCACAGTTTGCTGGACTGGTGCCTTTGGTTGGGGAAAATGCAGCCGCACAACGTATCTTCTGTGCACTTGACAAATTTGAGAAATAGCAATCGCTCCAAAGAGCCCCTGTAATTCCAAATTTGCAAACCCCTCACCTACACGGCAGGAAACAGAAAGGAGAAAATTAGGGGGAGCACAGAGGTTTCTGCATGCTCTTCCTCATCTGGAAGGTGCTGACATTACTGCAGTTTGAGAATATTAGCGTCCCTTCTTGAAAATGAGAAGTTTACCATTTCCTTCAGTGGTTTATTATAAGGCTTTATATGTAAAAACTTCAAGTTCTTTAGACAGAGTCAACCCTACATGCAATATTCACTTCTGTAAGTAGCTAAGAATGTTTTCTTTTATGAGCTACTGCAGTAGTTTTCTTTAAAATATAAACACAAGATTTATTAGGAAGAGTAGAAAGCTGCAAAAATGCTGCAAGTCTCTCCTTCCCAGGAAACACAGTTGTTTTTACTTCACTTATGAGAGGGATACATCTGCTCTCGTTTCTGGGTGCGGAGAAGCAGTCGGGGGTACATTTCCCGAATTATTTCAAGTCAGTTCATATAATCCTACAAACAAAGTTGTAAAGGCCAAGACTTTTGCAAAGAAAGTAGAACAGAAGAATTACCTGCACCTTGTTGCCACCTGCATTTCCATAGGACCTAAACCAAAGCAAAGCATGTTCTTACTCAGCACATCCACTGTACGGTGGACTCTTTGGACCCTTTTACTTGTGTGCCCACAGTAGCAGGCAGCATTCTTTTGTCATAAAAAAATTACAACAGGGTGTTCAGGTGTTTGCTCTTGGCACTTACTTCTCTTTTCCCCTCCTCCCCATTCTTTTAACTCTCTGCAGTGTCTGTCCAGTCAGAGCTGGAACTTGGGAATCAGCAGGAACACAGAAGTGACTCAAACCCATGCACACGTCAGGATCCAGGCTGATAAATTAGATGAACTGAGGAAAGCCACTAAAGAACAAACAAAGCTATCCACAAAACACCACCCTGCCATTCAGCCAAGAGGGCTTCTGAGTTTCCATTCATCTGTATCAAGCTATATCCAAATATGAACTTTTTGTAGCAATGATACCAAAGACTTAAACAATTTAGTTAGCATACAAAGAACAGACCCCTTTTGTGCAAACTTTGTACAGATAAGTAAAGAAGATACTGTGTCACATAAACTGAAATATGCATTAGTTTTCCTGGAAAAGGGCTGGCTGTGGTCACTGGCTGTATTGGGTTATGTTGATGTTGTTTACTTTGAGGTAAACAGTATACTGAGATATAGCACCTTGGAGGAGCCTCTGGGTCTCCTGATAATGACTGATATACAAACTTGAGACTTGGTATTGCTTACATACCAAACAGCAAAATCAGTGAAATGCCCCAAATGGGTGTCCTAAGGCTGACCTACCTCATTATAATGTTAAAAACCACACCTCCGAGCTAGAAAAGCCCCCAACCCAAATAAGCCCCCTACTCTCTGGGCATGCATAGTGAATTAAGAGAACTGTATCTTTAAGATGAAGTAAGAAAGATACTAACCAATAGTTAGCTAAGGGGTGGGACCAGTAGGCGTAACTAACTTTGTTAACTGTTTAAATACTTGTCATGATTTCAACTGGGTGTGCATGTTAGGAGGAAAAATCCCCCATGCACCCAGCGCTGCAATAAACCAATGTCGGCTTTCTAAACTATCATTTGGTTTGGAGAGTTTTCTTGGTTATAATTTTCGGTAACAGCAAGAGATGATGCAATTTTCCTATTTTTTTATTTTGGTTTTGCCTTTCACAGTTAAGAGGTATCGCTCACCCCAAACCAATATCTATTTAGCCTGAATTCCACAGTAGCCACAATTACAAACTGGCTAACTGCAAATATTCAGCTTTGATTTTCTAACTGTTTCATGCAAAGGTTCAACACTGTTCTGGCACAGCTGAATCCTCCTTCATATACTTTGATTTGTTCTTCTATGTCTTGTTTCAGCTCTCCCACCGAATGCCTCCAGAGCACTTAATTAATGCATTGCTAGACAGACCCTCACCTGATACAAGTCAGAGTTCACCTGTAATTTGCTATAATAGAATTATGTCTATTTATGGAAATAAATAGATCATGCCTCTGTTAAGGAATGCAATAAGCATTTGGGCATGGCTTTCACTGCAATAACATCAGCTGTCAGATGTCTTTCCTTGAAATCACTGCATTTTCTTTTCTGCAGTTGTTCAAGTTCTTTTTAACATGAAGCCAGTGTCACCTGCTAAGGTGCATGAGCCAAATGCTTCAGTATGGTGACAGAAACATCCTAATAGAGACAGGCCCTTAGAGTTATCCAGGCTGGTCACACAACTCCATAATTAATCCTTCAAACAAAATTTCAAAGGATTGACATCCATTTTTAGTGACTGCATTTTCCAGTCTACTTGATGAAATAAAGTTGGCTTGTAATAAGTTTGAAACAGAAAAGAGTAAAATAGTCACATAATACAGAGTCTGAAGGACTACAATAAATATAAAGTGCATGAAGTTATTCATGATTCCTAACTAATATAACTACATTCAGTAGAATTTCTTTCAGTTGTTCTCCATAATCATTGCATATACAATGCAGTTCCCACTAAAAAAAAAAAATAAAAAAGAACACCCTTAGGTTCCCTCCACTGGTATTGCTTCTCATCATTAGAAAGATTTTCCCAATCCTCTCATAGAAATACACTAATTTATCATTGTTAAAGGCCAAATCTAGAGCCACTGGGAAGACTGACGCTGTTAAAGAGGCACTGGATCAAGAGCCCTGGGTTTTGCAGTAGTTACTATCAAGCAGGGCTGTTGGCACTGAGCACTCGCAAATAGTCCTTAGCTGTTCCTTAATGCTTCTTAAACGTCCCTGCAATTTCCTTCCTGCACTTCTCATTGCCACTTAGTATTCAAATTCACTGTGCTGAAAATACAACCTGTAAGTAGATATAAATTTAAGTAATAAAAATACATGTAGTATGGTTTTCTGTCTAGAATAGGATTCTGAAAAGGAAATAAATATAGCAAATAAACGTGTTACATATAAGACATCTGTGAGCCCATGTTAAATCTCTCTGGACAAGGAAGTTTTACTCTTCCTTTTTGAAAATCCCTGACAAAAGAAAAACTTTTCTAATCACTTTCCGTAATACATAAGTTCAGCTGCTATTTCTAGAAAAACATAACACAGACATTTCTCTCCCTCTCAATCCTCAACACTAGGAATTCATCAGCTGGTTACGCAAAGTACACACATGCAAACAGGTATTTTTTTCCCGATTCTCAAAGCTTTCTGTGGTGTGATTTTTTCTCTTCTTCAGCATCAATATAAGCAACATCATATGACTTTACTTACCTCAACATATGGCTTCAAGAGTCTGTTTATTAGACAGCAAGACCAGAAGATCCCTCCAAAGAAGAAAGCTAGTAGTCCCCCTTGCTATAAATAACTGGATTTTATTTTTTGTTAAGTATTTGTTGACTACATTAGTTTTATCCAATTTCCAGGAAAAGAAAGAAATAAGTTTCCAGGAAAAGTTAATGGTTCCTTTAAATTGACTTTAAGAGACATGTAGGAAGACAAGAGAACATTTCCCTTGATTTTTTGTGATTAAAAAAGTGACTTCCACTAAAAAGAGATGATGTACTCCTAAAAGGAGCTCATAACTATATTGCTAACCATCTGCTTTTAGATTTGCCACTTAGTGGATACAGATATATATTTTTAAAATGACACTAAGAAAGCTAACAACAGTTAAACATTTTACTAGGAGATCAAATTATCTATTTTCATTTTCTTTCTCCTTCCCCTAGGGTTAAAACCCTAGAAAAGGAATGTTTAACCTAATGAGGCTATTCATCTGGGCCTTAATTTTCTTTCATTATTCAGTTCCTGCAAACAAGAATTCCAGACTCAGCATCTATCCAGTCCACAAAATATGGATCAGGAGATAAGAGTTCACTATTTTATTTTATACCAGCTGAAAGTTTCTTCTGCTCTTCCTTTAGTGTTTCCATGCCACCAGGTTCTGATGTTCAAAGAGCAAACCAGCTGCGAAATCTAGTAAAAAAACCCAACACCTTACCCAAAGTAAAGTTACCTACATGACCAACTCTCATTAAATCTACTCAGGGGTGCAAAGCACTTGCGGGTTAGTGGTCCTCATCATTCAAGCGCCTCAGAATACCACTGTGTTGAGCCTCTTGTGCAGTCAGACAACCATTTCGTTCCCTGACTTGTCAGCCAGGGCTAGAATCACAGCTGCAAAACACCAACCAAATAACTATTAAATCTGATGGTGCTGAAGGTCTTTCTGAAGCTTTGGGTAAAAAAAAAAATTGCAATGGCAAACACAAGGACAGCAATACCTTAATTCTAAACCAGAGAATCACAGTGTGAACACTAGAGGTAGTAAGTACTTTATGAAATACAACTGTGGTATCTGCAAGCATGGATCATGAGCAAACTAGATTTAGGAATTCAGTCACCTACATTTATCCATTTCACTTTTTTTTTTAAAAAAGCTGTCGATTCCCATATTTATCATTTTATTGTGCTTTAATTCACTTATGCTTTAATAAGTGAGGAGGGATTTGGGGATTGGGGGAATAGGTTGCAGTTATGGTTTTAAATAATTTATTTTTCAGTTAAATCCAAGCTATTTTAATGATTTATTAAATATTCTGCAGCAGTTGTATTAAACAGAGTCCAGCAGAAATTAACGATTAGGTGATAATAGCTGGAGATCCTATCACTGTTACTCAGCTAAATTAATTTTCTTAGAACAGTTAAACAAAAAAAAGCTACATGACAATTTGTGAAGTTTCATTGTTAAGCTAACTACGTACTGTTAAATCCTAAAGGAAAAAACAGAAAAGAAGTTTTTTTCCCTGATTTTTCAGTACTCAGTATTAATATGAAACTTCCACGTTCTGTTCATTGTCTTATCCTTAATGCATCCCTCTGCACCTACAGATAACCCAGCTTTCTAAGATGTCTTAAAGTTATTCCCTTCTCCAATAAACTTCACCTTTCAGTACGCTCTTCATAAATTTCTCTCCCTGTGAAGACAAGGAACATAACATTGGGATTTTAATGCCCAGTAAAAGCAGGGTTGGTGCAAGTCTACAAGTGACTGCTGAAGGCAGCTGAATTTAAGTAGTAGCAAAGCCCGGCATTGATAGCCCTGCAGTTGAGCAAGTTGATACCATGTTCAACTGCTCACTGGAGGCCTCCCCTGGAAGTTGCTCTCCCTGTAGCTAGGGCAGAGGAGCAGAACAGATGCCTCAGCCACAGCAGTTTGCAACTTGGGCTTTTAGGCTACCTCACTACACTTCAAGCTTGCCCATGGTCATTCCTTTCTACTTCCTCTTGCATATAGGTAGAATAGGGGGAGCAGCCAGTAAAGGCCATCCTTTCCCCCCTTAAATGCTGCTGCCCCCCTTTCTACAGGTGCCACTTTTTCTCCCCACTAGTAACATACCCAAGTTGATTAAAAACACTGGTTTTGATGGCACAATCATTGAGAAAAGTGTGTTGTACCCAGACTCCTAGAACTGTGATGTTCTTTTCTAACTCTTTCCACCATGATATTGCAAGTGTAACGCAATAAACCTTAAGACAACTATTATATCATTTGTAGTCCAGCAACACTGATGTTATGTCATCACCTGCTTTTCCTTGAAATGTCCTTGGAGAAACATACAATTCTAAGCAAGTTAGCTCTGCTACAGCTGCACTGGAAATCTTAATTAATCTGGGGAAGTTACACCTCTTAGAAACTAGAAGAGTCTGAAAACCCTCTGATTCAAACCTGTTTATTTACCAGGCTGAGCATCAAGTCAGACATTGCCCCCTGAATAATTACTGTCATTAGAACTCTAACTCTCAATTAAAAAGAAATCTTCCAGAAGAGATTAGCCAGCTGCAGAAGAATAGTACTCAGAGAGAAAGAAGAAAAAACCACACTGAAAAGACTGTCCCTTACGCTTTTCTTCACAAAGAAGAGGTGGCCACTAATACCTTGCCTGGTTCAACAGACTATGGGAGGTACTTTTTTATAGAAGAATTCATTTCAGAAAACAAAACTTATCAAATTTATTATAGCCTATTTGTTATGGATATTTAAGACTTTAAACTACTGAAATTCCATCTGTATTAAATTAGCAGACAAGCAATTTGCTAAAACTTTACATAGCTCTTGCATTTTAGCATGAGTAGTGCCATTCAAACTCAGGCACATCTAAGATCCCGTATCAGGTCTGCACAGATGCGTCAGTGATAAATACAGACTACTCCAATACCCTAAAGCACTTAAAATATCTCACAGGAAGTCAAGTAATAAATCACGTTAAGAAAACAATTCTCAGAACAACTGTGTTTAAGTGCAATGTGTATCACCAGAAATGCTGAGCACAAGAGTTCACAGTAGATTTGAACTTTAGTGTAGCCTGATCAAATGCAGCACAGGTTGTTCGGCTGCACGCTCTGGACCAGCACACTAGTGGAATATCTATTGTGTCCGATGATTCTGTTTGGCCTTACAGTCATTCAGAACATCTCCAAAGCAAATTATATTGCAATAAAAATGTAGCCACATCCTACAGTCAGCTCTGTGCTATAACCTGTAAAGTAATGAGCAACACAAGCTGAGCAATATCAGCAGGAGATGAAGGCTGCTTTACCAAGGCAGACAATACTATGCATTCCTAAGACATAACAGAATTTTTACAGCAATGCATCAAAAAAAAAAAAAGGTTTCTGCCTGGAGACTTGTCTATGAAAAGTATTCTTTTATCTGCACAGATTTGATTACAACCATCTTGGCCAGACAGACAGTTCAAGTGCTAAGATGGTATGGGCAGGAAATAGATATCTCTAGAAATCTCCCAGTACAATTATTAGACTGGGAGAGGCTAAACAGTCTCAGATTTCAGATGGAAACAGCTGTGACTCAGGGTTATTAAAGAGGGTAAAGAATAACAGTAGAAATATTTATTAGGGCTGCTGGAAAGGGACCCTACATGATCCATTTAGAAATAGCATCTTTTAATCCATTTTGAAGTTTTGTGAAAGTCTCATTTGCAACTCTTGAAACAGATGTTCTATTCATATGAACCAGATTTCTTTACGTTTCCCCGATATAGTTTTATTAACTAATCTAATTTTTTTCCTGTTTTCATAATGCAGCTAAAGACTACATCCAGACAAACCCTACCTGTTTTATTACCATCCAACTTCCATTCTAGGCAAAGTCGAAGTGTACGCTATTGAACTTCTCTTTCCATTCACTGAATCAGCCTATTCAATGCCCAAAACCCTTACCTGCCTCAGCATACCTGTGGATCCTAGCTATATCCACAGGGATGGTACTGAAGCTCTTTGAGAAAGGTGCTTGGAATGAGTTATACCTCTGTCATTAACCACGTAACAATATTTCACTATTAAATAAGTTGATGAACACATTCTTCAACAGTGGTGACAGCACAGTATGGGAGAGGATCACTAAGACTACCTTAAAAGCTGTAATTCCCATGTAAAAGGAGTCTACCTCAGCCACTTTTAGGTAGGGCAGAAAACTTTACATACCTCCCAACATTTTATCCAGCATAAACCAGATTGAGAATAGCTGAGGATATGACACTTTCTGTGTAAAACTCAGGGCTACAGACTTGAGCTGTATTTTATTTACTTTGGCTTTCATTAGAGTAACTGCTCTGTAATCAAGTTATCTAAACTTTTATAAGCAAGATCAGAATCAGGTCTTATTAAACAAGAAAACCTATAACGATTTGAAGAGAAGAAATCTGGTCTGTGTAGAGTTTTAAAGTTGCATTCTGTAAGACTTAATATTCTGAATGTACTCAGATGTTGAATTGATTGTAACAAACACCCTATCCTTCTTCAAATAGGTTTTACCCAGAATTCACTGTAATTATCAAGTAGGTAATTTGATAGAAGCATTATACAACTTAAGAGTAATCCAAACTGTAAAATAATTCTTAGTATTTATGTAATAATCTTTTAATGTTCATATTGCATAATATATTCTCATATACAGCTTTAAACACAATGAAATTTTCTTTGTCCTATACACCAGAACTTCAGTTACTGCATGTAGCATTATTTTCTCAGGACCTTAGTCTCGGCCATTTAAAACCCTTGGCATTTTGAATCCTAGAAAGATATTATGATGCACAAAGTAGCATTACTAGCAGGAAAAAAAAAATTGAATAAAGCCTACAACTCAAGTAGTGGTATTCAGAAAATTAGACTCAGACATGACCTGTTCTCTAACTGGCTGGTTAAATGTATCCTTCTGTAACAATTTGTTTTGGAGATAGGAGAGTGGAAAATCAATATATAGTTAGCTGTGGAGTTGGGAGGAGGAAGTAATTCAAACTCACATGACGGGATTGCACAATTTTTTTAAATTTTTTTTAGAAAACCAAAGTGGTCACCTAGACTAATTTTTCTTCTTTTATGTAGAAATGGTCTTAGGATAGAGTCAAATATTTTAGCTCCCCTCCCTGAAGATATATATATATATGGATACAGTACAGATACCTCCTCAGAACAAAAGCATGCTTATAGCTGTAGATAATCCTTACCCTCCCTGACTACCTTTAAAGCTATTCATCACATCAAGCAGTGGAGTATTGACATACTTTAGATGTCAATTTTTTGTAGATTAGGTATATCTTCTCTATAGATACTTCTTTAGGCATTCAATAAAATCTGACTATTTTCAAGGTTAAATAAAGCCACTTATGGAACACCATAATATGTAGGGACACCTACATTTTATCAATAGCACTAACTTTGACTATGCAGATTTATAAATCTTCTCTCCACTACTCTTCAGAGAATTGTAGGGAGACATCTTTGATTATTGTGTGATAGCTCTCTGACCAAGTTTTTAAAGTATGCGTGTGTGTCCTTTTTCCCTGTCCTTTTCTCCAGTTAAAACCTAAAGATAAGCAGATGAATAATCTAACATTATTCATGTCTGCTTAGAACAAGATCAGAATTATGGAAATAAAATTATTCCTGCAAAACATATCAGTAATTGTGCTCTAAAAAGGTCACATTGCAGTGCTGCAGGCTGCTTCTGTGAATAAGATTATTACAGATGTATGTATGATTAATTTGCCATTTTACAGAATTTTGAGATGAAATATTTAAAATGCCACACAACTTTGAGAAAAATCAAGTCGTTATCACTTCATTAACTGTAGACAAATTTTAACAAAAATACAAGTGATATAAGGAATATAGAAATAATTGCTAATAAACTTCTATGATCAGAAATTATTCCCATAGCTTCCTATCAAAGGAAGGATGCACGATGATGACAGTCAAATTAACCAACTCATCTCACATCAAATGTATGTAAGGAGCGACTCTCTCATAAACCTCACTGTAGGATCATTAAAAGTAATTATATGGCCATAATTTCAAGACACATACATTCAGAAGAAATTTTTCTTTAGGCAATATATAAACAAAGAATTTCATTTATTTTATCTTCTTTGAAAAAGTATATTGCTGCATGAAGTCAAGCACTATGCCATCACTACATCAACAACTCTGTAACCTATGCCACTCTGACTTGCATTCCTCCAGGTGATATTGAGAAGCTTCAGTCTGGTAAGTCTGGTAAAGTACCAAATCCTGACACAAGTGAGACAAGGAAGCACATAGACAACTTGCCTAACGGTTTTACCATTTTCAGGAAGGGCCACCAGAGGATTAGCTGGGGGAAGAGATAGGAAAATAGAATGGATGAAGGGACACATTCAAATGTACAGGTATGCCCTCTAGGGAAGACCGCTATTGTCATCTTCCAGTTCAAGAGAATCCACTCAATGGATAGTATCAAACTTCAGATCAGATCCCAAGCCTATCTATGAAATTAAGATGTTAACAACTTTCCAGAAGGAGGGTTGGGGTGGGGAAATACAATTCTCAGGCCTAAAATATTTTTATGAGCTCAAAAATATATACATCCCTGGAAGCCATATTATTACATACAACAGACCTCACCCTGCTGTCAAATAGTACCATATATTGCCCTGAAGTGCCCCATGTGCTGATGATCGCTACACTGAAGTGGCACTGCACAATGACTACCTGAACAGGGAGCTGATGCACACCATTAATACTTCACGTTCTCAGCTGCTTTTTACTTACGTTATCACCACCTCTTCACCAAAAACCTTCTAGCTGAACAGCAAGACCAAAGCCTTTAAAGCAGATCTACGCTTCCTAGCATGCTGGTAGCATAATCTTAAATGCAGTCAATACCACTATCAGCTGGTGCTGGAACCAACTCTGTTTAGAAGACTTTTGATTCAGAAAACTCGTAATTGTCTTTTCACTGACTAGCATGGATCCAGTTCATAACCAGCCACAGTTTACTTTTGCATTAGGCTGGCTGAATTTTAAACTATCTTTTGTTTATGGTCTACCACTCTCTCCAGATTATGCATAGCAATTGACAGAATTTGCTGTACAATTAACTAGGCATTTTTAGTTCTAGGTACTTTTTGCTATTCATATCTTTCGGAAGTTGATATCATAATAGAAATCTTCAACATCAAAGATAAAGCGGCTTTACATGGTGAAATTCTTGCAATTAAAACAAAATTGGACACATCTATAACATTAGCTTTTGCTTAATTGCTAAGCATTCTTTTTTGTCCATAGCAGGAAGGCTCATCTAGATGCAAGTGTTCCTCCAGAGAAGCAGAATGATTATTTTTATGACTATTTTTGTAATTAATGCATTACTAGTTGTGGGGTTTTTCTTCTTTCAGATTAAGAACAAAAGCAGCACCATAATTGTATTGCTTATGAAAAAGGAAACACCTACAAAAGATGTTTTTCTCTGTGGGTTGTGGGGGTTTTTGTGTGTGGGTTTTTGTGTTTGTTTTTTTTTTTTTTTTTAAACCTGCACTGCTGACTGACAAACATATCTTTACCTCAGTTCACATTTCAATTTGTTACTGGCCTATGAAGCAATTCATTCTCCTCAGCTCATCCCATTTCTTCCTGAGGTGTTACAGCTACAATATGTCAGATTACGTCAAAACCTTGAAGTGACAGTTTTGATATAAGGTCATTGCTTGTAGGAACAAGGGTTGAGCTACACAGCTTTAAAATATGTTGGTTGTGTAGTTTCTATATTAGCTTGGTACAAATATGCTGAGTGACCTACTTTGCTTATTTAATGAGATTGTGAAGAGAATGCCTTGCGTTTCTGACAAGGATATTTTTATTGCCAAAGTAGGAAAGAAAAAGTGACAATTCAAAATGCGAAGGTTTATTTTAATTAGAGTAACACAGCATGCATTATAATAAAGACAGACTATAGGTGCTATAAAGCAGGCAGTGTATGTATGTAAAGAGTCAAATAAGGCAGTTAAATATTTGGGAAGCGAGATAAAAGTAGAGATAAGCATGAGTCTGTGGGTTCTTTTACTTTCAAGAACTTATGCTATTCAAGCCATACAGATTCTATACATTTTAGTCTCAAACTGTACGTAGCAAGGGCTACTGTAATTGTTCCATTTGTTTTTTATGAAGACACTGACATGCTTCAATTAGTAAGGGAAAACATTTCCAGGCAATAACATTTAAAAAAACCCACAGTATCAGTATTATTAGGTTCTTTTTCCTTTTCAATTAATGATATTACAAATATTAGAGGTTTACTTTGCACTTAAGTACAACTTAACTAAACTTCACAGGATAAGGACAAAAGCTACAGAGAAAAAACCCGAAATTGTAGACTTAGTGCTGCTTTTCCCACAGCTAGAGTGGCTATAAGCCCTGTTGTACCTCTTTACACATAAAAGAGAACAGATTTGTCTAAGTCATCCTAGAGGTGATGCACTGTGGAAACCATTACTGCTTCACAGCTGGAGACTAACTATAGATGGTTTCATTAACCACTTCCATTAGGTCTGTAGGAAGATATTTGTCTTCACTCTTCAGTGCCAGCTTCAGAAGCTACCTAATTGCCATCACCTCTTGATAACATCTGGGTTTCTGAGGACTGAGTTCACACAAAAAGCTTACAGAGCACTGCTGCAGGAATGCTATATCCAGTGATGGGTTAACACTGATGTCTTTATGCTCTCCCAACCATTTCATCACCCTGCAAAACCACATAGGACTCACCAGCTGATTCACATTTCCAGAGTTCCCTACATATAAAACACAGAGGACTGAGTTGCAAAATACACCAATTAAAAAAAAAAGGCATGCTGAGTACCCCTCAATGTCTCCAATATCTGGTTTTTGGTGGTTCCCCCCCACCCCTTAGAAGGATCTCCATTACAGTTTCTATTCATCACTTAAAGCAGATAAGATCAAAATTCTAAGGAGAATTGTAAATAGATGTGTTGTTGTTGTACCAGACCTTTATTAAAATAAAAAGCACGTCATCAGTGACTTTTTGCTTCAGGTTTTGCCATAACATGCATTTCTTTTCAAGAAAAAATGCTGACTGTAAATTGTGTGACAGACCCTGACATAATTCTGACATTCTTTGCAAATATCTAAAGAACTACAGTGAGAGGTGTAAATTATCTACGTAAAATAGTAATAAGCCCTTTGGTAATGTCTGTTCAAGATGTTTACGAGCAATGTTCTGCATTTGCACAACATTGTGCCTCCTAACCTTTATGCACTAGTCCAAAACACTGAGTCAGGCAGATCTGATTCACATTATACCTTTTCCTCATTATTTGAGCCCAGCTGGAGAATGTTGACACAATGGCAGAATTTCTCATTCAGTCCCCAGTCCTGTTGCAATCAATTAGGGGAAGGGAGTAAAAAAAAAAAGGAAGGGGCTTGCTACAAGGAGCAAGTTCAGGTACTCCCTGATGAAAAGTTCAAATTACCTCAGAGCCACTGGAGCATCCAACTTCACAGGATGTTTCACAAGAACTATTAACATTAAATTCATGTGATGTAAAAGAGACTCAGGCTCATTAACGTTTAGTCAAATTATACCTTTAACAACAGTAAAAGCAGGAAAAATTGCTTTTCATCAGGGTAAATAAATTTTTTTTTTAAAAAAATCAAATGGCACTTAAAATAGAGTGTATCTTATCCATATTTGCCTGGTCACTGGCACAGGTAATGTTTTACCATTCCTAAATTTGAAAATTAAATCTAGATTCATGACAATGAAAAGTTGCCTCTGGAATGAAAGCTGTAATTAACTTTAGTGTTAACCTATGCAGAGAAGAACAACCAATACCCAGCTTCAATAGTCACAACACTGTCATCTGTTCAACAAGCAGAAATTAATTCCTTGCATATGAATCTAGGAAGTCTTTTTCTTCAGAGATTAGCACTTTATCTATTAGAATAAGTTCTGCCATTTTCATAAAATTTCACATTAAGAGAGATGGAATAATGGCTCCAACACCCAAATATTTCACACTACCTTCAATAAGTACCAGAGGCTCAAACTGACTTACTAAACTTGAAATACAGCCCTATATTTCTATTACTGGTATAATTTAATATTCTGTATGATGACAAAACAGCTAAACCTGCCACATTTCCACAATCAAAGCTCCATATTACGGTTATTAGACTTGGCTAACTGAACTTCTTTGTACAACCTAATCTTTCCACACTGAAGAGTTTAGAAGATACTAACATACTTTACATGGTTATAATGAAAGTGCTCTGACAAGACCATAGATCATGCATCTCAAGAATTGAGAAGAGGGTCATGGTTCAAGCAGGATTTGTGACAGCATTTCCTAAGACTACTGCAAATGCTCTGGAAGATAGCAGCAAATGAAAGCCACATGATCTCTACCTTAACAATAACAGGCCAGTCAGTTTTTAAAATTTGCAAAAGTCCATAGTGTTAGAAAGAATGATTAGATTACAAGTTGTAACCTTATTTTGCAGACTAAAAACCTCACTGATTGTCAATAGACCTTTTGGACACTTTGGAACATTCTGGCACTCCTAGATCTTATGTTGGTATATCACAGCATATGAACATAAAGTAAGTATTGTTCAAGCGCAGTACCAATTGATATTACCAGGAATTGGAGATCCTTCACTACTATAAATAAAAACGTTTGAAATAGCCCACTATAGTTCTCCACATAAGTTGCACTACATACAGAGCTAAACTGTCATGTCAGCCATTTAGGCAATGCAAAATCTAGTAAATATATAGTTTCTTTAGCTATATAAAATACTTGTTACTTTCAGAACTAGTATAAAGAGAGTAATAATCTTAACACGAATGTAAAACAGCCACTGATCACCATTTCAGACATAACTGTTTGGCTTTCCCCTTTACAGTATCACCTCAACTTACATTTCTGGAACAGATGGTACAAACTGGTCTTTTCTTACAAGTTCCTCCCACTCACTTCTTGTCATATCTGGTAGCAATCGTATGAAAAAAATCTGAATAAAACCTTTATCGGCAGAGAAGGTTGCTTTATTGAGAGACTAAGACCACTCATCGGACCAACCACCACATCAAAGAAATTGCCAAGCAATTGTAGCTTGTTTGCCATTTTTGCATTTATAAGCAAGAAAATGACTGTAATTCACAGTAAGCTGTGTATCAAGTTGACATTTCATTGATGTCATTTTCAGCTTTCCCCATCTGACAAAATAATGTATGTTAAACTTTTTCAAAGAATAACATGCCTGTATCGAACATAAAACATTTCCCTAAGAAAGTTCAGGATTTCAATGATATCTTGAAGAGACCTAGGGCAGAGCTCCAATGAAAACTGCCTGACAGGAAGGCTTCAAAACACACTCTGTTTGCTGCCAGCTTGCCTGCCTGCCCAGCAGCCAGCTTCAGCAGCTTCTGCAGAGCCTGAGCATCTCAGCTGTCTGCTCTTCAGCAGTCCATCAGCAACGTGATGAGAAGCGCAGGACTTGGACTACCTTTTAGCAGTAAACTCTTCATGTCCTGAGCTCTGTTGCAGACCAAAGACTTTCTGGCTCCAACTTTGTGCCAGCCTGAAGACACTGGCGCCTAAGCTCCATCACTACTTGTCCTGCTGCTTGTCAGATGCACCATCCCAAGCCAAAATTATTTCAGAGTGCTCGATTCTCATTCCAGACCAGAAAGAAACAAGATTTTGACACACTGAAATTCTTTATGAAATATAATTAGATTTCTCCACCCATCTGTAACAGAATGGCACACAATTTTTTCTATCTTTATGGAAGTAAAAAAGAACAATGAGCCAGGATTCTTAACTGGACTCTGTCTCTAGCAGGGGTTTGAGGCTCCAGAGCAATAGCACCTTATTGGGGTTTTGTGAAATGTGATTAATACCAGGCACTCTTAAAAGTGGTCAGAGAGATAAGACAAAAAGGAGTGACATTTTCCTGGATTTCTTGTGGTCTAGCAAATAGCCAAAAGCTAGACAGAGCAACAACCCAATCAAATGATAACAAGTTCCTTTTTCTCCCCATTTCCTTGAGTCCATTCCCTGTTAGCTCTGTAGATCTCACAGAGAAGCTGATGCAGGACACCTACACTGTCAGACTCACAAGGCTGACTTAAATCTTGCCTACAAGTATAGCAGGTACAGATTACACAAGCATTGCATGTAAAAAATACATACCTAGTGCCACCAATTAACAAGTTTAAATGTAATTACTCTCAGTATAATAAATGCATTTGAGTCTGGAAAGATCTAGCTTTCCTGTTTTAAATAGAAATTAATAAGATATCAAAACAGAAACCCACATCTTGAATTATAGGCATTAGTAGCAATACTAATTAGCTGAAAATGAAAATTAATTGAATACAGCATTGTTCCAATCCATTTGTCTAACTTGATCAAGGTATCATTAACTAATTAAGTAGCAATGCTATAATGTACAGCTTATTAAGCCATAGAAGGTCATACAAAGGCCACACTATCAGTCTCCTTGCAACAGAAAGCATGGTTGAGGAAGGCTATCTTTAGAAGGGCTTAAATAAAAGTCACGTAAGTGAACATTTACCAAATGCTTTCAGAATCGACCAGTCATTTGAGAAAATGCCAATCCTTAGAGGTATGAAACTGCATAATATTGCTATTATATCCTCTGACTAGCTTTCCTCATAAGAGTTCTTTTCAATGCAGTACACCAGTGGTCTTGGTATATTTCAAGCACAGTACTTGAGAAGGGGGAAGGCTATGTAACTTGCCTATAAGCTAAAAGCAATTCAGAGCCAAGAGCTGACAGAAGTTAATTCGGAATCTTTCCATAGACTTCTAGGTCAGCAGAGGTGGGGGAGGCTGGGGTATTGCTAGTATTTACATTTCATCCAAGATGGCTGTGAAAAGTTACCCCCTTTTTTATGTAATTATTAGCCAAATGAACGACTGCCTGAAAGTAAAGGAAACTCATGTTAATTATATTACTGAATATTACATTAGGTTTTTGTAAAGCAAGCTGCTAAACAGAAATTTGCAGTTGTACAAACAATGCAGATCACACTGATTTGCACTAAGAACTGAACCTGGAAACACTCTCCTCAACTTCTGGGCTGTTACTTAGCCAACAAGTAGACTCCAGCTTTACCCCACTAGAATCCATTACTCCTCTCTCTCCCCCAGCCCACCACAGACAGCAGCTGCAATTAACTCAAGATCAAGAAAGATTTCAAGTGTGCTATGAACTAGTGTAAACTAACACACCGCTAATATGTTAGGTGAACTGCAAAAGCAACTAAATGATGTTCAGATACAACTGGCTTAAAGATCTAAGTTCCATTGTGAACACACAGTCAAAAGAATTTTGTTGCCCTCTCCCTTTTTTTTTCCTTAAAAAAACACCCTAAAAATACACACAAAAGCCTGACTATTTCATAAAAGGTGACTGATGTGGTATCCCGGTATCCCTGTTTCTCACCACTGATTTGGCTTCTCTTCCTGGTTTTTTTTTGTTGTTGTTCCTGTTGTTGAGTTTTTGTCTTTTGTTTGTTTGGGTGTTGGGTGGGGGTTTTTTTGTTTGTTTTTTTTCTTTTAAGTGCAGTGTTGAAAAGTGAGGGCTCAGTGAATGACACTGTTCCAGTAAAACATACATTGTAAAAACAATTCCAGGAAATATAAACTTAAGGAATGAAAGTAGTATAGGCCTATGACAAGTAAATTGAATGACTGTGGGGTATATTCCAGTTGTACATCAAAAAAATCCTGTTATACAGCTGGTAAATTCACTTCATTCCCCATTGTAATCGTAAAAGTATAAAGCCACATATCTATCTTGTCATTTACTTGGTTCTGGTTTTATTTCATACTTTTTTCAGTGAGACAACTTGAGAAAGAAGGGCTTTATCTTTGTTTATAGAACTAGCAAAAAAATAGCTTGTGTATTTGTGATTCATGACCCTTTTTTTTATTTTAATGCCATTATATATTTTAACCTGTGAGAGCTTTAAAGCTAAGGAAACCATCACTGAATACAGATCATCTTTGTTGAGGAGCAAGATTGCCTGCTGGACTAGGCAGGAAGACTGCCTCCCTCCTTTCTGTTCCGAGATCTAGAGCAACATTCTTAACAGCCTCTCCTGTACCAGCTCCAAATACCTAGAAGAATACAAGCTCAAGAAGGATAAAAATAGGATGTTGGAGAATCAACAGTTAAATCTGTACGAAACTCCTTGAAAAATTGACTTAATTTGTTTGCTTCCTCTAGCCTTGTAGTTAGCTTTTTTTTGTTATGAGAGGAGTAAGGAATCATGAACGGTGTCTTGAGAGAGAAAAAAAGTAGAGAATCCAGCTCCAAGTATAAAATTTAACTGAATCTTAGTCAGAAGCCAGCCACTAAATAAAAAGCTATATAAATTTTACGTTAGATAAGAGAGACCATAGTGAAGCTACAGCAACTACTTTTTACATAAAGCAGCGGATATGGAATGAAAACAGGAATTACCTCATTTTAGAGGCAGATCTAAATGCAGATAATTACTACCAACAGTGAAACCTGGAGATAATAAATTCCCTGCTCTAGAAACGCACCAAATACCCTGTGGATGTTTCTTTGCCTAAAGGGAACCA
Source organism: Gavia stellata (assembly GCF_030936135.1). Lineage (NCBI taxonomy): Eukaryota > Metazoa > Chordata > Aves > Gaviiformes > Gaviidae > Gavia > Gavia stellata. The sequence goes on along the minus strand of NC_082604.1, from coordinate 13,912,807 downwards.
GTTATATTTTAGAATTTCATTGCAATCACTAAGCCAAAAATTAGAGAAAGCCAGAAACTGTGGATGTGGAGGATGATTTAATACTCAAATTTAAACACTTTTTCCTTCCATTATTATTAACTACAGCCCTGAAAGCAGTTAGTTGGCGTTTCTGCTCTTAATATGAAATATTTGCAGCCCAGCAAAATTAGTGTTGAGTCACAGCAAACACAAAGTAAAATAAATGATCCAGATTTCCCCAGAATAATGAAATAAAAACAGCCAACTTTGTACAACTTTAAACAATGACCTATTTCACCTCTATGACTTGGCTCTTTATTTTAGCATCCTACCTTGAATACAAATGAAGATTATCACTCAGATTTTAATCAGGAAATTAATTAGTAAGAAATGAGAAAGTGAATGAAAGAAGAAAAAACCATTGTATTGTGCATTAGACTTTTTAAACCCGACAATTGCACTTTACGATTTCATTTCCACAGTAATACAAAATATCCACTTAACTGATTGAATCATTTGGCAGAAACAGATTTAATTCCTTAACAAAATAACTCTAATGCAGTGATGTATAAGATGTTTAACAAAGGTGCTTTACTTTTTATCTTCCAGCAGTTTTGGTTTTGTTTTAAATGAAAATTTGATTAGGAGTGACTTTGGAATACAAAGACGAGAGACTGATTGCCACATTCATATTGATCAGCTTGAAATCTACAGAGATTACATTTTCAAATTTCATACCAGAAAACAAGCTGGCTGCTCATTAACAATGTTGCTTCAGAATCTGTATAAATTTGTGCTGATTTAAATGGCCATGTTCCTAGTCCCAAAAAAGCATTTTCACCATCCTTTGCTCTTGTTTGGAGCAGAATTTTTGGTTTTTAACAACCTGCAGAAAATTAATGACTTGGTTTATTTTTTCTTTTCTCACTTTGCAGCCTTTTAGGTTAATTCACTTTTTAAAATTATTTTTAGAATTTCGTAAGGAAGTTCAATGAATAACAAACTATCTGGAACACATTTCCCCCCATCTTTCATGGGCAATAAGATCCTTCTCTTCCCCCAAGAGAAAGACGGGTGATACCACTACTGCGTTCCATGATGTATTTTTTTCAATACATGATTTTGGTCATGGCTCACTACCAGCATTACATTTATTGCCATAATTGGGAACAGAATTTAGCCTTTAATTTACATTTTGACTTCTTGAGAATAAATTAGTTTATCCTTCTATTTAAAGGGCCAGTTCATGGCTTGTGGCCCTCAAGAGGTAAAAAAACTTAAGCAAGAGGCCAGTAAAGCATAGTCTTTGTGCCTTTTCTTTGCACAAATGTGATTTTCAGTCCATTTATAAGTATCTAACTGTGGGACTGGATTTTGTTTGCAGAATAATTCATGGAAAGATTTTACCTACTGGGAATATTTGTTTTAACTACAGAGAAAATGGGTGCTTCACCACAAAAATGCTTAAGAGTAAAACCGATATCATAGGGATTACACACTCTGGCACAAGGTTAAATAGGAATTTTTTTTTTTTTTAAGTTAAACACATTTTGCCATTATTCATTTAATCAAGTTAAACATCAAACAGCAACTGGAAATTTTAAACAGCAATAAAATTTGACATTCACGGATTATTTGAAACTAAAAGCAAGCCAGCTTGGTGTTCATTGAAGTGGTGATGTTTTTCACGACTGTGAAGAAGCAGAAAATCCTATGTCATCATCTTGTTTATGGTATACAATGTGCCACAGTTTGCACAAAACAGAAGAGCTTTTTCTTTTCTCCTAAACAAACACAAGAGCATTTAGGCTCTGGCAAGGCCAAAACAACTTAGTCAATTAGTTTCCGTAGGCTGTATTCACATCTGAGCTGGGAACACTGCCACCAATTGGTTACATTCAGCAAAACACAGTTATCACGAAGCTTTTATTTTGATTAGTAAAGTTTCATAACAAGAATAATTTAGTCTTTTTTCTGGATTGATTGGTTCAATCTTAGTGAATGATTTTTTTTTGGTTAGTCTGCTTTTCTCATTCTTCATTAATAAAGCAACAAATAAATATTATAGGTATTGAATAACGCAGCTGAAAGGCAGATTTGTGATAATGAATCATTATTGGCTCCAACGAATTACACGGATATGGTTTATCTATTGCTGCCCTTTCTTCCAGTATTTTTGCAGCCATTTTCCTGAAGAAAAGCAGACTTGTTACTTGAAATAAATGTGTGATTTTTGCTTGTCACTTTGCTCTTGAAAGCAATTTTTTTTTTTAAACAGAAAAATAGTGTCAAATTGAAGTTTGATCTTACTGTTTAGAAAAGGAGTGGTAACTTTATTTTAAACCTGACCAAAATATTTGTCCCACAAGAGTACATAAACATCTAAAGCAGCCCCTTAAGATAAATAGGCAGGACTCATTCACTCTAAATGTATATTTGATTGTTTAAACATTTTTTTATGAATCTTGACCAATTTTCCAGTTTCCTGCTTACATTTGGGACTCACATTAAGACTATCCAAATAGCCCTCATACCAATGTCAAATACAGAAGCTACTACTACATAGTTCCCTTTTTATAAATCTAAGAATAGAATCAGGGTTTTCAGAGCAATTTCACCCTGAGAGATCATAAATTGTTAATTAACCATCATCATCCTCTTGCTTTTTTCATAACTTTATTTCCCAGAAATCAGTTCCCTTCCTCAGTTTTTTTGACTTCTATTGGAGCATGGCCAAATTAAAAGCCTGCAAACAAAGAGCATGTGTGCTTGACTGAATTGCCCAAATGATGCAGAACGGCTAAGACCTGTGTTGGTTATTTAGTATTTTCTAATTTTTCCAGAGATCATCTGTAAACGTAAGTAGTGATTAAATGCTAATTCTACTACTGCTCCAAATCACTGAGACAAACATTTTCTAGAATCTAGAACTATTCAAGTACAATCGTCACTTCCTGTTTAAAATTATATTTTGAGATTACCATAAGCTGCTACTTATTCACATAATGCAAGCCTGGTTAATTTTAACTTATTTAAATTGTGTTACAGTCCATGTTAAAAATCCCTTATGTCTAAGCTCTATCTTATTTTATTACTATTTTAATCAGTTAACCAAATTTGAAATGGAGTGAGAATATCCTATAAAGTTAGTTTGACACTATTGTCTGTCAAAAAGTCATGCTAATTGTCTCAGATCTATATCCCTCTTAACTGTGTTCATCAAGGACACAGATAGCTCATTATTTCCACAGCCATACTGGCTGATTCTAATATTCAGGTAAATCATCCTGCTTACCTTTGCAATATATTAGGGGAACTTGAATTTTCTTCCAGAACTCCAAAACTCTACCACCCCAGGAGCTTTGGGGGAAAGAAAAAATAAACACAAAAAACCCAATCCACACCACCAAAAAGACACTAACACCACCACTAACATTCAGTCCCAGGGGACTCCTTTGGTGATTGTCTGAATCCCTTGGGTACCTGTTACATGCATCTGCTAAAATGAAAAGAACTTATCTTTAGCAGCTGCAATTCAGTATCAGGAATCAGTAATTCACCTGAGTTGAGCGAGCTTTGTTACTGTCATACATTAAGAATATATAATTATATATCACATGCTTTCCCCCCTTCAGATCAGAAATGCTTATATTCTATAAACTGCCTCCTATACTACTATCAACAGTTTTATGTCTGACAGCAAAATAATAATTAGGATTTTGTTTGTTTCCAAGGTACTTAGAAACTGTATTTTACAGCCTAACTCTGCTCATCCTGGATTCTTCACAGTACCATCTTACTTATTTAATTGCTATGGAGAATTGATAGAGGAGTAAGAAAGCAAACAACTTTACACAAACAATGAGATGTGCATTTACAACAAGGTTAAGAAAATCAGGTGTGTGACAAGTAGATGTGAGAGTGAATGAAGCAGGAATTATCAGTATGACATCTAGAACAAGATAAACTGAGTACCATTCTTGGCTTGACAAGCCAGTAATTCGACCCATTCTGCCTATGACTACTAAGCTCAGAGGTCTTAAAAATATTGACGAGGCTTCCATAGAAGTCTAAATAATGTTAAAATGCATGTTAACAAGAAAAAAAAAAAGCCAAAACCCCCCAAACCACCAGCCTTTTCCTATTTATTTCTTCGTCACATATACAAAGAAAATTATGATTTTGCAAATAAAGATGTTTTCAAACTGACAGTCTTTTTAATTTATAATTTAAAGTTAGCCTGGGTCTTCTTTCCATAACTTCCAAACGCAAAGAAAGCCATTATGCACACTATCCTTTGCTCCTTCTAGCACAACTAATACTGAGGAAGAGCAGGGAAGAATCAGACCATATTACACTCACCTAAGGACAAACACCACCATCCTCCTCTATAATCAGTGGAGGCAGACAAGCACCTGCAGAGTCTGCTTCAGTTACCAGAAGATCTGAATAGCCTCTGAAAGCACCTACCATTCTCTACTGATTTAGCAAATGCTCCTAATTTATGTGCCACAGTTAGATGCCAAAATTTTGATGGCTACTGACATAATTCATTATCAGCCCTAGGCAAAAAGATTCTGACAGCTCTGTTAAATGCTGTGATACAATTTTCTTTAAATTGTACTGACATCTCTTTTGACCACAACTTCTCCAGAAATATATTTTTCAGTTTCATCATACACAATGTATAAGGACATATATTAAATGGAAATTCAGCTTCTAGTAATGAGAATACCAAAGATTGAAACTAACTCGTTTTCTGAACACAAGTCACAAGTGTATTTTTCCAAGTCTTTTTGTGTTAGAGAAATAAAAAGCAGGCACCCAAAGTAACTCTTTTTTCAATGCATAGTCACAGATCTGTGAAGGATCTTTGGCCACAAGACTGTTTGTGTTAGATTAATCATTCTGGGCTCAGAATCCAATTACTCCAAAGGCTGTGTATCTGCACAGTCATACGTAAAATTCAGCTAAATCTGCAAAAATGGAAAACATCCAGGACTGGCATCAGAAAATCCTCTGACATGATCTGCCTTCCAAGCAGGAACCAGATTTGGATGCATTTAGGAAGGAAATTGTACTCTGAAATAATTAAACCTACCCCTGCCTCTCCCAGCAGGTTGAAGACGGTACATAGCAATTACACAAAACCATATTTTAAAGTTTATTTCATGTCAGCATTTAAGAATAAAAATGCTGCAATTTGATAATGACTACTGTTTACAGGTGATTAGCCTCAAAGCATAAAATAACTCTCCTGCAACTACCCACCATGAATTATACTGCACTCACAGTCTGTTCTGCCCATGCCCAAAATGGCACTTTATGACTCAGTTGCAGAAAAAAGACCAGCTGATGCCAATTCAGGTAGGATGAACATTATAGTGTATCTCTTGATTTATAAGTACAGTCTGTTGAGCTGAAAGGGACCTATTGCTCAGCATATGCTCCATCCAACCACGTCACACTACACATCATTTTGTATAAACCTGAAACTGTAAAGACTTTGCAAAAAGGGGGAAAGGCAATACAAGAAAGAGCAGTTTGATTAGCTCTCAACCTTCTCTTTTTCTGTCACAACTTTAATGAGTTCCCTAGCAACCTGCCCAGGCTCAAAGCAAGTAGGACAGGGACACAGGTACCTGGAAAGAGCACTATGCATGATGTATCCAGGAGACAGAGGAATAACAGAAATAGTGCAAGGAGAGCTGACAGTTCTTTTCATAGTCAGCTTGGTTTGAGAAAGATGAGATTTCTCAAATACCTGTCCTGTGACACGAGTATAGAAGTTAGCGTTACGAAGTTTTACAAATTCTTTCTATTCACATATTGCCCTCATCCTCTCTCCATCAGTGCATTTAACTCCTCCTCATGTACATCATTTTGTCCTTATTTATTTTCTTAGAACCATTTTTACCACGAAAACTGCATTGTATTTCAATAACGTTAAAAAAATGTTCCAATTTTGCAGCACTGATGAGTGAAGTATTATTTTCTTAGATTTTTCAAAAAGTTGTGTAAAGCATTCAAAATTACTACCTCAGCCATTTCTGAGGCAATTCACATCCAGGACAGAAACAGCTGCTATTTATGAGCGCACGAAAGCAATGTTGTAAACACAAAGTTTACACAAACACCCCCACCTTATTTGACTTGGAGAAATCATTAAACCCAGTATTCATTCTCTCACAAAACATACTACAGTACCTCACAGCAGGTAGAGTAAGGCCTCTATTCACCCCGTCAATGCAGTTAGCTCTTGTACATAAAGCCAACAAAAAACTCTTAGTTTAATGCAACAGCTTCAAACGCGGTCTTAGAAATCAAACTGAAATTCTTAGAAAGCTTATTGCAGGTGCCCTGCACATGTGCAGGAGGACCACAAGGCATAAATAAGCTCCTATCATCAACCTCGGGAAAAATAGTTAGCTCTTCATACAGACCCCACTACTAGCTGTAAAACCTACCATACAAGGACATATCTAATACTCCAGTTCTGTTAGTGAGCAACCGTCCTTTCATTCCTTTCATTTCATATTAATACCCACAGCACCTACTGCTGGGAAGGGCACCATTGCTCTAATATCTAGAGACATCCAGCAGGGAAATGAGCCCTGTTCGAGACACACTAAGCTACTCCAAAATGAGAACACTGGCACCAGACCAGCAAAAAAATGTTTCTGGATTTAAATACTTTAATTGAATACTTTTATTGCTAGGTATAGTGAGAACAAGGATTGATTTCAGAGACCTATCTTTGCCTAAACGCAATGATACCCCCCATAGGACGCTCCTTTACTGTGCTAGTCTGTGGCAGCAACAGCATGAACCAAAAGAACTGGCTTGAGCAAGAGCAGGTGGTCAGTCAGTACTAACCTTCACCAGGAGCATGGACCAAAGCTGTGCTGTGCTATATCACTGCCCTGAGCAGGTTAGACTAAGTCCTCTCAGCTGAGAGCAAGAGGCAGCCAAAGGAGGTCATTACCTTGCTCATGTACATGCCTAGGAATAACGAGCTTTTATGTAATCTTCCAAATGATGCTACGCCTGAAATAACCATGTTACCTGCAGGCTTACTGTGTTGCTTGGAGGGGCACTAGAGTTCCCAATGCCTGGGACAGTAACCCAGAGAAAGCTATTGCACATAAAAAGCAGAGAAACAACATTAAAGGATCCTGCTTTCATCAGAAACTAGATGTTCTGAGAAACATCAGCAACTCACTCTAAATATCTATGCTTTGAAATCACAAAGTATTTGTTAAGGAAGCGAAGTATCCTGTCAGAAAAATACCCTTTTCTGTGCTCCTACTAGAATTCATTAACAGTCTTTCTGCTTTAACATGTTACTGCAGGAGCACAAAGCAATATATAGTACCAAGCAATAACAAATTTCTCAACACATATACACCTGATGTATCTAGCCCATGGCTTAAAAGAGACATCATGTAGTTGTTTCCTTGCAGAATTTAAGACAATTTCTAGTTGACACATCTTTTTCAGGCCATGAAAATGCTACTCCCCCTAGCTCTGCAACAGAGATCATAAAAGCAGAAAAGTAGAGTGAGATAGGAATGCAAGAAATATATCTCTTCTTCTGAGCAGCACTAAGTCAGGTGTCCAAGACCATGGCTTACTGGTAGTAAAGCAATGCAGTAACCAGGCAGAAATTCAGGATAAGCTTTACTGTCCATGATGAAATACCAGTGTCATAAAAAGAAAAAAGCTTGTGTTTAGTGGAAACCTACCCTGTTCCCTCATTCTTATAAGGAGGATAAAAGAATTGCCTATTTGGAACTACCAAAGCCATCTGTGTAGCTGAGTTATACTGCAAAAATAAAGACACCAAAAATTAGCTATAGACTGAAGATCAGTAAGTACATGGGCATGGCTAATGTCTAAATAAATAATGCTGAAAAGCTTGGAGGGAAACTTGGAATAGGGCTCAGAATTTCTGTTTTACTGATGATGTATCTGAAGGTTATGATACACATCTCAGTGGCAGAGATAGGTTTTTACAAATACCCAAATACCTAAATACCCAAAGTATTTTTTAAACACAGAAAATACAGTCTGTTTAACAAACCCAGATCACAGCCATTTAAAAACTATTAGAAATAATTTTAGAAGACTGGTGCAAGTGTAAATTCAATTTAGAAAGTGTGACATTTCAACCAGCTTACTTACAATTAATGAATACAACAACATAGCCACTGAAAGCCAGCTTCTAAGAGTAAAAAAGAAGTATGATACATATCAGTGGATTAGGCAGTATTAGAAACATTTTACCAGAAATACAAGTTGATAGTGGTTCTATGTCTGGATTTTTAAAAGGTACTTTTTTTAGTTGTCCAGTAGAGAGGGACCTAAGCTCACTACAAGTTAGCTAACAGGGCTACACACACACACACAAAAATGTTTTAGCCCTACTACTCATGTAGATACACCATCTCTAAAACTAGATCCTCAAAACCTTGCTCAGGCAGAGGCTCCTGGATTTCTAAGCCCACAGTCATCACCCCAGTTCTGCTCCTTACTGTCACCAGCCTTGAGACCTCCAAGCAGTTCAGTCCCTGCCCCAGCTGTGGCCCAAATACCCTTACAGATGAGGTTTTTCCATGGCTGACCATGCTCTTCAGGACTACCTGCTGAGGAAGTTGGCATGCTCACAGGATCAGGATTTACACAGGACAGGAGTATGGAGGGAGGAGCACCAAAAACCCACCTTTCTTGCACTCACACTCAGTACTGCAATTCCTGTCCTGAAAGCAGCCTGGTAACTTAAGGAAATAGAAAGCAGGATCATAACAATAGCCAAGTAAAAAAAGCTGGCAACTGCCATCTCATTGTTCTCAAGAGTGGATCTACACCACATGAGAACTACAATCCGGCTTTGTAAAACTGTTGCTGCTGATTGAGACCCGAGCAATTTTTTTTCCCCCCTAGATTCAGAGAGGATGAAGAAATTTGCATTTGTATTTGTTTATTTCTAGTCTGACTTCAGGGAGGAGAACATTTCACTCTGCGGAAAGTATCAAGCTTCCTTCCCCTGGAACAGTGAATTTGCTTTTAAAGTGTCAGATGATTTGGTGGTTTTTTTGAATGCCATGGGGAAAAAAGCATAAACTAAATTATTAAATAGGTTAAAACTTGCCATGTCAAGGCTATTGAAGAGATTCTCTACAAACCCTTGTGGAGATTTAGTGGTGAAGAGAGCACAGAGCTTTCTGACACATCACAAGTTTTCAAAATAGAATTAAAAAAATCATATTTGGAAAAGGAAATACAATTAAATAAAATTATGAACATCAGATTCACATAGAAGCTTTCTCCTTCAACAATTAAACTTGTATTAGCAATCAGAGTAAACTGCAATTGTAATTAATATTTCATATGGTACTCAATGATGTAGCCAAATATTAGCTGCCAGACTCTTGGAAAACACTATTTTTCTGCCAAGCTTTCCTTTTATTATACAAAGCTATGAATAAATATTGTAGAAGGATATACAGAATAGCTGTTTAATAACTTTTTTCTTGATAGACCTAAGTATCATCAGACTTCTTTAAATAGTATAGGTGGTATGTAAGAAAAAACCCCAATTTTGAACAGAAAAGTCAGACATTGGTTGAATAATTACTCTCACTTTTTCTATTGAACTTTTTTGTATAGTCTTTTTTAAAAACAAATCCAATTTAAATATTTCCTTCCAGTCATAATACTCTTTACTAATTATGTGATGTACTTGTATTTAAAAGCTTTAAAATTATAGAAATACTAGACTAATTTGTCAGAAAAGTATATATTGTTAGAGACCTAAAAAGAAGCTATGGAAAAATTTTATTCTTGTTCTGCCTGCTGAGAGACAGCAAGATACAGCAGACCACGAAAAAGACAACAGGTGGACCTGCCTGCAATTATATAAAGACTAGGTTATTAGACTGTCACAAATGTGATTGCAAGAAGGGCACTGTAAAGAGGCAAAAACTGATTTAGACAGCTAGAAGATAAGCCACAGATGCAATAGTGTGGTTCAGACTTCGTATCCTAATTTTTTTTTTCATTTGCAGATATTTGCTTGTTGATATTACAGCTGCAACTATAATAAAACAGAGCAGCTGAGAGCTATTACCCACTGTATCCATCTTCATTTTGTCATGAAGGCTCATATATTCATACAATCCAGAGTTAAAGGCACTGTAGAATGCTCCAGTAAAACCAAAGCTCTTTATATATCAGAAGCAATTAATTTTTCTTGCATACATCTCTGTATGGCTCTACACATCCTGTATAGGATGGAAGTCTCTTCACCAGTTCTGCCATAACCATGTGGCAATACCTATCTTCTGATGAGAAACAGTGAATAAGCATTACCACAGCCTTAATAATGCTGAGCCAGAGGGCAGCTGCCCCGGATGATCTAAGAAACTGCACGGCAATAACTACAGAAGTAACACACTGGCTAAAGAGTTAAACAATGATTAACTATTCTCTATATTTTTCCTGTTGAACCTTGTTGTACAATCTTCATCCAGTTAAACATCAAAACTTTGATTTAATTTACAATACTGAGGAAGTTAGGATGAGGAAGACCATTCCAGTCCCCAGGTCCCAAGTGGTACTGATACAGAAGGATCACTAGCTTTCCAGGGAGAACACACCTAAATTGGACTTAAGCAGGGGCCAAGGAAAGTAATACCTGATCCTTTTCCCTTTAACTACTAGTTACCTCCCAACAGCCTGGTGAAGCATCTATGCAACTTTGTATCCAATAGTTTATAAAGTAACACCGATACATTAAGCTTGCTTTCAAAACATCAGACAAACACCAACGGTCCATGAGCTACTCGATCACCTCTGTGCTACTCTAAGGTAGACTAACCAGAGAGACATGTAATAACTGAGTATATTGGACTGGATTAGACACATTTTTAGATTCATGCAGAATAGTCTGCAATACCCCATACAAAGCAGAGCAAGGAAGCTCAGATCTGGGTGGAGTGTAAACTCTGAAGACAGGCTTGACCCATCAGCCACTTAATGTGGCTGATCTGAACCCTCCCTTCCCAACAGGGAGTTACAACCAGCTGTTTTCAGCTGCCTGAGCTATTTTCAGACACCATAAAGGACCAGGACAACTATGTTTTCATCTATTAAATATTATGGAAGGAACAATCTAGGCAAAGAACACAAAATAAAGGAATAAGGAAGTTAAAAACAGATTCCTTGTAATTTACTGTAAAGCATACACTTTAGAGAAGAATCCTGGTCTTCATGCAAGTAGGAAACATGGCAAGTTAATGTCATTTATAATTTAATAACTGAAGAAATTGGTCTGTGCTCTAATGTAACTACATTAAGTGGGTAGATTCATATTCTAGCAGAGGCATTTAAAGCATAGTAACTTCAGAGACCATTAAAAAAATATAAGAGGGAAGTTGCTCTCTCTCTGCATACATACAATGTATCAATAACCACGCATAGCTTTTCTTATTGACTGTATTTTATAGCATGACCATATTTTCCACTAGAATTCCTAAAAATCACACTATAATTTTAACAGAAACAACTGCTATTTTTTTCAGGAAGTCCTAATTGCTTATTTTATTATGATCACAAATAGAACAAAAAGCCTTAATAATATTGGTCCAATGATGGCAGGCAACTGATAAAATATGACAAACTCATGTATTTGCATGAACAGATGGAGTATTTTTAAGGACATTCAAAAAACACACTGTGAGAATGCATTAATATAATATCTTCCACTCCAAGCCTTAAAAACATGCTAATGAATAGAGTATTCCTGAGCTATTGCTTCACCTGTAGCACTGACTGCTTAGAGCTTGAGTCACTTGCTCAGCTTCCTGATGCACTCCCTCACTGCACCACAGCTGAGGAGGGAAGATGTATAAAGTAGCAGAAAGTGCAAGAAAGGATGGGTTAGACCCTGGGAGGAAGGGGAAGCAGCAGGGGACCTCACCATACACATACACAGGTTCCGGACTGCAGCAATCACTACCTCCCTAACTGATATTGATAGACACAAACACACGTACACACTCACACTTACAAAACCTCATCTCTTCTTCATTGATGGCAAGAGGAAAACTAGGTATTAAACAGTTTTGCTAGAGCTCCTGTTCATTGGAGCAACTTTCTGCCCCGCTCTGTATACAGTCTTCTATATCAATAAAGTGTAAAATGGGCAGTAGAAATTTTTCATTTGCTGCACCATATACCTAATTTAAACTGTGCAAGTGTCTTGAAAAGTGCAGCGAAACCTGTAATAAAGGCCTCACGTGCCTTAAAGTTTTATTCTAATTGCTTACCTCTACCAATTTATTTCTACCTACAAGCTACCTAGCTCAAGTTATAGCAAATGAATACCTGCATTAAAACAACCTCCTACAAAAAAAACTTGCTGAAGAGGTAAACTCTGGGGATGTCCAAGGAAGGACAGCTCTAATGTTGTTTTCCTTCCGCTATGTTCAGAGAAAGAACACAATTTTGGGCATGTTCTTTGTAAGTAAAGAACACTCCCAGCAGTTATTTGTATTTCTGTAACAACCCACAGCCACCAAATTTTTTGGTTATTCAGACATGAGCCACTAGCTAATATCTGTACAAAGGTATCAAGTTTTTTCCTCTTCAAGAGTCTCAGAACATGTATTGCCTAGCCTATGTACATATATGCACTCACACTGAGGAAATAAGATATTTGCTGAAGATCAACAGTACTCCAGTCTTGGGTATTTTAACAACCAAACAGGAGAACACACATTGTACTAGCAAAGATAAATCCATAAATAAGCATTCCCCAAGCATGCTACATCTTTGGATATGACCAACAGTAGAGCAGGCAAGGCACAGTAATGAATTTGGTTACCTAAATTCCATTAATGCTTAGAGAAAGCTGAGCATCTACCATTCTCAGGAAAGTGCTAGAGGTGTTCAGAGCACCACCCCTGTAACGACTGCTTAAGTATCAGGACTTCCCACTCCCCCCCATCCCTTCCCTTCCCCCCACTTCAGTCTAAGAACAAACACAAGATTAAGTCTTCATAGCAGATTGCACTGGAATATCTGGTCATCCTTATAATTCATAAATATTTGCTAAATAACATGCATCCAGAGATATCTTAATAATAAATGCACCTGCTGTTTACTATCTTAGAACCTAACAGAAAAAACAGAGAGAAATTATCTGTTATCATTGTGTTACAAAACAAGTAAGACTTGAGACAAAAACAATAAAGGCACAATTTATGACACACCTTACAAATAAAATAATGTATTTCAGAGCTTTTTCCAAAAAGTCTGGGGAGGTAGAAATCCACAGAGGTAGTGTCCTTAAACAATCAAAGCAGTCTAGCAACAAATGAAAGTCTGCTTTTGAATATGTGTTTCTAAATGCCTGAATGCAAGAGCTGTTGAATTTCTTTATATTCAGAATCAGATTAAATCCCCATAGAGATGAACATGAGGAACAACACAACCCATCCTGGTGATCCTAAATGCACACGTGATATTTCAACTGGCATGTTCAGCGCAGCGAGCTCAAATAAAAAAAGTGTAGTGCATGGATATAGAAACAAGTTTAAAGAAATAATTATAGCTTGATCTTCTATTCAGAATGGAAACAATGTCTGAGAGCTTGTTTCATTTTTCTTTTCTCAGGTCACAGAAATCAATGACAACAGCCCACAAAGGCAGAGTAAGATATTTTTCCAAACTTGTGACTCCTCTCAGATGCTGGAGGAAAAAAAAAAAACAAAACACAGCTACAATTTCCACAGAGTTTATATTTTCAAATATCTCACAGAATGATAAAGCCCAAGTTATTGTTAAAGTGACATTGTCACAAATGGTAGACCTAAATTAGACTTGCCTGACATCTAAACTATTGACTCATGCACATACACCACATTTCAGCAATGAAATACACAACTTCAGCTCTTTGAAGTGTTTCAGAAAACATTCTCCACAATCTCAGTATCCTCCTACCTGTTTGAAAGGCAGGAGTTCTGTATAAATGGCAATAAATATATTCAGATCTGCATTCATAATGAGAGAGTATCAGCTTGTCAGGTTTGTCCACCCTGCATAATAGCAGTCTGGAGCTTATAGACTTTCCAAGCCAGAGAAGGTATCTCTATCTTGAATAGAGTTCAGTTTAAAGCATGGAACAGTATTTTTCTTTTCTTCTGTTGCATATTTGGGAGGGAATTTAGTGTGCATGTGTGAAAAGGCTACATGGTTGGGTGACTAACTACACCTTAGCTTTTAAGTACGGAGGAAGGATTTTTACAAGTCATCAGAATAGATTAACAGATTCCTTTGGGGGGTCCTCCCTCCTGTTTCTTTACATAAGAGGTGCATTTTAAATACAGTCTAAGAACAAGGTCATTTTCCTCCTATACAGAGATACCTACAATAGAGAGAAATCCGCTTACAGCCACACTAATAGCAGCCAACATTTCTGGTGATTCAGAAGTGCTAAGAGAAACACTATTTTCTAAGCAAAACTTGCAAGAATAAGTTCCAACCCGTTGTGCAATATTGAAATGGCATTTAGGTAGCCATGGGATCAATATACAAACATCTGAGGAAAAAACCTTTAAGATTTAACCTCACTCTGAAATCATACAGTTAATATGAAAACACTCTTTGGACTAGAATTTTAATAACCTATCTTTATGTGGAGACAATGCCATGCAGGCTTCCGCAGGATTCTGTGAATGATGTTCTGTATAAGAAAAGAAAAACAGTACATCCAAAGGGTCCTTAAAGGCCATCAGCCTTGAAACAGAAGGTATCACCCACTTTATATGTCTTCCTCCAAAAGTGGGAACAGGCAAACAAAGAGTGACATATGTTGCAAGTCAAATTCACTACATGAGATGACAATTTCATTTACATAAAACCACCATTACAAGGTTTTAATTAGCACTAATGATTGTTAGACCCACAGACAAATCGAAAATATGGTAGAAAGTGAGGAAATACAAGTAGAGAAAATTTAATATTCACTGCAATATATTCTTTGCTCATTTGACAGGTATAGTTCAGTTTTTACTATATTCCATAGCATCATTTGAAATGTTCTGCAGTACATTTTTTTAAAAGGGTAATCAAGTTCTAGCACCATTACTACAGTAATCTGTATGCTGCAAGAGTCTCTATTAAATTCCCACTGGCAAGCATTTAAGATCACTATATCTCATTTACACAATACTAGATAAAACACTACTTGGGGTGAACCTGGTGGATTTAAGTCTCCATTCCCCTTGCCCCAAAGCAGCTAAAGTTTGTGGCTCTTCAGTAGATAGTTTAAAAGTCATCACTTTGAGTTGCTAAATAAGGCTAAGACTCAGGCCTGAAGAGAGCAAGTATACAGCAGTATATAATCCTGTATTCTCCACTTGGGCAGTAAGACTTCAAGAATACATTTTGGCACTCAACTGTAGCTGTTCTCCGGGAAGGGGGATGTTGTACAAGACAGTTAAGGTCATCTAATGGGTTCACTAGTGCTGAAAGGGTCTCCTTGCAGATGACACCAAGTTGGGTGGGAGTGTTGATCTGCTCGAGGGTAGGAGGGCTCTGCAGAGGGATCTGGACAGGCTGGATCAATGGGCCGAGGCCAATTGTATGAGGTTCAACAAGGCCAAGTGCCAGGTCCTGCACTTGGGTCACAACAACCCCATGCAACGCTACAGGCTTGGGGAAGAGTGCCTGGAAAGCTCCCCCGCAGAAAAGGACCTGGGGGTGTTGGTTGACAGCCGGCTGAATATGAGCCAGCAGTGTGCCCAGGTGGCCAAGAAGGCCAACAGCATCCTGGCCTGTGTCAGAAATAGTGTGGTCAGCAGGAGCAGGGAAGTGATCGTGCCCCTGTACTCGGCGCTGGTGAGGCCGCACCTCGAATACTCGAACGTTCAGTTTTGGGCCCCTCACTACAAGAAGGACACCTGAGGTGCTGGAGCGTGTCCAGAGAAGGGCGATGAAGCTGGTGAGGGGTCTGGAGCACAAGTCTGATGAGGAGCGGCTGAGGGAACTGGGGTTGTTCAGTCTGCAGAAGAGGAGGCTGAGGGGAGACCTTATCGCTCTCTACAACTACCTGAAAGGGGGTTGTAGAGAGGTGGGTGTTGGTCTTTTCTCCCAAGTGACTAGTGACAGGACAAGAGGAAATGGCCTCAAGTTGCACCAGGAGAGGTTTAGGCTGGATATTAGGAAAAATTTCTTTACTGAGAGAGTGGTGAAACACTGCAACAGGCTGCCCAGGGAGGTGGTGGAATCACCATAACTGGAGGTGTTCAAGGAACGTGTGGACATGGCATTGTGGGACATGGTTTAGTGGGCATGGTGGTGTTGGGGTGATGGTTGGACTTGATGATCTTACAGGTCTTTTCCAACCTTAGTGATTCTGTGGATGTGACCTGATGTAGTTAGTAGAACACCAGGAAAATGAGGTGGTGGAGAGACAGAGTTCATGTATAGCAAACTGAACCTGAGCTAAAAAATTCATCTTCTTTAAGATCCAGGGATTACATGGGTCCTTCTAGGGAACAGCTGTTATATAATGATCACTTGATCACTGGTTATAAACTTCATTAGTCAGACTGTCTTTGCTTTTCTGTGTATATACTTGCTTGGCTATACATAATTTTACTTAAAATTATGCCCTGCTCCATCATACCTATCTTTAATACAAAATCATAGAGCTCAAAGGCACTATTTAGATATTTCTTTCCCTGATCACCTGACAGCTGGAGCAGAAAAGTAACTGGAAAAAAATCTTAGTTTGCCAGCCCAGAAGAGAAACCCGGATCTTGTAACCATTTTCACCCCGTGTTTTTTAGAATGTGTTATCCACCATAAGTACACACCATGTTAAAGATTAAAAAAATGAAAGTTACTCTTGCATTTCAAGACAAAAGCACATTTCCAAACAAACTGCTAGAATAGGTTAACTTGATTCTTTTGGTAAACAACATACGAATTAAATATGTGCAAACATACTAAAAAGATCAATTAATGATTTTCTGCAAATGCTTAAAATAAGTTAACCTGTACCCCAAAGTTACAGAAGTCTGGTTCTTAAGTATTGTTGACTAAAAGCTTCAGAACTACTTTGGACCAAGTTAACACAAATCCTCTTACAATTTAGTAAAAAAAAATAAAATCCTATCGCCAGGAGGAAGAGGTAGGCAAAAACTTTCCAGTCTTGGACTTTAAAAATGACAAGTCAAACTAAGTATCGTAAGGCAAGCTGAGACACTGAAATCTAGTTTGGTAAACAGTCTGATTTTTTCCACCTTAACCTACCTCCTGCCATATTTTTGCCTGTGCTTAGTCATCAGCCTTGGAAGACTTTGCAAAGCAAGGCTGAACATGGCCAGTGCCCTTTGGCAGTGTGACCCGTGTCCTCCCAGCCTTCTCCAGGACAATCCAGCCCACACTCCCCATTCAAGGAGATGCTGCTTTTCCTGGCCAGAACAACTTCAGAGTACCATGATCCTCCTTTCACAGCTGTATAGGCAACAGCTGTGCTAGTAAACCTAAGCCTCAAGTGTTTGCATTAATTTGTCACTTAGTCTTAATTAGAAAGATCAGCTCTCATGCACTAAGGCCAGCTCAACGGCAATACAAGAAATGAGTATACCTGAATATGGAATACTCAAATTAGAAAATAAGTCAATGCATTTAAAATATTTAAAATGCATTTCTCTCAAGCTGGAAACTTGTTTGCAGTTTCTACTGAAAAAATTACTCATGTACCCCTTTTTAATTTCCTGTTCCCCTAAGCTAGACTTGAACATAATAAACTGATTTGAAATTAATTCACAAGATCACCTGCAATCCAAGCATTTCCTGCACTACTGGGGAAAACCAGGAAAGCAGTTTGGTATGAAAGGGAACATAAGTAAAATGCCTTCTGATAGAATCAATTTCTATAGTAGAAAGTTAGGGATAAGTAGATTAATGCAATTCTAGTCTTCAACTGTGCAGACAGAAGAAAAATATCTGCTGTTTACAAGAAGCTCAAGGACAGGAAGTCAGCCACAGAAAATTGTTCTTGAAAACAAGTATTTTATTCCTGCACCTGCAGTACTGTTTTGCCAGATATGCAGACTTGGCCAGCCAGCTGTCTTGCCTATTGTGCCAATTTGGTAACCTAGTTACACTGTCAGAGATTCACTTGAAAGACAAAAGAAAATACTGCATTTTCTGGGGAAAAATAACTGATTTTGTTATTAAAACTAGCAGTATTGAAGTAACCAGTACTGGCTTTTGTCAAGAACATATCAGAAGCAGACAGAAGTATAGTTTATGCTTTCCCAATGTAGAAGAAAGTTCTGAAAAAGCTGCTTCAGGAACACATCAGATGGTTGAATTTTATTTGCAGCTATAACACAGGTTACATATCAGAAAAAAAGTCAACAATGGGGTATGTAAGTCAGCATGCAAGAAAGAGGTTGTCCCCGTATTCTGGTGATAACCCACACCAATCATGAACCACAAATATGATCCACAGACTGAACTTA
Organism: Gavia stellata; assembly: GCF_030936135.1. Taxonomy (NCBI): domain Eukaryota; kingdom Metazoa; phylum Chordata; class Aves; order Gaviiformes; family Gaviidae; genus Gavia; species Gavia stellata. The sequence continues at coordinate 13,894,265 of NC_082604.1, read as the reverse complement.
TCTACAGATTTAATTCACCATTCCTTACTTGAGCCCAAGACATGGTGATGCTAAATTAACTCCCATGGCCAAGGATTGGGTAGAAAATTGTACGTTAATAAAAAAGTCACTTCCATTATTTACAGCTTTTCTGCTAATGCATTATTTACCCAACATAACCACTCGAGTGGATTAAACTCTATATAAGCAGGCTTGCGCCAAAGATAACAGCTATCAAGTGGAAGCACAAGAGACAAGGCAATTATTCTTCTTCACCTTAACAAAAATCCTTGTGCAGAGAACAACTACAGCTATTGCTATAGTTCTGTGGAATGTAATGTTGGAAGAGGATGTCAGTCCTGGTAACAGCTTCTCGTCTTGATGGTGAACATAAATGTAGAAAAGCACTGAAGTTACAGGAAGCAGGGGACCCCCTCCCTGTGTAGCTTAAAATATCCTTCAACCCACATAAAAATTCTCCGAATTAAGAGCTTCACACAACACCAAAAAACATTTCTAGGTTTATAGAAAGCTTTCTTTATGAAGAGTTGTCATCTTTATCCATCCTTAATTCACATTCAGGACAACTCTTACGCAACTTGTCTTTTCACTGTTTACAGTAACTCTACCCAGCCAACAGCATCAAAGAAATCCATCCATCAGTTTTCAAATAGTGGTAGCGGTAGTAACACAAATCACTGGTATCAAGAAAAGGTCCAATTATTACAGCTCAAAAAAAAAAAATCATACAATCATTGCCAAGGAATATCTAATTTTCACTGACTGATAGTATAAACCAAAACAAAAGGTTCACAGTTACTTTGGAACAATTCTGTTAGCTCAGGTAACAGCACTTCCAAGTTTGTGTCAAAAGGTTTCCTCAAAAACAAGAATAAAGAAGCTGTTTACATTGTAAGCGTATCTGATTTACAAATTAGAAAGATGACCACTAATCTGGTCTCTCAGGTTCAGTGTATTTAATTGATCCTACTTTTATAAGCTCTCCTCCCAGCAGACCAGTTGTTTCAGAACTGATACAGACCTTAATGAATTAGTGACATGTCAATAACTGTAGGCATTAATCAGTCAGTTAGGATCACGCATTTTCAGAGTTCTCAAGCAGCTCTTAGTTTCTGCTGCTCCTTATGTAAAGTTCTTATTCTGAATATTATGTATTTGCTTTGCTGACATTAAAAGGATGAAGTTGCTTTTTTGTATTCTCAATATTTCATTCACAAGCCATTTTTATGCAGTGATTCCACACCTGACAAGCAGGCCCTAAAGCAATCATACACACTAAACAATTACAACAACTCATAAAAATAAGCAGTGCATAAAATGTAACAGAAGAACATTACCTTACAATACTTGACACCCTCAGGGGATCCATTTTCTTTTTGCAAACACATAGTTCCCTTTGACATTAATGGGAGCTACATGAATAAGGAAAAAAGCAATAGATCCTTTGCCTGAAAAACATATTTGTGCTGAGTGGATATTGGCAACCTGTTTAGCCCAGGTGATTGGTGGCAGGCCTACCTAGAGATATTTGCCTGCAGGCTGCTGGTTCATATTCCATAAAGTTGAAAGCTACAAGTGTCATGACCCCTTTGAAGATAGCTTGCTGATTTATCATCCTGGTTCCATTCTCAACATTCACTTTTAAGGAAGAGTACTAATGGCGGTATCTTCTGCAAAGTGGTCCTTCCACCACCGTTTAACACACACTGGTACACTCCAGTGCTCATTATGACAACACAATTTGTACAGTGTTGATACATTTCCCTTCCATTGGGAAATATGCAGTAAAATTAGAGATAATCTTTTAAGTTTCCAGATCTGAATGCAGTTAGATGCAGTTAAATTTAGTTAGATGCAGCTCATTAAAAAAGTCAGAACTACTTTGTATTCTGCATTTTCCTTCACGTTCTTTAAAATAATTACATAAGAACAGAGGTAAGTAAAACAAAAAAAAGTTATACTATTGGCATCAACTGTTAAAAAACACAGAAGGATTTATATCTACATTTGATCACAGAACTATAGAGACCAACAATCACATAATATGCTTCAGTTGGTATAGTTACGCACCAAAATATTTTGGGTACATCTGTCAAAGCTCAGCTTGAATTTTTGATATGGAACCAAATGCAATAGGTTTGTGAAGGTAAGCCAACCAAAAAAAACCCACACACACGAGTCAGGAAGAACATGAAATGTGTAGTGGTCTAATAAAGCCTCCCAAAGCTCACTCTCCTCCTCAGAAAAAAATTCTTTTTTTTTCCCCCCCTTTATTTCTGCCTTATTCACTCATCCTCAGCCCTTCTGTCAACCTTCCCTTTTCTGACTTTTTTCCCCACACTTCAATTTACGTTCTCTCTTCATTAGCGGTGCCTGGAAACCTAAGCTCACTTTCAGTCACCTCTGTATATTCCATATCCTCTGCCATTAACCTTGCTAATTAGCACAGAAATTATTGTCTAGCTCTTTTCCAAAATCCAAACAAATCTAGACATGTATCTAGACCATATTTTCTTATTAACAAATGATGCACAACCAGTAACACTTGTTGTCACAGCCACTCCACAATTACTGTAGGCCTTTACTTCGGGAAAGGCAGAGGCTGCTTAGCATTTCCATGGTACTAAATTAAGTATATTTCAACTAACACAACTGCCTAACGATGCCCTATACTTCACCTTGTTTTCATACAATTGTTTTCCTCTGAATGGGAGATCAATTCTACCCATATCACATGACTTGTCTTTGGTTTTGTTATTAAACTTATGAACCGATGCTCAGATGAAGCCATTCTGCCATGTCAGTACATTTGTCTTTTAAAAGACAGACAAAAACCTTTCCACTATCTGAGATCAGTTTCTTAACACAGCTAAAAGCAATTCCAGATTCCTTCATGAAAACAGACTGGACTCTGACACAAAGAAAGAAAAAGTAATCTTTTACAATTCTGCATCTACCATTAGGGACAGCACAGAAACCTAAATTACAAACACATACAACATTGCCAGAAGATGTGTATCACAGATCAACCCTTAATTTCACCATCTGCACTCCAATTTACTCCATGTCAAGACACTAGCAGACATGTAATATTCCTCTATGCCACCAGTTCCTGTCATACAGTTAAAGAGCCATGGCCTTCTCTGGGCACTGGTACATATCTACTACAACAGAATTTTAGTGAGCTTGAGGAGGAACACTTCTGGGGATTGGTGGTCTGTAATATCGGCTCATGACAACAAATGGTAAAGCCAATGTCTCTATCAGGTTTAAATAAAAGCAATTCAGCGACTGTCCTGAAAGAATGAAAATAGAGATATACCCGTGTCATTTGAGGCAAAAGTGGTGACCCATTTTTAGACTCAACCTATCTACTCTATGCCTTTTTCAGAAGAGCTTCCTCCAAAGAAATCCTCTTCTACAGATTTCTACTTCTTTCTGCTTTGCACCAGCACAGTAGCAGAGCAATGGGACCCTGATTGATGACAGCTGTTCCCAGCTGTTAACATGACAGAATCATATCAAATAGAAAGGTAGAATTTGTTCTTTTTCCTGCTCCCAATGTTTTTTCCTGAAAGAGGAAAAAATTACAAAATATCTGAAAGTCTCCCGATTTTAGTGGTTCACAAGATTCTTCATGCATATCTAAGCTAGCAGATTTCAAACATAAATGTTTTATTTTTGTCATATTGCAAGTTCAGATGCGGTCAAATAGGAACAATATACCACCAGGATGTGAAAGAGTTGCAATCATTTCAGCTAGCACAATCTGCATGCCCCATATTGTGTTGTGTGACAAAGAAATCAAAGCTATATGTATTGATATAGAGAAGACTAGGAAACCTTGCCATGAGAGAAAAGGGGAGATTCGTGAAAGACCCTGGATATGAAGGAAGGGACTACATGAGTCCCTAAATGACAAGGGGACGATAGGGCATGGTGCTAAGGCACAATGATTTTCTGGTACAACTGTAGAATGCAAAGTCTCCAAACATAACCTATACTGACATGACAACACTTTTGTAACTATAACGTATGTCAGTCTAGAAAGTCTGTGAACTGAAGTTATTGGGCTAAGCAGTAATTATTCTTGCAAATACAATACTCTTCTCTACTAGAGCTTTTGCTAATAAAGATATGGCAACAGAGGCAAAGCTTAATACACCCACCATGAAGAAAAGGCTTTAAGAGAAAACAAACAGACAATCCATTTGAAGAAATCATTATCTGCCCATAGATATTTATCAAAGAAAGAGATCAAAGCAGTAGAGTTAATTCATCATTAGTTGTCTGCCAAGTTTCTTAGAACCACAGAGTGGCCATTGTTAAGAGATGGTTATTAGATATCAGTTATCCTTCCAAATTCAGAACTGGAAATAAATCCATTGCCTCTAGTCACAGTGGAGTAACTGTTGGCCTTTTGAAAGGTAACTCTGCTTATCTCTGAGTGCACACCATAATGTAAAAAATTCTCCAATATTTGGAAATAAAAAAACCACGCAGGGACAACAGGCAGTTGTAATCTCAGAACACAAAGGAATTTTCAGTTTGCAAGCAGTTTTTAAACTGTAAATTTTTATATTGTCACCTTGACCTACTCACCCACTGCCTGCCCAGCAAGCCACTTCAGTAAGAATTATTTCTATTATGTCCCTCTAAACAGATACTGCTCTAGCAATCAGAAGAAGAGAAAAAACACACAATATAAAAGGGCTTATTCCATTCTCACAACTATAAGATGTAAGGCTAAAAGATTTGTGACACCCAGGCAAAAACAGTTACAGATTTAAAGTCAAGTTTCCGAAATCCACAAACTAGAATGTTAATGAACATTTGCAGATACAAATACAGACATAAAATGCAGAGAAAGGGCAATATTTTAAATGAATGGAGGTAGACAAGCTTCAAAGCGGAATGAAGTAACAGACTTGCTATGTTTATCCACTCCTCACACAAATACCTGTAGAAACATGTCAAAATACTAGCAGATTTAAGAGTAATAGGAACTATCTTGATAATTGCACTTGGCTGTGCACAAGTATTTTGTAGATCTGTAAATCATTTCTTGCAATCATACACGCCTGCCTGGAGGCTCAGCCTCTCTGAGAAGAGCTCACAATTCAGTTTTTGAAACATACTATCCTGAGACAAGACAGACAATGGATGTCTCACACCTATTAGAGCTCTCGACTGACTTTAATTACGGCCCAGAATTCTTAATGACTGAGTACTGCCTACTGAAATGAAGACAATCTATTGATTACAGCCACAAGGACTTTGCAATTATTGGAATAAAGAAAGGAAGGAGGCAGAAAAATGCAAGGAATGATTCACTGGGTCACAAAGAATCACTCTCACAAAAAAAAAAAAAATCATGTTTTCCCCCCTTTCCTTGCAGAAGGGAATGAAAAATGAAACCATTATTCTGTATTTGAGTGCCCGTAGCATACACCTTTACAGAGTAATCCCTTGTGAGCAGAGAGATTTTATTAGGCAAGAAACATTCCAGAAGAGAGCAAGAAAATCCAGTGAAACTAAGGGGTCACAGTGGGGTAACTTTTATTGGGCACATTCTTCACAACCTTAAAGCACTGAAGCAGTTAAGATTTTAAGAACCTTTCAGTCTCGTCATTATTTACAGGAACTCATTCCCCTTGCCTTGCAAACCCCAGAACAAGCAACTACCAAGTCCATGACCCTCTAAGATAAGAAAGTACACATCTGATTCCTCCTAGATGCAGATAACCTTTGGTAAATATTCGGCGAGTGTCCTTTGACTGATATGCTGTAATTTTGCTGGACTACGGCAGGAGGCTACAAGGAATCGTGTGTTCAGGGATAAATTAAACCATTTCTCTTGCACATAAATGGGGGTTTCATCCCTTCCTACCACCACTGAGTGAGAGCAGAGTTCACAGAGAGAGAAATTACTACAGTCAGAAGATAAGCTTTTTCCTTGATGTAGACCCCGAATCTAGCTAGCTTGATCTGCACAGGTGCTCCACCTTCAGTGCTTGTTACTATGTCTCCAAAACACATAATCTGCACATGTTATAAGCAATTCTTTCTCCAGGTCAGTTTTTTGTTAGAGTTTAAAACAAAACAAAAAAACCACAAAAACAATGAGCTGGAAATAAATAGGAAAGTCAGTGCTGATAAAATGAGTAGATGACTGAGCAATTGGAATAGTACTAAATATTGAGAGGGGTAGGATAACCTTAAAAGCAAACCAGCTTAGCTGGCAAGTCAAAGCTATTCACAGACAAACACAAGGTCAGACATTTGGTAAAGGAATTCAGAATAGGGGATTGTATCCTGGAAAGCAGTATCTAAAAAAGATGCAAGCAACAGATTGGGCAAACATCTGCACTGCAGGGTTCTGGCCCCATGCAGAGAAAGACTGGAACTGGTGAAAGCATCTCAAGAACAGAGCTCAAGTCTGGTTTTGTCATGGTGTGCCCTACTATTATCTTCTTAACTGAGAATACATTTCTGAAACCTACTTAAAAACAAACACACACTTACAAGCCTGAAAAATAATTGAGGCCCTGATTCAGCAGTATTTAAACGTGTATCTAAACATCAATAAACTACACTGTGAGAAGCAGCAAAGTGTTTTCCTGTTCTAGAGTCTTCAGGCATAATTCTGCACATTATCATTTTTAAAGCAAGCCATTTTCTCTATAATTCAAGCTGGGCATGCTGCTTTTAGGCAAAGGAACTGCTGTCCACACTCTCAAAAGGCACATTAAGCCTAGCATAAATAGCTTGCAGCTCCGAAACAAGGTCACACTTTCGCCAGAGCAGACCATGGCAATGCCAACAGATCAATGTACTTTTCCTGAAAAATACATCACGTTCAGCTCAGTATTTTCAGTATTTTTTTTGTCTCCCATGAAAAACAAAAAGTATTTGTCTACAAACTCGTAATGTTAACAGCCTTATACAGAATTCTACATGAAAAGTAGGAACTGCTACTTGCATGTAGCTCTCAGCACTTTTTAAGAGGGTTTTTAGCATTTTTAAATGATATATAAACTTATCAGGCTATTTTTTGTAATGAGAGTTCTCATTCTTTCAGTCACATTGAAGGCCACACACATAGATAGCAAAGGAAACTAAGCAGTAAACCCCTACAGAGCTGCAGGCAGGGGAGGGGACAATGCATTTTTTCCCCTCAATGTTCGTCAGAATGAAACAATTGACTCATCCTAGTCAGGTTGTACAAGTCCTTAGACTGGCCTATTAGAATGCATTAACAAATAAAATTTCAATATTGTATCTTCCACGTTAAGTTCTGCGTGTCCCCCTTGCAGGTCTAAATTCTAATGTACGCAGCCAAGAATTAGGAAATAGTGCCTCTGTGAGATCTTAGTCAATAAGGTTACAGAATAAGCCATCCAGCTACAAGATGTTTCTCAGAGAATTTTGTCAGAAGATGCAGAACAGGGTGAAAAAGAAAATTTAATAAATTTCATGCTCCAATTATAGTCACTATTTTACTAGGACAGGTATTATGAATATGTGCACTGCTCTAAAAATATTCATGGTTTGTACCTAAAGAACTTATTTTCAAGATTTATAGCAAACCAATGAAATCTTGACACTTTTATTTGGGGTCCTTAATTTATGTAAGTATATTTTCAAGCTAAAAATACTTTAGCTATTTAAACAACAAAACCCAAGATCAAATATGGCATATTTCATTCTTTTACATGTCCCTGAAAAGTGGAAAGGACACATTTATCTCTAATTGAAGGGTCAGACCTTTGCTTTCTATAAAAAAGACAGACAAGCGAAACTCAGAAAGCATACCCAAAGCAGCAGCATCTGACTCCTCTCTCCTAGAAGGGTCTTGTTTTTGCTGTTACGAAGGTTGAATGTTTGTGACATTAGCTGTGCCATTTTACTACTTCTCTGTACTGTTAATTTTATCACTATATAGTGACTGTTCAAAGGTCTACAAATATTAGTATTTATATGCTTAAGTCAGGGAAACAGAACGAATGAAATTAAGAAAGTAAACCTTTCTTTAAGCAGTTCAGAAGTCATGCATTCATTGATCCAGGGTTACCCATCTAGTACAAAGGCTTCATGAATATAATACCAAAACTCAGTGACTTGATTCACCTATTTTAACAGTAAAGAGATCATCCAATAATAACTTTTGAAACAAACATTTATGTAGGATAAGGGTAGTAAATAGTTCTCTTAGGAATCGCAAGTCTGCTTCACATAAGATGACCACAGGACAAACTGCTTCTGAAGTGGGTCAGAAAAGACTTTTTGCTAAAAAAACGCAATCAAACCCACTACCAACATCTATTCTTTATGTTCTATTTTTTCAATAAGCTGCTAGTAAGAGTCTTGGAGAAAAGTCAAGCTTACGATATCTTGAAATAGGCACTTGCACTTTCCTGTGTATTTCATTTTTCCTCAGTGATCTTAACTTTAAATAAAGCTTCTTTCAAAGAAATGACAACTGGTCTCAGAAGACTTCTACAGTGCTCTGTACAAGTATGGTAGAGACAACCCTGTAAGAGTAGTTTACTAGGTGCTGTGACTTCAATACATGAACCAGAAAAGAGAGACATGAAAGGTGTGTGTATATGTTTAAAGCTAAAACTGCAGACAAGCACTACACTAAGTAAGGGGAAACCAAGTGATTAACGTGCTTCACAGCCTGTTCCCAGAGGCTGTCTTTTGCCAGTGACAAAACCAAACAGTAACTACAAGCTCAGTGAATTATTCTGGTGGCAGCTACAGCCTCACCACCATTTTCCCCTGCACCTTTCCCCGCCTCCCGCAGGATGTGACAACATATCAGGTTTGCGTGGCAAGGTTTTGGTAGCAGGGGGCAGGGTGGGTGTTACAGGGACGGCTTCTGTGAGAAGCTGCTAGAAGCTTGCCCCATGTCTTGGAGTCAATCAGCGATGGTGGTAGCACCTCTGGAATAACATCTTTAAGGGGGGGAGAAAACTTCACAACACCAACAGCAGTCAGAAGAGAGGAGTGAGAATATGTGAGAGAAACAACTCTGCAGACACCAAGGTCCGTGAAGAAGGAGGAGGAGGAGCTGCTCCAGGAGCTGCAGCAGAGATTCCCCTGCAGCCCGTGGTGAATACCATGGTGAGGCAGGCTGTCACCCTGCAGCCCATGGAAGTTAATGGCAAAACAGATATCCACCTGCAGTCCCCATGCTGGAGCAGGAAGATGCACCCAAAGGAGGCTGTGGCCCCGTGGGAAGCCCACACTGGAGCAAGCTCCTGGCAGGACCCGTGGACCCCTGGGGAGAAGCCCACACTGGAGCAGGTTTGCTGGCAGGACTTGTGACCCTGTGGGGGACCCACACTGGAGCAGTTCATGAAGAATTGAAGACCATAAGAAGGACTCACATTGGAGAAGTTCATGGAGAACTGTCTCCTGTGGGAGGGATCTCACACTGGAGCAGTAGAAAAGTGTGAGGAGGAAGAAGCCGCAGAAACAATGTGTGATGAACTGACTGCAACCCCCATTCCCTGTCCCCCTGCACCACTGGCAGGGAACAGACAAAGAAATTGGGAGTGAAGTTAAGCCTGGGAAGAAGGGAGGGATGGGGAGGAAGGTGTTTTTAAGATTTGGTTTTATTTCTCATTATCCTACTCTGACTTGATTGGTAATAAATTAAATCAATTTTCCCCAAGTCAAGTCTGTTTTGCCCGTGACAGTAACTGGTGAGTAATCTCCCTGTCCTTATCTCAACTCATGAGCCCTTTCATTATGTTTTCTTTCCCTCATCCAGCTGAGGTAGGGGAGTGATAGAGTGGCTTTGGTGGGCACCTGACATCCAGCCAGGGTCAACCCACCACAGACAAGTACCCATGTAGTCACACAACAGAAACGGAGGCCCACTATTTGAGGAGGCCCTTGAAACAACAAAAGCAAACAGTTCTGTCAGCTCCAACCTGCTTACTTGTTTGGGATAGGGCAGGATGCAAGAAGACCCACATCAACTCCATGAGCTGTCACTCTGGTAAGGCCAGACCTACGGCACAAGTCAGAGTTGGCCCTACTGTGTGCACTCAGGTCTTTCAGGTAGAATGTAGTACATAAACCTAAGACATCTTGCTCTCCTGACTTCAGTTGTTTGTCCAGATTATCCAGCAAGTCAGGCATTACCCATGCAGAGCAGGAGATGCTCAGACACACCATGCGACTTACAGAAGTATCACAACATGGGGATTGTCACATAGCCCTATTTCCCCTTCGGTTTCTCCCCATATGCAGTCTGGCAGTACATAATACAGTGATTTTCCCCTCATGTCACTAGCAGCATTCTATTGAAAACACATCCCTGCACTATGCACCATGTCACATTACCCTTGGGAACACCCTTCATTTTTATGGATAGGAAAAAGAAAGGAAGATGACAAGGAATAACAACTGCCCATCATGACAGCCTTACAAGTTTTCTGACAACATGATTGTCATTAATGCACTACAAATCCTAATTAAAGTGTAAATGCATGCCTTGTTTCTTCTTGCTTCCTCTAAAAGCAGTCACCATTTCCAAGTGCTGTCAAAAGTGGCACCATTTAAAGGTCAGAAAGTTGACAAAAATGTGAGCAATTAGCTGCTGTCAAGTAAAAATGATGGTCTAAGTGATTATACTACTGGAAGCTTGCCACATTCACAGAAAAATGAAACTAGATCAAATGAGAGAGCCTTGATCTTTCCTTATTCCTTTTTTTCAGATGTGATGGTTCACAAGAGACGAGGTCCTCTGTCGCTGTACTAGCTCTGGAATCAAACTACCCTTTTTCTGGATGCTGAATCACTACTAATGCTTCAACTCAAAAGGAGAAGCAAAATTCAGCAGATTGCATTTGTACAAGTGTGTTTGCATACCAGGCAAACTGGGGAACATAAAGGTAAATTGAAGTGATGCAAGTCGCTTGGCACTGCTTATCACTGTTGAACTTGGTCCAGAGAGAGTTGTGTCAGACAGCTCCTGCTCAGAGGGAGCTTCACCCCCACAACTTAAGTACAGAAGTGTGGAGGGTCTCCTTTCCAAATAGTCTTCTATATGAAGTACCTGCCTGTACACATAGTTTTACAAGCCATGAGTTTCATAAAGCTCTCTACACAATACCAAGAGTACATAATAAATAACACATTTCTAAAGTACTTTGGGCTCTTCAGATAAAAAGCAGTGCAACCAGAAGTTATTACTTGCATGATATATTATCAAACTCAGCCTGAACTTACATTTTCAGAAACAATTTAGGACCAAACCATTAACCAACATCTAAGACTAAATCACACTTAGATATCTACCAAGAGACAGATAAACATTTATATGTGGAATCTAAAAAGGGAAGGAGACAATAACTATTGTATTTTTTAATGTTACTTGTAGCAGTCTAAAGACATCATAAAGTATACATGCTTTATAGGATAACCTCTATAATAATTCAAAAGAACAAGAAAGACAGGGTCTGATCCACATTAGTTTAAATAGCGGTGACATGTAATAATGGTTACAGTCCCACTTCAACTGCAGTTACTTTCAAACATATGAATTAGCTTTTTTTTAAAAAAAAGTAAAGCATCTTTGATTGGCAAGATTTTTTGCCACATGGAGAACATGCCTCAGCACAGGAGGGAGAGAAAAATCACCCAAAGAGCTACATTATAGATTTTCAATGCTTCAGAACAAATTAAAGATTCTGCCCTGCTTTTCACTAGATAACATGGCAAATAGGTTATTTGCTGTATTACAATTATTTTTATTTACCAAAAGTAAGTCTCCAGATAGCAGCATTGATCCTGCTACACTTGAGGCTGTTTAATCTAGAGAAAACTGTTGTACAGAAAATGTTTTAAAAGAACAACAATAGCAGCAAAGGGCATCTTGGGGAGTTTTAATGATATTTTTTCTGTTCAGTGCAAGTTTAGCATTCCCACAGAACAGATCAATATTACTTGTTTCTCCCAGATACATTGGGGAGCATCCTGCACTTAAACCCATCCAAGAAGATCAATCCCTCCTGGCCCTTTCAGCTTTCTTCTCACCATTTTACAGCAGGGGGGCGGCCATGCATCTGGCAGGAGTGCCAGAGACCAGACAGGTATCTGTAGGATCCCATCCATTTCCAGTCTTGGTCAAAAAGGAATTTTTTTTTTTTTTGAGAAGGGAATACTGCGCAATCCAACCTGGAAAGCATGTTTTCCTTAATTTGCTTCCACACATACAAATATCTGTGGACAAATTAAAAACTTATACTTCAGTGCTGGCAGTAGTTCTCCCATCATGAGTAGGGCAGAGCTTTGAGAAGGCTTTTAACTCTTTGCAAAGTTAAAATACTAATTTAGTAAGGGTAGCAAAATATGGCACTATTCAATAATGAAATCATGCTGTTCTCAATCTAGTCACTTAAGGTCTCCTGGCTACTTTTACACTTCCTTTAAAGTTTTTCATTTTCATTTTCCCATTTCACTTTATCCTTTCTACCACTAATACTTTTTCAGGACAAGATGTGGGAATTAATGAGTATTTCTCTTTTCCTTTCTTTAGTTGTAAATATAGCCTTCTGAGTTCATAACCAAAGCTGACCAAAATTATAGCAAACATCAGCTATTTGGTGTCTCCTCTTCTTGCTTCTTAAAGTAGACCCTCTCATATTTCTATATTTCATAATAAAACATAACCATGACAATAGCAGGTAAAGAGGGCTATGGTTAAAACCACGTGCAAACATATGTTTCCGTTTAAATGCAGAGTTGGGGATTTGGTACACAGTGGAAAACTGATTTTTTTCTTATTATTTTATTTTTTGAAAACAGAGAAAGTATTCTGAAGTGGATTGACTGTCCTTGAGCTCTTTCACCCACACATCCCCCCTTTTTTTTCCTTGTTCTTATTTTCATGCTGTATTAATATAAAGTGTGTGAAACTGATTCCCCACCCCATACATACTGCTATCCCCTCCCCTAAAAAAAAACAACACCAAAACAATAGATAGCATAGACATGAGCATAAATCACAATATTAAATACAACAAAAAATTCATAAGCCTCTGATGATGCTGGGATCCTCTATTTCCCAGGTGCCCAAGAGGTCATATTTTAATAAGCACATTTCCTACCTGCTGAAGACAGATATTCCCTCATTATGACTCAGAAGTGCCAGGCCACTTTTACCATTTGACATAGATGGTCACACAAGATGTGAAAGCATAGCCAAAGGGTGTTCAAAAGGCTATCAATGCTGGCGGGTGAAGCCTACTCCTGAAGGATGCATGCTGGCAGGGAATGAGCACGTGCTGGCTTCACACTGCCACGGCCCACAAACAGCGCTATGCTGTTAACCCAGTCTGCCCACTGTTTGCAAGATTTCCTTCAGCTAAACGTCATTTCTTCATCTAAGCCACACAGCAAACGCAGTAAGGCAAATCAAGTGAGTAAAAACAAACATCAGCTGAATTCATATCTGGTTTTTAATGAAGATAGCTTAAACTCACTGCTAAAAGGTTTTGTATTGTCAAGGAGAAAAAAAACAAAAAACCAACCACACAACATAGTCTTAGTTTAAAACTATCCACACCCTCATATCATTCCCCATACGTCTTTATTTCCAATTCTGTGACATTTTTGGAGACATCTAAAGTGGCATAAAATACTGTTAGATGAAAACATCTTCCTGCAACCTCCCCACCCTCTCCATTTGTGCTGAAACTGCTATCCTCATTTCAGTTCATATGCAGCTTTAATTGCAGTTGCAATGGCAGAGGTCAATATTGATCCATTAACCCATCTAACCTGCAAGACTTCACAAGCTTATTCTCATTCATACAGAATATTGAACAGTGTTAAGAGCTACTGAGGAGTGAAAACAGGGTCAAGGACTATGCCTCTGATGCTTGCTGCAATATTATCTCACCATAGGCATTTCAATAAGCTTTTAGATTGGGCAGCAGGACAAGTCTAGAAGAGATCCAAAACTGCAGAACTTCTTAGATTTTGCTAATTAGACACTAATTGTCAAATATTCAGTGTTTGGAAATGTAACTTGGAGTCAAGTGGCAGTAAAAATAAAGGGTAAATGGACTTGTTTAAGTAAGAACTGAATAAAAACCATTTCCCAAATATAGCAGCTGGAAAAAACCCACCACTTTTTGTCTTAGTATGGGAACAAGACTATCAAGCCTGTGCCCAATGTTTCTCTTACTGCAAATTAAAGCTGAACCAAGAGGGCATGCAATTCTTGACACCTAAGGAGAAAAAGCTTTGCTACCGCAACAATCAGGATCCTACTGAGCCAGAAGTCAGCAGGAGCCTTTGAAAAAGGCAGCTTTTTCTGAACTCAGCTCCCATCAGCTTCCCAACAAAAAAAAAAAAAAACAACCAACCAATAAATCCATGCCTCTACAGGCTTCTGGTTGCCACAGGGTGCAAAAGCAGCAGCTCCAGCTCTGGATCCAAGCCTCAGAGGCACATTACCACTCTCATGGTAGTATTTGAAGTTTTCCATCTGATAACAGATATGCTCATGTTTGAGTGGGGGACTGTTGCACAAACCTTTTCACTGAATAAGGAAATACTAAGCAGAAAATTGTATGCCTGAGTTGTGCTGTTTGATTATGACAGAAGTGCACTATTGCATGTATGAGACCATCAAAAAATACCTCAGGCTGGCCAAACATGACAAAGTACAAGCATGCTTTCTAGGTTAAAGCAACTTGGGTAAATAAAAACAGATATATAAGTGTTGACTACAAAAAATTAAATCAAAGTTTCAGATGAATTCAATCCACTAACAATGAACTTTGGCAGCTCTCACAGAACTTTTAGGGTAGGCCTATCACAAACTCAGAGCATTTCTTAGTCTGGAAAACATGACCTGTCTGCAGCTAGAAGAAAGTCAAGGGGTGGCTGGGATGAGTTGGAAATGCCTCGTGCTACCACACATTCCCTTTGGGCACGCTGCTCAGATGGCCTACACTGTAAATAATTTGCTTGATGACCATCAGCCAAGAGCCCTTGTATCCTATTTTATACCAAGAAGCCCTAGCAGCAAATACAGCACAAAGTTTGATCATTAAAATCCAAAGTAATAATATAACCACATTTGGTATAATCCAAGCTATTCCAGACGCCTTATTGGTAAGATAAGGGTGCTGAATCATTCACCACCGAACACTAACAACATTCCCATTGGTTTACTTTGTGTAGTGCTGTTTTGTAGTAATTAGGAGGGAGCAGTCAGTTTTCACCAGGTAATTTAAGTCATGTCAGTTATATGGAGCTGGCTGTACTTATGTCATTCTCCCAGTTTAATAAGCCAGAGTATACATTTTAACACATCTTTCCAGAGATGAAAACCTCCAAGGTCAGCCACTTGGGCTGATGCACTGACTAGCATGTATAGTGCTCCTTCAGAAGTGAATAGCCAGTCATTACACACATTGTGTGACAAATTATTACTGGTTTATCATTCAGTACAACACCCAGGATATTTGCATCAATGACACTTCCTTACATGTGACAGAATGCCTGTCAGGAGCCAAAACCTGAAGTGTTCTGGGGATGTCAAAAGTAAATCACTTCCTGGGAGGCACAGGAAGCATTTATCTTGGAACCTGAACCAGTCCACTATCTCTGCGCATCTCTAGATCAAAGCTGAAAAACAAACTGGTCTACATTTGTAAATTATTTATTGCTATCATTAGGAACGCCTCAAAGTGACCTTCTTACTGGAAAGAGAGAAGGTGCTCCTTACGTCAGATGAAGTGTGTCAGAAGTAGGTTACTCTAAATGGATGTTTCTTTTAGAAGTACTTAACACCACCTTATACGGATATATGTGCTTTGGCATATATTCCATACATAGCCACCAGCTTGAACTTTAGCAGCTATTGAAGACTTTTAAAAAAGATTAAATACTAAAGCCAAAACTAACCAGAATGAAGCCCAATCCCCAGGCAGTCTCTGAGCCCAAGAGCCTTTAGAAGCCTTAGAAAGCTTTTCCAACCAAACACTCCCTTCTTTATCCTGCAGGATTTAAAACCCTCCTACCGAAAAGAAAAGAGCTAATGAAATCTAAGGGATGCAATCCACAGCACCTGGTTAGTGGGGACATCTATATCTAACTAAAATTTTAAAACTTCAGGTTCAAGACAACTCTGTGCATGAAAAAGAGCAACTCTTGACGCAATCGTCCAGGAGACAAAAACCTGTGGTAAGCTGAACATCAGCCTTGCTGCTGTAGAGTGTTGTTTGTTCCTTCTTTCACAATATTTTGAGATAAGGCCCATGTTTCCTCATGTTACAACTATTTACTGCTCTGCAGGGCTGAGGCGTACTCACCAAAAAGCACAAACTGGCTCTACCTGTGCATTTCCCATCTCCTTTCAACTTCTTTCTCTGCTGGAGAATGGTTTGCCACCACCTGTCCTGAGTCCTGGAGCACCTGTGCAGCACCACCAGCGCTGGGGAGCCATGTCCCACTCCCGTTATTCAGCTGCCGGGCTCTCGGGTCAGTAAGACACCAAAAGCAACGAGGAAGAAGCTGTTGCTGGGATAACTTTGATATTCAAATATACAATAGCACTTTGTCAGTAGAGACTGATGACTGAGTGGTGAGCAGTGGGGTGGGGTGGCCCTGCCCAGGCACTGGGGCCTGCAGGGGCCTCTGTGAGGAGGAGCCAGGGCTGCCCTGCACCGGGCATGGCCGCTTCCAGCTGGTTCTAACGGCCCCACCACAGGGCAGGGCTGAGCCCAGCGGTGACACTGGTGGCACCTCCGGGGAAGTGGATGTAAGGAAGGGTGAAACACCAGTGAGGACTGAGGGGAAAAACTGTGTTAAAAACAGCTGGCTGGGCGTCTGACCGCAGCCCAGGGTCAACCCACCACATGGGCTCCGAGTATATTTACATCGCTGGACATTGTTATTCGGAAAAAAACACGTCTCCCAAGAAGAGCAGGAGGATACAAGCTCAACCAATTTCTGTAACAAAGCACAGGTCACTGGGAGCCAGGACCTTTTCAGCTGGGGCCTACACTTCAGGGTTGTTTGAATGGAGATGTAAGCTGGAGAAGAAACCAAAAAAAGCCTGGAATGGTCCAGCTTACAGCCTGACTCTGACAGGAAGCAAAGGAAGAAGCTTTTGGGTTCAGCACTAGCTAAGAAATAGGGGAATAATAATTTTTAAAAGATACAATTAGGAGTACCAACTCAAAACTTACATTTGGATCTTGCTTGTGCTTAGGGCTTTGTGCAAATTGCTTTCAAATAAACAAGTCTGCATTAGTGAAAGGCAACTTTATCACCAAATTCCCTCTTTAAGGAGGCCGATGTGCAAGGTGTTTCATGTTGACTACCCATTTGGGTTTAAAGCAAGTTTTTTGTTTGGGGTTTTTTTTTGTATTTTGCTGTTTTTTAAAAAAAAATGATAGGAACATAGGAATAATTCAGGCACAGATAAAATGGGATGCAAAAATCTTTCTTGATTATAGCCTTCCAGAGTGGTGGCAGTATGGAAAGAAAATGCAAGTGATTTTTAACCTCTTTTACTTAAGCCAGGACACTAATAAGATGCGGCTGTAATATAAGAAAGAGGAAAAAGTGGTTTATATCTACACAAGAAAAATCCCTTCTTGTAGCTCTCAGTTAAGCGTGTTCTCCTGCTCTCAGTAGCAGCCCAAACATATGTGCAGTGGTCACAGAAGGAAAAATAAGATATTGGAGTAGATTCAACATATTGAGCAAATCCCCCGAGTTTTTAATTCCCCATCATTCCCTTCCCTCCAGATGCTACTCAGGATTTTACGAAATTAACTTACATAAAAATGCTTTTATTTGTATGAAATAGGAATTTCATTTCATCCTATTCAGAAAACGTAAGAGCTGTACAGATTACTGTACCACATGTTGCATAGGAAACCACTTAAAAAAAAAAATGAAGTCCTGTTCACTAAAAGGAGGAAGAAAATACGTTTCAGTAGATTTACAGTTGCATCTGCTGTTGTAGCAAAGTGTCATGTCAATGGTAGAAGCAGAATTTAGATAAAATACCTTGTTATAACATGTGTATCGGACCCATTTACAACAGGAAAAACTTAATAAATCCAAGACTGAAAAAATTATTATTCATTGAAAAGAAGCCACATGATCAGATCTGTAAAGATAATCTTGACATGAATGCAGTTATCTTCTCTGGGATAATTTAAATTGAATTCCTTTCATAGAAGACCTATTAACCAGGTATAACAAAACCCATAATTAATCTGAAAACAAGAATGCAACATTAAGTTTCCCAGCACCTCAAGTTTTCTAATGAAGGAAACATTTCCTGCTGTCTTTCATCAGAAGAGGAATCTAATAAAGTTTTATTAAAATGTACAGTAACAGAACAGATAGGTTTAAAGTACAACCTCTGTACAGTGTAATGAGGTTTTGACTCATAAAAATACTTAGACTTTCATTAAAGAGATCAATGAACCCAAAAGAAAATTAGTTTAGCAAAAATATACGTGCAAGTCCTGCAGAATACCATTTAACTGAAAATGTAGTTTGTAAGCTTCAATATGAACCAGGGCATGTTTCACAAAGGAATATAAATGAAGGAAACGCCGTGGTAACAGACTAATAAGACTAACAAACCTGAGGTCTTTGACAAAGGACTAAGGGGCAGCCCCAATGTTAGCAATAAACTCTAAGTGAAACACATTTAAGCAAGCTCAAGCAGAGCATTGCACAGCCACAGCATCACCAGAAGCTGCAGTGGAGGGTGATGGAGGGAGGGTATTGCTACCACATAGGGTTGTCCTGCACAGAGCCAACAATTACCTCTGAACTCTTCTACATACCCAGTTCTTAGACGTATCTGTTTTAAACTGGCTATGCACCACTGTATTGCTCAACAACAAAATATATAGCTCATATCATAAGGAGACATACTAAAAAAATGAATCAAGTATAGGACTTGGAAATATTTGTCTTTTTCTTCCAGTTGCAATGATATACAAAAATCACTTTTAAAGTTTTCTAGGCAACACAAATGTTTATTAATAAATATTACTAAGCAAGTAATCACCATAATGTTGTAACAGCTAGGAGTCCCTTGTAGAGCCAAAATATGCTTTCATCTCAAGACCCACTGCAAATTTCTGAGGGCATTAGGTACCTCTCTTACTCTTCCCACTAAAGGAACCTCAGCTGTCCTCAGACTGTTTTCTGCACTCCAGAAGTATCTGGCAATAGCCCTAAGAGTTATTGTTTAGCTTCTATTGCACTCTTTGGAACTGAGGAGCACAATATGTATTTATACACACACATACAGAGAAGTATACAGCTATCAGATTCCTTCAGGTTTTCATTGAGCTGGTTTTACCTGTTCATTTGATTTTACATTTAATGGTCCAACTGATATAAATATACCTTTCCAAATACCTTGCTAGGGTGCCCCCCACCCCCCCAAAGTAAAATAAACATTATTAGTTAAAATTTAGGTCTGTTTTATATGCAGTTCTTGCATGAATATTCATAATAGCCACTCTTAAATTATGAAACATTATTAATAATCTCCAAAATAACATTGCACAAGAAACACTTTGGAATGGCCGTGTTAAAAAAATATCTGACAAGAAAATACAATTTCTGAAAGCTAAACATTGCTGAGGAAACTAGCTAAACATAAGTCTAATCTAACTTGTGGCAGACAAGTTTAGGATATTACCAAGCAGCAGCAAGAAAACATTGTCCTTTCAGCTATATCCCACTTCTAATCTATGCACTGTAGCCGCTTTTTCAAAACTATGGGCAACAGTTTTAAAAAGTTGCAACACCAAAGCAAAAGTTTTCCGAGGGTAATGTCATGTGCTGCAGTGTAACCTAATATTTGTTGATACTCCCAGTCTTGGTACATGTTATCTAGACTAAGAAAGGGTGGGACAAACAGCTATCAGTAAGACTTAGGAATACAATTAGTTTCCTTCTGATCATCGCAAGATTTAAGAGACAAGTACCCATAGACACACAATACAAGGGGAGCTGGCATCCATGACAGATAACAGTACTGAAAAACAGATTACTCCTATTCAAACTGCTCACATAAAGTTTACGTAGATAGCTTAAGGGATAACAGATATACTCAGCAAAAAGGTTTCCAACTAGAAGGGCGCGAGCATGAGGCTTTGGAATAGCTGTGATCGGTGTTCCAGCCCCAGTGGTGTGCAACAAGCTGGGATTATTCAGGCATATCTCAGTAGAAATGAATTTGCAGTCTTTGAGGATGAACTATATTCAAAGGATTGCACGAAGACCCCGAGTTGTACCAGCCCTGCGTGACATATGGCTCTTCAGCTGGATGTGTTCCACTAAGCTACTTCATTGGCCTACTGCACTCTCCAGATAAAATAAAGTGTTTGGCTGGCCCTGTTCCCTCAGTCATAAACAACAGAAACAGCAGCCGTAAAGTCACCTGCTCCTGTCTCTCTGCAAACCAGGCAGCCATCGGGGACACTCCACTAGGGACCGTCCACAGCCAAGTGGGGCAGGAGGCCCTGGGGCACAGCCATCGGTGGAGCCATCAGCAGGCCGCTGGAAAGGAAGGTGGGTACAGAGGAGAAAGAGAGAAAGCCAGAGGCACTACACTACGGAGAGACTGGAAAACTACACAAAAATGCAGGTAAAGAAAGCAGTCTTAGCCTGGGATAACATGGTCAGCAACACTCTCTCCCCATACATCCTCAATTCACTGCCAGACAAATCGCCAGTCAGTCATCCACTGCCTGGGAAAAAGAGTTTCTAGCAGCTGGTTAGGAGTGACTACACATCAGTATTAACTGCCTATTCCTAAATGGTTTCATCCATTAAGACAGAAATGAGGGGATGACTGTTGTCCATAAAGATCTATGGAGAGGGGACAACCAACAAGGGAGAAGAGCCAAAAATAGATTCAAGATTGGCAGGTTTAATCTGGAAGCAAATAACAGTAGGCAAAGCAGGATTTCAACTATCAGAATAGTGAAGCCATTGGAAGATGTGCATGTGATCAAGTAACATGAACTTCGGAATAGCACCAAATGTAACAGCTGCTTACAATGGCAGGTGATTGTGTTTCAGGACTTGGAAGATCCCTTCTAGTCCTCCCTTCCTGCGATAGAGAGGGTCAGGAGAAAGCCCGCCTTCCCCCAAATCAATAGTACTCTCACAGTCTGCAAGGCAGCTAGATTTCTCCAGGGATTTGCAAACTAGATGCTGAAAGTATTAGTTTTAAGAACATTTTTACTCAAAACCTTTATTTGAGAAAAACAAGTCAGTTTAAAACAAGTCAATCCCACACTTGGAAAAACTGCTTGTTGTACAACCAGTAATTGATGTAACTTTCACAGTTGTCTTATTTTTTGCTACACTAAAGATTAAGCTGATTGCTAAAATATTAGCCTTGGGCTTCCTCAAAGAGCATAATACTTGCATGTTAAAGAGCATATTGTATTTTAAAACATCAGTTAAGTAGTTTGTTAAAAGACTATTTTTTCCTAGAGTTTTTAAAAAGCCTAAACTTATCCTTAATTCATAGAAAGGAGAAGGTGTAAATCTTTCTTCACTTTGTAAGCACCAACAAAATTACTTTAGATTTTCCTACAGCATGTACCTCCGTAGCAATATATGCCATAGTACAATGAAAGTAAGAACATTTCCGTAATTACAGCGATTTTGCTACAGATTAATACATCCAGTTTAACAAAGAAATGTTCAATTGGGCACCCAATGAGAGGGAAAAAAAGCTGAAGTTACAAATGAACATATTTAAGAGTCTAGAACAACATGTGAAATGATCAATAATATAACAGATACTCTGCTTATTCTACTGATTAAGAGCACAGGTAGCTGTTAATCCAACTCTGAAGCTAGATTCTAGTATGTTTTAGTTTTAAATCAGGAGAGGACATGAGAAAAATGGAAGTGAGACACAGTTATTATATACAATGTTTTGTGGGAAATTGTGTGTGGGGAGCAGAGCTACATAAATTTTCTACAGTGCTGCAAGATGCATTATTCCACTCTTTGGTACACAGAATAGCAGGATAAAGCAGTCAGGAGAATGCTACTGTTTGATATATATCCCAAATATAACCATATGTATGTACTCTATCACCTCTCAAAAATAAAAAAACAACCAAACAAAAACCAACCTAGAAGGTTATGGCTGTCTACTCACAAAGATTCAGAACTTCAGAATCTTTGAGTCCATGTTATTTTGCTCTCTAGTTCACTCAAATCTAGGATCAAATACAGATTAACCCTAAAAACCAGGGAGAAAAGATATCTTTTTTTCCTCCTATTAACCTCTCCCTCCCATTAAGTAGTTCCCCCATCACACAACACAGAATCTCCCACTACAGTCATTAAGGCCCATCTAGGAATGTGTACTACATACTCAGGTTTTTTGAGACCACCAGAACAACATTTCACATTATGAGAGGTCAGATTTCCCACCCCTCCCCTCCAAAGCCAAGTAAATAAATTGAAATTTGTTTGGCCTAAACAGCACAGGACACCCAATGCAGCTGCCAGGACTGGCTCCATATGGACAATACCCAGCAAGGGCTAAAACCAAGGGTGCATCCAGAGCACCCTCAGACACCCTCCAGCAAGGCCGCCCAGAGGCTCCAGCAGCACCCAGGACTTCGCTGCAGTGCAGGCTCCACACTTACCTCGCAGCACCCAGGCAGGCTCCAGCACAGCCACCCGCCAGCCCACAGCACCCTTCCAAGGGAGAAGCCGTGCCACTCTGTGCAGGCAGGAGGTCGCTCACGTTTCACAGCGATTTTCCCCTCATAGCACCACCCCACAGGCCAGAGCTCCCTCTTTTCAGTGGGGCAGCTGAGCCACATAAGGACCAATTAACTCCTCTCTCACCCCCATATGAAGAGAAGGAGGCCTCCTTTCACCTGAAAGCTATCATCACACCAACGGGCAGCTGTGCTCTGCCTTGCAGCCTTTTGTCACCAGTGCAACCCTGCAGGAATCTCCCTAGGAAAAGCCAGGAGGCTGAAACAGAGAGAAGCAGGCTCATAACCAAGCTCAGCTGCTCTCTACACCCTGGCAGGCAGGACCCTGCTTCCACACGTGATTGCCATTACTCACCAGCAGCCAGAGGCAACCCCCAAGGATGGCTCCCAGCCCAGCTTCACCTGCCCCAGGCTCCTCTCAGTGCCCTGAGGCGCCCAGCAGTGCCCTCTGCCAGTCCCCTGAAACGAGGCTCAGCTCACCCTGAGCCACCCTCGGACAGCTACACTGGTAGCGGTACAGGTCCCAAATGACTGAAGGGAAAGAGGGGAAAAGACTGTTTTAACCTCAGCAAATTGACGAATGAATATTTTATATTGCATCTACATCTTCTGTAAATGGATGCACCAAAGTAATAAAGCAGGCAAGCAGCAAGAATGGAAAATCTCACAAAATCTGGACAGCAAAATAACTCGCTCAAGGCAAATTTAATTAATATTAATTAAAATTAATGTCCAAGAATGGTGGGGGTAGGAGGATTGGCATGATAGAGTGTCACCTCTCAAGAAAACACAAAACTATTGCTTGGTTCAACACACATGGCAGAAGAATTTTATTCAGATTTATTAACTGATATCTTCCAAGTAGCTTAAGGTTTGCATCTCTTACCACTTAAGTCAATAGGATTTTTGACATTGATTGTAGCAACCACAGGAATCTGCTTTAGAGACTTGCTAACTACATATCTATAAAACACTGTAGTACTCAATATTCATTTATTTGACCAGACATTCCCCATGTGACATTTTCCATTTACTCCTGGAGGAAAAAAAAATTCTCAGACAAAACAACACAGGACTTCCTAGTACATACCCTTTGGGCTGAAAGTCTCCCTATAAAATTTTAATACAGTCAATGAAAAATTAGTACTGAAGGGGATTTTAAGACATGACCAGAAACATTCTCCTGCCCCAAGGAAGGATTAAATCCTCCTTGATATTGCTGGCACTTATTTCACGTGTTCTTTAAAAGTACAAATGGCAAAAATGCCATATTTCCACGTTCAATCTGTGCTGTTTCACTTTCCCAACTGTTATTTTTAATCCTATCTAACTGAAATCTTCTTTGCCACCTTACTTTTGTCTTATCTATTGGGTTACTCAGGTTATTCCCTTCCTTTCCAGAGTGGCCTTCCATTCCTGTCCCTGGACAAAGGAGATGTGGCTGTCTCTTTCCAGAATAAATAACCCCACACTCTCATACCTCATGTTTTCTACATCCCTGTCCTTTTTTATTTTCCATTTGAGCTTCTCCAAGTGGTCCAGCTCCTGCTTGATATGCAGTGAATGGAAAAATGGAAACAGTTTCCCAGCCTACATCTTATCTATCGTCTCTGTACCCTGAAGAAATATGGCCCAGTCCCTCTTGACATACTTCTAACACAAGCCAATGAAGCCTGTTGCATAGGGGAATGGAGCCCAAAAAGGCAGTGGGAGTCAACATGGATACAATTTTTTAGAATTTTGTTACAAGGCAAAACTACTAAAGTATTTTTCTGAATACATCTAAGTAACAATGAGGCATAACATTACATTTCACATACCCTAGCAAGCACTCCTGGATTTAAATGCTTATATACAGCAATCTTGGATTCCAAGCACTCAGGCCAATGCACAGGGAGTACCTTTGCCTTTGCCCGTCATTATTCTTCCAGCCTGATTTGTATGGTGCACCTGAGCAGCAAAGCATGGTCAAGAACTGGTTTGGCTTCAGAGTGAGAAATTAGAGAATAAATACATTGAGTATGAAATCTAAAAATAAAAAGCATTTTCTAGTCTAAGAAGGAAAAAAGAGGTTCTACATGGTCCATGCTGCAAGACAAAGAGATGACAAAAAATGCCTAGAACAACTGAATGACAAGATGGATAAGGTAACATAATCTATGACAGTAAGCACAACATGGTTTTTGCTATATTTTTCAGTCCAGGACAAAGAGAAAAATGCAGGTATTACCCTCTGTGCCTTTCATATCATGCAGCCTGCAAGTTTTATTATGATACTTCATTATGGCCTACCCCACCACCACTGAATATAATAGCATAGTGCTTTTCTGAAAAAGACACGTATATATTCCTGTCAGCTACCAACTTCAAAGCTTCCAACTGCAGACACATGAATCCATCTGGACAAAAGAAAAAATAAATGTGATCCTGCAGAGGAAGAAGTATTAAAATTCTCTGTTACCTGTGTGCTTACATTGATCTCTTCTAGTTTCCCTTCAGAGGTTTTAATAAACAGTATTTCACCAAGTAGACTTCCAAGCTCAGGCTGCATACTAGTAGGAATCTATGCCTACCCTTAGGACTTCCTAGCTAAAGACTGCTAAGACTGATGTAGACACCTTCCAAAGTACATACATAATAGTATAAATGATAAATGAAGACTAATATATAGCCACATCAACCCTTGGAATACAAATTGTGGATTTGACCATGGATCAGATACAGCATCACCTTTTCTCACTTTTTTTGCAGACTGTACCTTGTAATTCAGGTGTAGTTCATATTGAAGAAGGGGAAGGCAGGTTCACAGGGAAAATGTGTCATCATTGCAGTCAGCCATCCTGCAATAAAGCATTCCTCTTCCACACCAGTCATTCTTACTCTCTTTAATTCAGTATAAACTATGAAATGTCAGAATAAAGCAATGTCATTATCTTATTCTTTCTGTAGGTTCTGCAACATGTGATCAGTTTTGTGCACCTATGCAAGGAGTGGGAATGAGCAGAGCCGGCACATTCACAGGTCAATCATGCATGAAATCACTTTTTTGCATTTTTGACATGGCAACTGTGCATGTTCGTTTATGATGATTACATATCCAATGATGGTGCAGCATGTATTAAAGTATATTTTCAGTCAAGGCTCACTGAACAATTAACAACCTTGCAATGATACTATAGTTCAGTAATTCACACAGTTTCAAACACCTCAAACCATCTGTGTTCAGAAACATTAAAGCTCTGGTGTTAAAAGTGTTCTTATCAGCAGTTAGTTATTCCCATGATAAATCTGAGCAACGAACTTAACAGTTTAGAAACAGAGTCAAAAGAAGCAATGTACAATTTTTATTTCAACACATTTCTCTAATTGCTAATTGGACCTTCCTGGACCATGAAGATAATTAGGTTATTTTTTCCTCTCATTTTGTGATATCTCCACTTTTGCATACACTGTGCCTGGGAGAACACAATGTTCCAGCTGAGGGAAAAAACACTGAAGGATGGTAATTAGAGAAAATAGCAATGCAGAGTTGTGACCCACATCACGAACATTAACATGTACTCAGTGAAGAGATCCCACTAGAAACAACCAATTAATGACTATATGAGAAGTGCCTTAAGTTATTCTGCTTCTTGAAAAGGTGCAAGCTACTGAGCAGGGTAAAGTGCTTGCTGGCAAACTGAAAATGGAATTTGCAGACAGGTCCCCACTCAAACCTCACAAGAAATTTGACATTTACAATTTTAATATATTTGTACACTGAGAGCATACAGAGGAGCAAAGCTGCTCCAGGTATAAATAGCATGTCTGGTTTACAAAGTGAAGAAACTCTTATTTCTTGTTTCCTTAAAGTGAGGAAAATGCATTTCATTATGAGTGTTTGACGGAATGGTATCTATATTTTTTTTAAGATACCTGTATATATTTTAAGATGTCTCTGTATATGTGTAAGTGACACAAAAGTGTTGCTTGGCAGTTTGAGTATTGGACCTTTACTTGGGAGACTGTTTTTATTTCTGACCTTTCTTTGGCTGATGAGTTCATTTTTTACCCTTCATATCTTTCTGTAAACTTATTCCCCGAAACTAAAATGAGAACGATGGTATAGTTTTGTCTACTTAGTAGTTCCTCAACTGCAGAAAGTTCAGCTTCAGTTATCTTGTACCCATACACATAAATCTCAAAACTTTGCTTGAGCTATGATGTCCAGTGGCATCCTAAAGAGTAGCTAGGACTCCAGGCCCGAGAAGAAATGTCTCCAGATTTTGTTTTGTTCACGTGAAAGTCAGGCAGCAAATAATTGTTAACTCTTTTTTTCCAGTATTAACCAGCTAAAACATTCACAGACAGCACTGCCTCTTCTCCAGCCCTAGACTGGTAGAGGCAGTGAAGGGAAGTGCACTCAGAGTACAATTTCACACCGGAAGAATCTATCTTCAGCAAAAAACTTACAGACTAATTTTGCATTAAAAATATAATCAGGAAGAATTCTCAGCAATTTACTGTGGAGACAGAAGATGTTAATGTTGGGATGGTAACTGCTATTTGCACTTTACTCAGTAACTGCTATGTTACATGGAGGGAAAAAAAAAGTGGTTTGAGAAAATATGCATAAAAGAGCCAGCAAGAAGAAACTGGTTTAATACCAAAATGTAACCCTATCAATTCTCCATCTCCACAATCACCTCCCTGGTTCTAATGAATCTTTAAAAATTATTTGAGAAGCTTGGGAACCACGGCATCCTGCCAGTCCTTAAAAACGTAAGTTCATACTTCCATCAGCCAGAGAGTGCTCCACAAGGGAAATCCAACAGAAAATCTGTCTGTGGAAAACAAGCCACTGGCTTTTTACCTCTTTGCAAAGCTCTCAGTTACGTACCCCACAAAACACAGGTGCTGGGTCATGCCTGTACATGTGGTTTTTAGAGCTGACTAATAAACATGACAGTCAGCATAAGGTTCTGACTGAGAACTATCCCCCATCAGTGGCAGGCCTGAACTCAGTGGGAATGCCTGTAAAGAAAAGGACTACCCAATGTTGTATTCAGTGCTGTAAGGTAGAATCTAGGTGATACACACAAGATTTTATCTTATAAAACTTCTAACATTTAAGGAGATTTCATGAAAAATTCCTAAAAGTATTTTATTCATCCATTAGGGTAGAAGAGGCTAGACATATACCTACTAAAAGAGAAAATGGACTGTAAAATAAATATGCTTTTAAAAACTATTTTTCAAAGCAACAAATAACTTTCATAGTTTTAACAAGGGAAATGCATTGTGGAAGCAACACTTAATAGAGTAAAAAAAAATTAGCATGTCATATGATAGTTATCCTGAGTCACACACTTTTGGTCTTACATGACACTGAAATACTAAACGGGAGACAAATATGGTAATTTAAAACAACTTAGAAGAAATGTCTTGATAATTACAAAATAACGTATTTTTTATAGTCTATGAGGAACAGCAATGACAAATTTATTTCACATGGTTTTTTTCTAAGTAACTTGTTATAACATCTATAATGCCTTTAACCTGAAATGGTCTGTATCTGTAGAGATAAAAGGAAAAAAAAAGAATAATATGGAAACATAGTAAAGGTTTCATTCAGCTTTCCCTGAAGGCTTCTTCCAAGCATTTTCAATTATAGCTGTGTCAAATTTAACACTCTGATGCTCCATATAAACATGTTATTTCATATATTTATACTCCGTGAAATTACTGGTAGAAAAGAAGGACCAAAGTAAAAAGTTCCTAGCAAACCATGACTGAAGGCAAGCTTTAGATCAAGTATACATCAATTACAATTCTATTTTTGTAGCTATTACTGATACAAGATGTTCATGTGTCTAAATAAAACCCTCTCATTGGTGCAATTTTCCAAGTTGTACAGGCACTCCAGGGTGCCACCAGGTAGAAGATAGGATGTAGAAGTTGCGGGATTTTTAGCTGTGCTTGAATACTCCTAGTGGGAGTTTTTTAGATCTACTAAATGCCTCCTTTCATTTTTAGGTGCTTAAATACTTTTAGAATTGCATATGGCCCCAACTGCATCTGATCTTCAGTTCAAGCCAAATCCATATACTTTGCATTTTCTAGAGATTGGTTTTAGCCCTTCAGAGATGTTGGTTAACTAATAGCAAAGGCTTTACATCCATAACACAGGGTAAATAATTTCCAAAACCTGCTGGAAGGCACCTGGGAGATGACAGGGGAAGAATTTAACTGTATAGTGATAGGTCCTGTAGAAAATCCATAGACTGACAGAAAGAGCAAGCCTAATTAGCAGGAATAAATGATGATATAGGTCTATGCAGCTACTAGAATTAGAATAATATATGCACAGTTAACTGTTTTATATTTACATATGTCATATACATATTGTACAGACTTCATGTTGACTTCATTAATGTTTGAATTAAAATTTAAAACACTTGGAGTTCATAAGTCAGAGCAATTAACTTAGAAACATGAAATATTTGATGCCATTGGTTTGCCGGGTGTTCAACTCTTCAGCGAGAAATACCTTAAAATACTGAAAGACGGATGTTTTGACAACATCACAGAGAATATTTGACAATGAGATACTGATTTTTATCAGCACTATAATATGCTATGCTCACTGTATCAAAATAGTAAAAAAAGTCTGTTTTCATGTCAAATTATGATTCAGTTCTTGTCAACATATTAGCAATTAGGCCAGAGAAGCATATTGATGTTCGCATTTTGTGGAACTAAAATCCAGTATATTTATCAGCTTTAGGGCTTTAAATTAAATATTGACAAGAAAAGATGGGGAAAAATTATTTGTTATCCCATCTGCCACTCAAAATGTCAAGTCTGAGCAATGCCATTTTCCAGTCTTTCCTGATAAGTGAGCATCATCAGCTACTGTTTATTTTTGCTTTGTGAAGGCATTAAGAAAGAACAGTCAAAACGATAAAGGTCAAGTTGTTCCTTCTGGTTTGTCAAGCTGTTTAATCCTCTTCCAATGGACTTGGATTTTGGGAGAGGTGTGGATGACAGCAGTTTTAAGACAACTGAAAACCGGTTCTGACATTGAAAAGCTTTTGGAGAAAACAAAATTTATTGATCATAGGACAACAAAGAAAGTCATGTTATAAAAACTGTTAAGGATTTATATAATGCTGCATTTGGCATCATATGCTACTAACAGTTAGCAAGTAGAAGTATGGCAATAGGGACCAGTTAGGCATATTAACAAAATGGCTGGATTAATTTTAAAAAAAGTGTCTATAAATTTGCCCTGCTTTGAGAAATGGCCCTTTTACACTTTGACAGGAACACACCTTTGCATTAGTTCAAATGATAACTAATGGTGGTTTGGAATCCACAGTTTAAATTACAGTCCCATAATAATGACTGTTTGTGATCCATTCAATGATTATAATGGGACTATAATACATATATGGTGGGATAATATTATACAGATTATATATAGTTGGTACTTGGATTTATTAAAGGATCATGCCCCACCTTTATTTCTGTGTGAACAAAACTCACTGAGCCCTTTGCAGGCAGGAACTGCAAAGGAAACTATTTTACATTTACTTTCAAACTAAATCATTTGGGAGAACGTTGCTGAAAAATATCTGCCTCTGTGGTATCTGATATAAAGCTTAACAGAGATGCTTAGCCCAAGAAGAATCTTCTTTTGAGGTTTGCTCATTGTTAGCTTGAAGTAAGAAAATTCTGTCTTTCAGTGGTTGACTGATTTTTTTAACTAAATTTTACTTACTAGAAACTGCTTAAAACTTAGAGCTGTTAAGACAGATGCCACTTAGTTGGGAAAGCTCGCTGTAACTGCCCCACAAACTCAGGACACATATATTGATTACACAACTCTGCAAGTTGTTCATATTGCTGTATTTTGGGGGTAAATACCCATATATCTGCAAAACAGCATTAGAAGAGCCAGTTATTGCTAGCAGCAAACATGTTTAACGACAAAAGAGTATGACTTCTGTAGGCTCAGCCTTACATACTCATTTGCAGATGTTAATGAGGTGGAAAATTAAAAAAGACAACAGTATGTGGGACTTGCTAATTCCAACCACTCAAGTAACTTATTTAACTTGTCTAGATCTAAGATTTTCTTGGCCAGAGATCACCATGCTCCTGATTTAAATCAAAGAAAGTGTGAAAGTGTAAATTATCAAAATTTGTTTTCACTTGGGGCTGTTTGGCTCATCTGTGAAGATGTACAAGTTAATTATTTTTATTCTATTAGAACAATATCACTAATGAGATGTGAGCAGAAGGGAGAAGTGGCATGCAGCAGAAGTTATTGTCAGATTCTCTGCTGGTAGTGCTATTTCACCTGTTCTTGAGAATAAAATAACAAGTAGGAGAATAAAATAACAAGTAGATCCATATAAATTAAGAAGTCAAATTGCAGATTTTCTCAGCCCACTTCACATAATAAATAACATGTTCACCATAAAGTCCAAAACTACATATCAAAAAGAGCAACAGATTTATGTTGACTAAGTACCTGCAACAACAGAAAATAGACATTGAAAAAAATGCATATTTGCATCTCAGTACTATAATAACTTCACAATTAATTTAGAGAATTGGGACCTTGGCTGAGCAGCCATTAGCTCAGTACAAAGAGAGGCATGCATTTTGTCACCATTAGCCAAGCGACTGGGTAACAAGACATGTTTTCTTTCTTCAGATAGGTCTTAAAGGCTTATACACCCTTTTTTTCATCTTCTGGACAGTGACAGAAACAATTGTTATCACCATTCACAGAAGCATGCATCACTGGAAGAGCCCTGTATGCCACAAGTACCGTACATAACCCCATGCTACAGCTTCTGAATTCCAGTCCTGAGCCCAATACAAAATCCAGTGAAGTCAAGGAAACAACTTTTACCAACTCTCATGGGCTCAGCTGCTTCATGGCTTGACTTTCAAGATTCACAATTGCATCTCATCTCTTGTACTAGGCTCATCTTTGTTGGTGACAGAAACAAGACAACTGCAGACTTAGTTCTTTCTAATTTGCATGTTCGCTTTCAAACGTGTACATAGGTCTCAGTGTTCAAATGCTACTCAACAGTTCCTATTGGTTTAGGCACTGGGTCATGAGAACAGAACTGAAAGGGCTAAAATGGATGCAAAATACTACATTCACCCTTTATATACATATTTTAATTTTTTTTTTCATTTAAAACCTTGCAAGTTAAAGAAAGAAAAAAATGCATGTGACATTTTCCATTGACATTGATGCCTTTCCAAGTCCTGCAAATATGGTATGGCTTTAATGACACAGTTACTATTTTTTGCCTTCCAAGCAATCATGATCTCAATGGAAGTGACAGTAAGAGATGCTCCCACTGAAACAGTGTCTCAGGAGATAGAGCTTTAATGGAATAAATTCAATGCACTTTTGACACAATGAAAACACTATTAACAGTAACTAAAACGTATTCATAAAAGAGGTTCTTTTCAAAAGCAAAATCCTTGGTATTTACAATTTTAAAGAAAAAAAAATCTCTGATGCTTTCCATTGGCATTGTGTTCCACCCCCCTGAAGCCCTGCAGATGCAATGTGACTCTAATGCACAGCTACAATTTTTTCTTTTCTAAGAAATTTTGATCTCAACATAAGTGACACTAAGAGATGCTCCCACTGAAATCATACCTCTGGGGATAGGGATTCCATGGAATCAGTTCAGTTTACCTATGACACAGTGAAAACCATAGTAAGAGTAACTCAGGCATATTCATAGCAGTGGCTACTTTTCAAACGCAAAATCCTCAATAGCTGAGACTCCAAAGGGCAGCAAACACCACAGCTAGAATACAGCCCTAAAATATTTTGCAAAACTGAGGATGAACAAAGAGGCTTGCCATCAGTAAGCCCATATTATATGTTGAAGCGAAAGCTAGTAAAGTTTCCAAAATTCAACATAGCAGAACAAAAAATTTTCATTCCGTTCCTAGTCTTTGTACCTAAACTCTGTGGCAGAAAAGATCTCCATAAACTGCTTCTAATAAAAGGACAGTGTGTCTACTATAATTACAAAAAGCAGAGGGGCCAAAGTGACTGCAAAATGCAAACCTAAGATATGAGGTCTGGCCACAGACAAAAAAAAAAACAGTCACTGACTGAGTCTGCCATCAAGATCACACTCTGTGGACTTAATCTACTAATCCGAAGATTACTTCATGCAATTTAACCTCACAGGAACAAGGGAGGAAGGATAACACAGGTAGTAGCATTCATTTTTCTGTGTCCTGTCCACAGGAGCTACATCCACACTATGATTATAGATCACACTTCCTAAAGATGAAGTATTTGAAAGTTTTAGCAGCAATCAGCTGCACAGGCATTAATGGAAATTTGTTCGTATTTATAATAGCAGGCCTGAAAGACTTTCATGAAAAGATCAAAATGTTGGTTTTGGTACACAACATTATTTCCTCTGTCAAATCTCAAATTTCTGCCACAAACTTTTGACAGTAAACAATATTCCTGAAAAGAATAATAAACTGGGACAGTCAAACAGCCATTTTCTCCCTTAATACATCTAAGAAAATGTGGAATCATTTGATGAAATTTAACCGCTTTCACAGAATCATAAAACCACAGAATCACTAAGGTTGGAAAAGACCTGTAAGATCATCAAGCCCAACCATCAACCCAACACCACCATGCCCATTAAACCATGTCCCGCAATGCCACATCCACACATTCCTTGAACACCTCCAGTGATGGTGACTCCACCACCTCCCTGGGCAGCTTGTTCCAGTGTTTCACCACTCTCTCAGTAAAGAAATTTTTCCTAATATCCAGCCTAAACCTCTCCTGGCGCAACCTGAGGCCATTTCCTCTTGTCTTATCACTTGTCACTTGAGAGAAGAAACCAGCACCCACCTCTCTGCAACCTCCTTTCAAGTAATTGTAGAGAGCGATAAGGTCTCCCCTCAGCCTCCTCTTCTCCAGACTGAACAACCCCAGTTCCCTCAGCCGCTCCTCATCAGACTTGTGCTCCAGACCCCTCACCAGCTTCATCGCCCTTCTCTGGACACGCTCCAGCACCTCACTGACCTTCCTGTAGTGAGGGGCCCAAAACTGAACACAGGGTTCGAGGTGCGGCCTCACCAGTGCTGAGTACAGGGGCACGATCACTTCGCTATTCCTTTGGTCCTTTGGGCCACTCAAAACAATACTGTCAATGGGAATAAGCTCGAACAATTTCAATCTGAAATTTTACAACTCAAAAAACTGAAAAGCAACAGAAAGACACATATTAAGTTGGAACTATTAGGCAAACTTACATTGCTATTGTCACCTTTCATCCTCATTTTATGACATATGACTTTACTGAAAACTCAACATTTCACCTGTCTTGCGAAAAAAAAAATCTTCCTTTGGCACTAGTCTTCTGTCAGATCTGCCAGATTTTGTTATGCAATTTACCTTCAGCTATTCCATGTTTTCTGTGGCAGTATGGTTTACAAGAACAAGCAATGTAACTGAAATCAAATGCTGCATGTTACAGACAATTTATTTTTTAAAACTATGAATAGAACCAATATTACTTCAATAACAATAATAAAACAAAACTAGTAAAAGTGGAGAACTTATAAATGCTGTCATTGTTGACATGCAAAAGATGACTCAGAAAATAAAATCTTAATCTTCTCAAATAAATGGGAGCTTAGCTGTTGACTTTTATGTGAATGGTATTTCCTGCAAAGAGAAATAAATGTGTATTTTCTTGAGTGTTTGAGAATGACAGCAGTAAGAAAGGTGGCATCTCTTCTGGATAGTTACCACCCAAATAAAGAGAGCAAGAAAATAAACCACTAACAAGACTGGTATTGTTACCAGTCTGCTGTCTCTTGTATTAATTGGAGAGGATTAGAGTTCTCATGTGTTCTAATCTATAGTAATTCATTCACACTATTTGTTTTCAGTTAAACAAATTAAAAAAAAAAAAAAAAAAAGAAGAGAGAAAGAACTTCACAGGTGCCAATCAGGAAAGAAGAAATAAAATGCCTTTCTTTTAACCCTTCTACATGCACTTAGATGCCAATCTGAGAGGAACAGACATGATGCTACATAAGGACTTTATGATACTCTAAACTCTAAAGCCAGGAAGACACTGGGGTACTTGTGGATGTTGGCATCCAATAGCTCTGCCCTCAGCCTGACTGCCCACAGCGCCAGCATGCAATTCCCATTAACAGGATCTATTCGCTACACTCACCCTAGTCCCCTCACATCCTGTCCCGCTTTCTGACATGTTGAATGCTAGGATGATAATCAGAATCTTCGTATTTTTCCATGTGTAAAATTCCTCAGGATCACATTTTCAAAGAGGCCTCAGACTGATTGCTAACATTTCATCAGCAGCTTTCATGTCTGAATCTCTGTACACACAAAATTCTTCCCATATTTGTACAGACTGAAAGAGCTTGCATCAATCAAGCGGTAAAGGAGGTCTCTGAACTGTGTGTTCCAACAGCATCAGTTGTTTGAAGTCCACAAAAGAGCTATGTTGAGCACTGCGTGCGAATTCATTGTCCTCTAGTTTTTTATGCAAAAGTTTGATAGTAGAAACTGTAAAAATATTCTGTACACTGTGTTCAAATGGCAGATTGCCAGCAGCACTGGAACAAAGATGAGTTCATTTTTGCATTTCTTTTTCCTTACCTTCCAATCCTCTACCAACATTTCTACTTTTTTCTTCAAAAAATTTTTATGTTCTGGTACACTTACTAAAACGCACTTTTACGTTTACATTTGAAAATTGTTTTTGTGTGCTGTCTAAGAACTGATTTTGTGAACCAAAACAAAGAGTCCTTGGAAGGATCTCATTAATGAATACATTTTTGGTAACAATTTTTGTCAATGTTTTTACCTTGGTTTTATTTTATGTTAAAGAATACATCTGTACAGAACATAAATCTAAATTTCCGTAATAAAATATATCTGTGTTTTGGGGGGAAAAAAAGATGAAAACACATACAAATATTTGTTGTATTACTCTGGAGAAATGTCATTTTAAAGCACAGATAATATAATACAGCCAATGAACAATACCTTATCTACTGATCATCAGACACAAATCTCAAATACCTCTTTGGATTCAAGCCAGAATCATGCGTCCAGAAAGTGACAAAACAAACAGTATTTTGTGCTTCAAGTGCCAGATGAGCTGTACTGTAAAAATGCTGGGCTCCCTTCCAAGCCTCCACAGGTGGCAAAATGGAGTTGCAAGCAAGCAGTTGTCCTGTGGTAAGGCTTCTCTTTTAGTCACCCAAGTATTTCCTCATTTTTAAGTAGCTCAATGATTTAGGCTATTTCATACCATAATTTTTAATGAGCTATTTTTAAAATAAATTATTTTAATCGTACAATATGCTACTTTGCAAGCTGGACTAAGGAAGACAAGGAATCTTCCCATTAATTTTTAATGAATACTTTTGGACTAAGAGGGAGCATGGCTTCCCAAGGCACAGTTCAGTGTTGCCCCAAGGCAAAAATTGGTCTCCCTCGACCCTAGCCAAACCAACCCATTTAATGTTAACTAACTGTTGAACCTAAGTAGATACACGCATGTCCTTACATTCAGAAGCATATTTGTTATCAGGTTTTGTCATTCAGCCTCTAATTAAAACAGAAACTCCCTTTGTCCTTCCAAGAGGAAAGAGAGTACAGCAGGGAAGGCAAGTTCCTGTAAACAACTGTCTTTCAGGAGTAGAGGTTGGAGCTGGCTGTTGTCTCTCCTGTGCCAGAGAGCTCAGCCTCCAGCAGAAGACTGCTGGAGCTATTGGGTCCCTTCCCCCTGTGCCAGGCTCAGAGTTAGCGTGTGAAGGGTTTGATCTTAATTGAGACTGTGAAAAACAACTGTGTTCAGTCTTCTTTAAAACATTAAGCACCTTCAGCTAATGATGGCACATGATGAAATGAACAGCATGGAAAACTGCATATAAATTCACAGCAAAGGAGAAAAAGAGTCCAATTTACTTATTTAATTATTTCAGCAAATATTGGTCCCAAACCAAATATTGGTTTAATTTGCAACTGCATTTTAAGTTATACAAATGGGTACACTGTCCTGAGAGGTGACATTCCCTGAACAAGGATGAACAAGATATAAGTTGGAATAGTGCTGTTTCTTGTTATATACAATACTACTTAGTTCCACTGTGCATGTGTTGCTTTACAGATAGGTCTTACAGTATGTATCAGCACTGTGTGTTTAAACAGAGAAGTGCTTACAGAATAGGCTCTCAGTTTGCAGTGGGATCTAGATGCATTGCTTTGGTAACATCACTGAGGGCAACTTTCAGGAGTAATATATTAAATCCAAAGAAAGCCTAAAAAGTCTTGTACAAGCAGTACTGATTCAGCATTACTTCAGAACAGAAACAGAATACCAATTGTCAGTGCAGCAGACAGAAACAACATGACAAAAATGTCACAGAAAACCTCATGTTTCCTCTCTTTAGAAAATGTTCTTTGTTTCTATCATCGGCTTCTTCCCTCCTTCAGTGTTCCTAAAATAGCGAATTGAGACAGAAGGGAGAAACGCATTAGTTGACTGTGAGGGGGGGAAAAGCTGTACATAAGCAGCAAGCATTTAGTACATCCAAAAACGGTTGCAAGTTATTGTGGATGTAAAGGAAATTATCAGGCTTGTATTCAGCAATGAAGCAGATAAAATGTACTGAAGTCATACTCTAAGTTACTAGTCCTACGAAAGACCCAATCTTTCTTGACTTTTGCACTCAACGTAACGGATAAGATTTCTTTTTCTTGCCACAGGCTAAAGTTGTTGCTAACATAGCAAAGTGGCACTGAGAGTCAGAGTCTGTCGTTAAACAGAGTAATATCTCATGCTGAACTAGATCCAGCAAAGCATTCAGCAGCTGTTTAACTTCAAATACAGTCTTAAATATCTGTTGTACTGAGGCATCTGCAAGTACCCCTAATAAAACCAATGGAACTGATAGACAAGTAAGGAATTACTTGCACGTCATACTCAGAAGTATCAGAAACTGGCTGAGAAACATTACCTGTTAAATAAAGGTATTACTTTCACAGTCTTCTACATAGTTTGGAAAAGTACTTGCTCATTATTACTGGGGGAGAAGAAAGCCACTAAGGCCTGGTAGAAAAAAAATGAAAAATATTTCGCTTCTCTCTTCTGGCATCCATACCAGCCACTTGCACCATATACAAGCTTGTCCTTATAAAATTTCCAGCTATTTTTGCTACCAGCGTAGACGCACAGTGTGAAGCTTATTCACATCAAACAGCCTCCTTCAGAGTTTACCAGCCATGCATTTTAATGTGTTTCTGTCTTTCTCATCAGCTTGGTTGATCTCTGGCTTTATTGCATCTCACATGTATATATACACATTATACTGCTGGTAGTTTATTGAATTTATGAAATTTCTTTACCCTGCTGGACTAGCTGATGAATTTTCTACTGATAATTTAACTGTCGTAAGTAAGTTTCATCCATCATTTCCTTATTTATCTCTGGAAGAGAAAGTAATAGTCACAGGGTCTTTGAAAAAATGTTTGTGACCTGACCCAGGCCTTCAATGAAAACTAATAATGATTTGATAAAACAGGGTTTTGCTTAGGAGTATGAGACCTGTCATAATGTGGGCTGGAAAGAAAGTGCCATTAAATAGCTTGCCAATGCTGCAATATTGGTCGAGTATATTGTTTCTCCTACAGGAGTTATAACTCAATAGCACGTGCCCAGATTAATGAAGAAAGTGAAAATCTTTCTCTTTCAAGCAAGATTATTCAAAGGATTTTTGTTATTGTTGCGTTTTCCTACATTATTTAGTAATTTGATTTATATTAATTCTTATTATCAAACAATGAGGAATTACCAATTCATGTCCTTCGTATTACAGCGTGTACAATCACATAATGAAAAGGTAGTTCTAGAAAGAAATAAATTGTTGTTTCCATCCTCCACAGAGAATAATATCCAGATCCAAATATACGCTATTTTACCTGATTGTAAATATAAGTTGTAGTTTTAAAAATGGCTTCTGACATTTTTCATGATTAGTTTTCAAAAGGCATATTGGGTTTCTATTTTACATATAAATGTTCACCTCTTTGCCAGCAATGAAAAATATCTTCAAAATAATACAAAATTAATCCTCAATGGTACTTTCATGAATCACATGAAACTGCATGCATATAACAATATTTTCTGGGATGTCAGAATCTCATTTTGAATGCAAGGAAAGACACTGAAGCAGACTGTCTCCCTGCAGCAGGAGACTGATCCTTCAGAAGAAGTTCAGCCCCAAACAAGGCAACTACCAAGAATACAAATATTTTCCCAGCTCTACCTATACAACAAAAAAAAAAAGGTAAAACTTTCAGCTTGAAAAGCCTCAAACAAAGCAACCATCACAATAATATTCTGCAATCTTTTGCACAGTAATTCACTGAAAGGTCTATGAAACAGTTACTCATGAAAAAGGAAGAACAAGTAGTAAATGAAGCTAAGGCACATTTTTGCGGCAGGGCCCACACAAACCCCCTGCCTTGGGGGCTGACCTATCCAGACTTCATGTTTCAAGTTAATCAGTAAACTTGGAGGTACAAGAATGCAGAATTAGAATATAGCTTTAATTTCACTCCTTCCTAGTACTGAAGACAGTTATGTCCTAAGGTCCTAATTTAGAGCTATCACAATTTATATAGTCTATCTTGAGATTGAACTTGTTGATTTAACCATGCTGTAACTACTATTGAACTGGTCCAGAACTGATTAATTCCTGTAATTTCCTGTATGAGTGATATATTTATTCACCAGAAATTTATACAGAATTTTGCCTGTGTCAGGTGTTGTCTTTTCACTTAAACAGTTCTTTCTCCTCCTTGGTGTTTCTCCTGTCCACTCTTTCTTGTAACCCCCCAAATGTAATTAAATTAATTTTAAGTAAATAAAGTGATTAAATTAAATCCCCTTAAAAAGAGCAAATATATCCTGTCTCAGCTCCTCCCTTCTTTTTTATTGTGCTAAACTAAACAAACAAAACCTTGCTAGTCTCACAGTAATTTTTCCACTCATGTACGATACTTGTAGCCTTTTCCTGAATGTTAGTTTTAATTTATCTTCCTTCATCTTGAAGGACCAGAAATTAATTAAACTTTTGCAGATAAAGCAAGACCATTAATATACAACGGCACTACAGCTTTCCTGCTGCTCTTGTGTACTCATGTTAGTCAGAAGTCTATGTCTGAGTCCATAACTATGTGACATTTACTGAGCACAACTGACTACCTAACAAGGCAAAGTTTTAATACAGCAACATTTACACTATTAAGCACTAGAAAAAAATGAGTTTTAAGTGGAAAGAGTGAGACCTGCATGTTTGGTCTGTGTGTGGAGAACGTCTTACAAACAAAGCAAGGAAAGACTATGTTCAAGGAAATGTTCCAAACAAAAGGTGCAGCCATTTCCTCAACAAATCGTGTAGAGAAATCCTCTTATCCTCTGGTTCTCCTTTCTCTGCAATCACCTTCACTTCTGCTTCAATCTGTACTGTGAAGAATATGTATGAGTATGTGCGTAAGTACACCTATTTGTCATTGTCTATGGACTTTCAGAAAATGTTTTTACTTAATGCAAGCATTGCACCTTTGTGTAAAAGCACGACACTGTTTAGTTCCGAGCATTCTGCTGTATTATTTGCATTTTTTATTTTATTCAAAATCACACACTCTGTATTTTTCAGTCCTTTTTTCCAGCATAGCAAGTAACTCTGGTTCTTTGTTTTGCAAACTAAGTCCACTGAGTCATTATATCATCTTCCTGCCAAAACTCCTATGCTCCCCTACTTTAAACAACCCTGTTTCTTCTAACCCGGGCTTTGCAGCAGTCTTCTAGTTATTTTAGGTGTTCTAATCCCTGATACGATCTGTCCTCATTCAATTACAAATTCCATGAATCTGAAGTACATGAATCTGAAAGACCTGACTCAGTATCCTGCCTTTGTCCCTCATTTTGATTTCTGCTATGAAACTGCTTTGGTTTTTATTCTGAGAATGCAGTATTCTTTAAGTCTCTAAAGTACAGTCTGATTTCTTCTGGTCACTTAATGTAAGCTGTAAAATAAATCTAAGGTGTTATTCAACTAAATTCTTTAAAACAATACCTTAGATTCATTGTTCTTTTCAGTTAAGTCTACTTATTTAAATCTTTACAAATTATCTGCTCCATCTGGGATTGCAATAAAATTTAAAATCACGCTTCATTTTTGGTAACACCTTTGCTTCTGTTTATTTGTTTCAAAACTTTTTTTCTTTTTTTTTTCCTCCCTGCAACTACTTCATTTCTAGTGCTATGAGGGCTTCTTGCATGATTAAAAATAACCAAATAAGAGTTAGGAGTTCTGACACAAATTTGAGAAGACTGTTTAACACTACAGCTGCTGTAACGGATGTTAGACGAAAGAGCTTGAGAGAGGAGGAGGATGTGGATACAATTTCATTTCAGTTCCCCTGTTCTGCACCACTGTTCTAGTCTTCCAGCCAGCCTGACTATCTGCTCTGAGACAACTGAAGACCTCTCTTATTTCCCACACATCTGCCACTGCTCTGTAAATGTTCCCAATGGAATAAGAACATGCTTCTGGAATAGCCCTATCTCCTGTGATGATTGATGATGTGCAGCATAGAGGATCAGGGGACACAGAAGGGTACATGGAATAAGTTTAGGAGACATTTACTGTCTGCTAAAGTGGAAAGACTCTGGCAGTGGGAGGACAGATAATAGCCATCATAGTGCATAGTTGCTCTCTCTGTAGACCCCATTGAAAAGGAATATTTTCAGAAAAAAGTAAAGCCATTTTCTTAGCCTACTTGCAAAGCTGTAGCAGCAAGATATTTCACGTAGCAATGCCTCACGTTCCATAAGAGTCCATGCCTCTGCCAGAAAAATTCAGCACAAATGGCACTGTAGCAGATACCTATCTCTGCTAAGGAATTTCCAGGTACTCACACTTTCATATGCTCAACACCTTGCCCACTCTACAGCCCTCTGAAGCCATGCTAGTTACCATGGCAGCCATTCAGAGAAACGCTGCAGGACCCAGAAAGGTAGCCTGAAATGCTTCAAGAACGTCATTTAGCACACAACAGTAGTCTCCTCCAGGATCCAGTTAGGGTTTTTCATAATCTCAACTTCAGCTCATTTTTTACCCTTTTTACAGATCTTATACTCTAAGACAACATTTTCTCTATTTTCTTTGGTTTGTTTGAATACTTTTTTCCCATGTCCAGAAGATTCACAGTACCAATTTAAACATAAGCAGCACTGTTACGTACAGATCCTTGCCCTAGAAGTCATAGATTACAGGGGAAAAAAAAAAAGAAACCCATTACTATTCTCACAGGCTTTCTTTCCCTCTCTGTCACACTAATCCCCTCAAATAGTACAGGGTTAAGTATGGACTTTGGATTGTATTCTACCAAGTACCATGAGATAAAGTTTATATATGGTCCATAATGTGTATCTGTGAAAATCTGACACTGCTCTAATCTCAAATGCTCCTTCTTACACTGATTCTGTTTGCATTCTCTTGGCCTTGCAAGTGTCTTTACCCAGGAGGTTCAGGGGGGCTTGGGTGGGTAAGCAGGACAGGGTCGAACTGAGCACACCTGGTACAGGACAGTGGGTCTCTCTGCAGCTTTCAGATTCTCCAGAGATTCTTCCCCACCAGCCCAGGCCTGGCCAGCAACGCCCAGGGGGTAAACAGAGTGCTAAGTCATGTCCATTCTGGCATGTTCACCAACCTCAACATCAGGTGCAGGAGAGGACTAGCTCATAGGTGGGAGCTCCAGAGCTAAGATAATCTCTCACAGGTAATAGGGAAGAGGTCAAAGGCATGGATACAGTTAAGCAGAAATCAGGCTTTATTAATAATTAGTAATATCCTCAAGAATGACCTTTACTGCAAGGGTTCTATCACTCAATGGGATTTAGTTACAGAAGGCACTTAACATGTGAGGGGGACCAATAATTCAACTCACTACACTTCCTGTCGTCTCTCTGTCATGTGACAGAACTTAGAAATCTCCCTAGCCCCTTGCTTCTTCCAATATCTTCCAGATATCTAGGATTTTGTGCTACTCTATTCAAAGCATTCTACCACATAACAAACTCTTTGAATTGACCTCAAAGGCCCAATTTGAGCAGACTGCTTCTATTTGTCTGGAAAGTAATTACTGTTGCATTGACAAGTAGTTCTTTGTAGCCATCCACCTTTGAAACATCAGCCATGGGATTGTCTGTCTTTGGAGGAACACAGTCCTGGGTTCTCTTCCTTGAAAGCAATGTTGCATAAGTGCTGAGATAAGCTTTGAGCACCAATAGCTGTGGTTTTTGAAACTGCTGGGGATCCAGCTCTTCCCTGTGACACTTGGTGGGCACTTTATCAGATGAACATCCTGAAATGGGGAAGAAGGAAGGATAGAAGCAGCACATAAAACTTTATGCTGCAAGTCAGAAGATCAAGGCTTTACCGGTTGCTCTTCCTATATATGATGCTTGGATATGAGTCCACTTCCTCTCCAGTCTTTCCTGTTTGTTTAAATTATAAAGTTTTTAACGATCACTCTCACTACCCTTTTGTGCAATGCACAGAGAGTACACAGAGGCCTTGACAGCTTTAGGAATCTCTGTGTGACTGCAATTCAAACACAAAAAGCCACATTTCAGAACAGCATTTCAGCAATCCCTGTCCCTGTTGCGTTTTCTCCGCGGCTATGAATGAAGGTGATGGCATGGGGATAATGCACACATTTGAATGATAGTATTTCCCAGAGAGAATTCCGTTCAATGATACTACTTAGAAGCCAGTAAACACTGAGTAGCCACAGACACATTCATATGTGTGGCCTGTTATGCATCCCTAAGACGGATTATGATGAAGGATTTCTGTTATTAGAGTTGAATGTGTCTTATTGCAGCACTGTTAATTGTTTTGGTATTTGCCATACAGCTTTAAATTTCACATCCTGCCTTGTAATGAGATATGAAAAAATGTTCAGAACTGCTTACATGATTTAGGAGATGAAAACCACTAATACGCAGCTATATGACTTGCCAGACCTACGCTGGTATTCTTGCACAGCACAGCGCTGCACTGGCAGAGGAGAATGCCAGCGTCCATTCGGGAACGTCTCATGTAGTGCTATGACTCTTTCTTTTCTAAGTCATTTAGGTGTTTTTGAACTTCTTGGCAATAGTGTTTAAAGAATTTTCTGGGTTACAGCACATTTCATTTCAAGAAAACCTTAGCAGTGTCTATTTCAAATAATATGAAAAAAAGGCAAATACATTATCACACAGGGAAGATGAAGAGAAAAATAAGCAATGAGAATGGGAAAAACATAAGCACATTAGCTTGGCTAAGATACATGGTTTTTCAACTGAAATCAGTAGTCAAACATTTCAGAAAGTGATTCTTTTTTTCCTTTTTTTTTTCTTTTAAAGAAACAAAAAGTTAGAGGGAATATTCTTTTTTCTTATGGAACGCTGTATAAACTGTCAAGAGTTAAATCTTGGATAACAGCAATCCAGGAGAAAACTAAAACTGTAACTAACAAGCAGAATCTCTGTCCCAGCAGCAGGGAGAAAGTGAGTTGGAGAAATGGTGATGAGAGGAGAGGAGAAAGCACGAGTCCTATGCAAGTCAATTCTTTCTACAAAAATAGAAGCAGCAGAAGGAACAAATTAGCAGGTTTTTTTAGATACAACACAGAGTAGTTAAAAAGAAATATGATGCAACTGGGGTCGTGGAGATTTGGCTTATGCAGAAGACTGGCTAAGAAACCAAACTGAAAAATAAAAGGAGACTCAGAAGAGTTGAAAGAGAATGTTGGAAAAAGGGAGATTCAATATCTGAAGAAATAAATTTCACATTGCAGACCTGGTAAGGAACTGAGAACATATTATCACTCTAATTACAGAGGTATGGAATTGAAAGGCAGAAGTATTAGATGTTGGAACACCATAATAACCTTATGTCCTAAAAAAACCACAAGGCAAAATATGCCATATAATCACATATACTCAACCATGGTGGAGCTTCTCTGCAATTTGCCTGGGAATACTGACAGAGTCTATTTGGCCTACCGGGAATGGACAGA
Organism: Gavia stellata; assembly: GCF_030936135.1. Classification (NCBI taxonomy): domain Eukaryota; kingdom Metazoa; phylum Chordata; class Aves; order Gaviiformes; family Gaviidae; genus Gavia; species Gavia stellata. Next base: position 13,849,301 of record NC_082604.1, on the reverse strand, counting down.
TGAACCAGAGAGAGCAGGAAGCTGTCTGAGTTATTACAGCAAATGCTCCCTTGTGATCAGACACCCTGGATCAAGCTACAACTGTTGGCTTTTTTTAAATTTCTGTTGAATTCCCGTTGTTTTTTACCACGTGATGCAGAGGAGATAGTATCTCAAAAGTTCCCCTCCTTCAAGATATTCATGGACAAGATCGTTAACTTACTTCTGCAATAATGATAAGAAGAGAGCAATGACGTGTGTGTGAGGAAGTGTTGCCAACTGTCCAGCAATGCCTGAAGCAAACATAACTAGAGGGACAGCTAGTCTCTGACAGACTGTTCATCCAGCAGGATGCTGAGAAAAGAGCCTGCCTCTGGCAGTAATTAATGAACAGCAGAATCTGGCAGCAGTTTTCTGCTTGCAGTACAAAGACAGAAACGCCAACACAAGGAGTCTGCATTTTGGAAGGCTTCTTCAAAGGCTAGAAGTGACCTGCCTGGAAACAAAACTGCTCTGAATCTCTGGAGTCCCTGGGAGAAATATCGGAGGAACTTCTACTTGGTCTAGTTTCCATCCAGTCACCACCCAGTTTACAGTTTTCTGGATCACTTATCTTCTAAGCCATACAATTTTGACATCAGCATGAAGATCCAAACATCATGTTTGCATAAACTACTTGAAAGTCACACACATCCTTCACTCTCTGCTCTCACAAATTCCTTCCTTGCATGGTTACTATTAATTATAGTACAGATTCATCAGTTACCAACCTCAAACAGAATCTTATTAATCAACAACTAAATACAGTATACAATACAATAAGCTACCCACAGTGTCTCAGCATCTTCCTTTCTTGCCCCTGAGTTAAAATCGTTAGTAAATATTCATGGAGTTTCTTGAAACTCCTAGTGCCTTTTCAAAGGAAATACATTCCTGATAATGTGTTTTAGCTCAAGTATTTACAGGTGTCTTCTGCTTCCGCTGTTGAGAATCAGTTAAAAAGCTACAACTTGTGACACATTTTTCCTCATGCAAGATATAGCTCATTCCAGCAAAGTATGTGAGTATGCAGCACTGGTATATTTCTTTCAATTAATTCAATAAAAAGGGTAATTTATACCAGAGGGGTAATTAAAAAAACAAACAAACAAACAAACAAAAAAACCCCCACAAACAACAAAAACCAAACCCAAAAAACCCCATCTAAAACTCTGCAGATAATTTTATTCTTTCCTTCAGACTCATGACAACTTTTCTTCCCTTTTTCTTGAGATTTGTGCTCTGACCTGCATGGCTGAGCAGAATTTAGATTCAGGTTTATAACAGTACTTTCAGAAGATTGCAATCAAGGTTTGTCCAACTTACTAAATTATGTTTAAAAATAACTTTCTGGTAATTTCTTCATGAGCAGTTTTGTGGCTTCAATACCACAAGGGTCTAGACCTTCAAATGTACTTGTCTCCATACTTCTACAGATCTTCTCCAGAGCATTTTATCCTATTCCCGTCCCTTTCACTGTTTCAATTGCTATATTTATAGCTATGTTTAATTATGAATAATCTAGTAAACACCTTGAAATCCCCTGCCTTCAGCTAATGTTAATCAAAGCTATCATCAAAATAAGTTACAATAGTTACAATGATTTAGAGAACCTTAGGCACTGAAACAGTTTACATACATTGACACAGCACTCAAAAATATGCTAGAATGGTGAATTATTTCTAATCCATTAATATTGCAAGCTCCTTTTACCATTTCAAGGCTATTTTTATATGGATTCAGGGCTTATACTTTAATTTTATTTATTTGAAACAACAAATAAAGGCAATGCTCAGCTAGGGAACTTTTATGTTTCCTTAAGAGTTCCATTTCTAATACTATGTCTGCCTGGGTTCTTCAGAGAGCAATATTTATTATACAATATTTATATTCTGTCATCCAGCTACTTGGCACACGCAAACCATCACACTTCCTGATTCAACTGGAGAGATGACATTCTGTAACCTTTGAGGCGCTGGGTACATATTTTGGAGGGATTGTTATGCAATTCTTGTTTCTTTTTCAATTCTATTTAATGACTGGGTCTTTAACAATACCAGGCTGTAATTTTTTCCAAATATTTTATTAAAGAAAAATATTAGTTCGATAGAGGTGCACAGAGAACCTTAATTTCACACCTTTCCATATGAAAAAACTTGGCTTATTTTGTCTGGTAGAAGAGGGGACAACTGCCCTGTGTACAGACAGTGGGGATGGTGGGAAGAGAAGGAAAGATGAACACCAGGAAAAAGGGAGTAGGGAAAGTGATGAAGTCCTTAGCTCCTCTGAGATGGAGAAAGAAAATGACCATTTCTGGAATGCAGGGAAGTTGTGGGATGGAAAATGTGGAAAGTCATGTTGTACCATAAAAGCAGTATCTCTATTGAGTCCAACACTTTTATCATCCGGTTGGAGTTCAGTTCTTGGATCATCTTTTGACGATAAATTATAGATCTCCCTCAGGGGCTGAGGGCTGATCATTTCTATCTTTTTATTCCCGTGCTCACCAGTTGTTTGCTTTCACTGGCCTAGTATTAATGCAGGCAAGTGTTGTCCTGCCTAAAGTGTATGTTTAGCAACTGTGAATTCTGACAGTTCTGCTATGCAGGACAGTCATTGAGATGGTTGTTTTGTATTTGATGCTCAGACATGTTAATAAAATAATATTTTAATAATTAATATTCAAATAAATATTATCAAATAATATTTAAGTATATAAATTATATAAAATATTTAACACAATCAAAATATATAATCAAAATATATAATAAAATATATAATATAAAATACACAATAAAATATATAATCAAATATATAAACTAATAATATTTAAAGAATTAATATTCACATTCTTACAGTTGTATGTCCTTTTACTAGCACTTTATTTATTCAATAGACTCAGTAATTATTATAACAAGAGTAAAAGACTCTTTTGGGATAATAACTGATGCTCCAAAATTACAAACTGTATATTTTCATTTGATCTCCTTTTTAATTTGGTACTTAAGGAGCAAGAACTTTCCTTTCCCACAGTAAATACTGGCCAGCTGAGGACAAATTTGAAAGACAGATAAAAGTCTGGAGCTCCTGCACACATTTTGGAAATCAGCAGCTGTACAGGAAAAAAACAAATTAGTGCTCTAACAGAGGGAAAGACAGACAGGATTCAGCTATTATATACGTCTCTTTGGCAGCTGCATGTTACCTGCAGAAAGTGCTATTTCTTGCCAGTGGGATCATCACAGGAGACTTGGGAAGGAACTGGGAGTAATGCAGTCAGAAGAGAGGATTTAGGAGACAAAGGACATAAATCCATAGGAAGCTGGGCCTCATTAATTCCACTGTTCATAATGAAATGATGTTCTTTTTCTTAACAACTACTTTTTTCTCTGTAATTACAATTCTGAGTTATTTTATATGCATGTGTACATTTACTATACACACAAATGAGTAGTAAAAATAGTAGTTTACAGGAACATAGAGAGGTGCATATTTTACCTCTTTTTTTCCTTCCTTGATCTTCACAGAGCTTGACCACACACTCCCCACACACACACACATGTATTCACTAACGAGATGTTGAACTGGTAACCTCTTCAGTGAGAGATTTATCAAAGAAAGACTGCATCAGGAAAAACAGCAGGCGAACTACATACCAAGGAGAACATTGAGCAGTAAATAATTTTCAAGGTACAAAGGATAAGCCACATGGACATTTCCTTTTCGAGAGGGCATAGGCAGAGTAGAGGGAAACATCAGATTTTTCAGATTAGTAACACTGACAAGAAAAAAGGGTATGGATGGATTTGGCTATTTGTAGGTAGAAAGAAAGAAAAAAAATAGTTGGAGAAGTAAAATACTCGTGGAAGTGCAGGATATTAGTTAAAAATTGAAGATGGTGATAGATGACTCCTGACAAAGCAGAGTTTTGATTTTGGTTCCTGTATTCTCTCTAGAAACTTTTAACAAAGGGGGAAAGGAAATAACATATTTTCTTGTGTACTTCACTTACTGCTCTCAGGTTCTGGAATGCTTTTTCTCCATGTGTTTTCGTTGAGATGCAAAGTAGAACACAGAAAGGAACAGCAGCGCTATGAGCCAGAGTGGGCAGGAAAGGTGCGCATGGAGGGGAGAAGTGCATTTTGATAATGAACTTCTAGTTTAGCAGCAAATCATTATTGCTGGAAACTCAGAATTATATCCCAAAGAATTATATCCAAAATAAGTAAAAATGTATCGTGGGCAAAAGATTATTCCAGTATCTCATGGTACCAACACCTCTTATCAACAGAAAGACGCAAATTGTATTTTTAAACCGAAGTCACAGGATAAGTGCTAAGTCTTTAAAGGAACTGTAGTGCAGTCTGAGCTATAAAATGCTGGGATAACAGTCAGTTATAAATCTCCTTGACAGTTATATCTGCAGTTCTAAAACTGAACTACTGAAACAGTGATACAATAATAATAAAAGCAACACAACATAAGTCCTGGATGTACTAGATTTATGAATAGGACATTCTTTGATGAAAAGGGCATAGAAACCCCAATTAGCTAGAAAAAAAGATTAATAGAATTTTGTCAGTATCTAGCAATGTGACTATCATCCAGACAATTAATTATGCATTCCTCAAACTGATTCTCCAGTAATGCCATGTTAAAAGAAATTGTAACCATGACAATTTACACTTGGTTTCTGTATTTTGATGTAGTAAAGAAGATCACTATTAATATTTCACGGGAGTGAGGAAGACATAGAGAGAGAAAAATAGGAAAAGCTGTCCACAAACAGTCTGATCAATAGCAAACATCAACAGGGCTTGTGCTTCTGTACTACCAGCTTAACAGAATACAAGGATATTGTTATACTAGTTTTCTGGCTTTCTTTCTTCTGTAGAACATTGTTCAGAAGGTTTTTAAGAATGTTTTCCACAGACTTTAGTAAATCAGTAATTAGAATCTTTCTACTACTAAAGAAAAACTAAGAAACTTTGGACCTTAAGGATATTGGATTGACACTTATTTACATAGACCCTAATGCTGCATTATGTATTTGGGCACATGAACCATCCCATTGATTTAAATTAGATTTAAATTAGGTTTAAGTTTAAACTAGGTGCTTGAAGTTAGACAGGGCCTTAAATATTTTGCTAAACCAGCCTCTTTTTCATCATTGATCTAGTGAAGCAGACCAAAGCAATGGCAAATTTGAGACAGAAATCATTGACCTCATCCTCTTCATGTAGCGACTTCAGCATCAGGCTGCAACTGGGGAAAACACATTCTTGCAGGCCTTCTGCAAAGGCGTATTAAAACTTGGTAATGGCGCTTGTGGCAAGATGTCGTGTTTTCACTGAATGGCTGCAACTGTAGGGTAATATGAAGCAGCAAACATCTATGGGCCTATCTCATACCATTTAAATTATATTTGACAGGTCTGAAATACAATTATATAAAAATTCTTCTATAATTTAGCGTAATGATGACTCAGCTTCCACTGGGCTTTGCATAGACGTAAGGTGGGTAAAACACAGCTCTATCATTGCAGCTCATTAGCAATTTCTGACAGCTGCTTCCTCATACTTGATCTCCTGACAGAAAAGGCAGACAACTAGTTCAGACTTCCAGTTGTGCTATGTATAAGGGTGATTATACAGTTTGCATCAAATTGATACCTGTATCAATTCCGGCAGACGGACAATTAGAGCTATTGCTCAATAGATGTAACCAAAACAAAGAAAGAAATCTTTTGTAATTTAGAAACAGTTGGAATAGTTGTAAGATAGGGAGCTCTGGGGTGATCTCACTTTAGACAGCCTTGGCCTTGGAGGAGCAGATGCACGGAACCATGAAGATAAGAAAGTTGCAAGATGCGTACAAAACCAGCCTTGAAGGACATGATATACATGATCCGAGGACTGAGCTTGCTCAGAAACAAAGGTCAATCAGCGAACACAGTGAAGAAGAGTGTGAGCCTTCATCTGAAGACCCCTAACGACCACCTGGGGACACTAACAAGCATGCGCAAAGGACATCAGCATATGTTAATAAGTTCTCGGAAATAAGAGGAATATGTACAACAATTCCGGGAAGTCAAATGCATGTGTATGTAATAGGCCAATATAAGCTACAAACTAACATTGTTTAGGTATGCACGCTAGGTGGAATTATCCCCCATGCATCCAGTGCCGCAATAAAGAATGCCTGCTTTCTAACATACAAACAAGTGTTAGAGAGCTCTTTTATGACCGACTTTTCCGGTAACAAAATGTCCACTGAAGAAATCTCAGTTCTGATTGATTGCAATGGTGATCTGCAATATGGATCTCACCCACAGAGGAGCTTAGACTAATCTTGTTCCATTCAGATTAGAAGACGCTTAGCCACATCCTTCAAAGGGACAACTCAGATGAAACAGTGCCCAGTATTTGTCTGAGAGAGAGGAGTATAAATCCTTTACTTTGTGTTTTATTGCCAGTCTCAATCACTTAGGAACACAGGTCACACTTTCCCATTGTACATTAACATATGAAAACAAGTTAATAGAAAAAAACTGCTTAAGTTATCTACAGTTTCCCAGCATAGCCCTCCTCAACACAGTTAGCATTAGGAGAACTGAATGGCTCAGTAAGACTAGAAGCTCAATATATTAGATGTTGTTCAGGTAGGTGGGAGAGGACTTCAAAGATATCAAAGACATACAAGTAAGAGTAGTAACTGCCCAAAAAAATGACGGTGGAGAAACAGGGATAGATACTATCCTGACTGAACAAAATTATGGTTGTGTAAAATAAGTGTGAATTCAATATCACGCCAACTTTGTTTAGAAGTAGAGAACAAGTACCAACTTCTACAGAATTTTACCATTACCTTCAGGAAAATTCATATGCATGAACCTACTTTCATTCACCTACTGTCAGCAAGTGACACGTTTAGAAATATCCATTGAAACCTGCAGGGGAAGAACTTGTCCCCAGTACGGTGAATAGAAACCTTCACTTTTCTCAGAGTTCATTCCTTGTCACTTGCAGTTGCCCTATGAAGTTAAAGAGAAACTGTATGAGGAACAGCAATTCCATTTTAGCATTGACTGTTATTTAAGATACCACCCTATAGTTTCAAAATAAAACAAATATGAATGTTAAAGGAAAAAAATCTGCACCAAACTGTACTGTAGAAAAAGGATAAAAGGTAATTTCAAAACAAAGTGCTAAGGGTTATGATGTTAAAAGCATCACTAACTTTCACAATAAAATTAAACTTTTTTGATATGAATTACATTGCCACAGAAACCAGCAACCATAGAATCTCAGACCATTTTCTGTAGAATTCATGTGACTTTGAGTTTAATCAACAGTAATGGTATTAATTTAAAAGCCGGGAAAAATAAATAAATATTCTGCCATTTTCTGAGAGTTAATAATTTCACAGCTGTGGAAAAAGACTGTTCTTCTTCAATAGCGTAATTTTGTAATTTGAACTCCACTGCTGTGAGTACTATTGGACATAGTGGCATCTTATTAACTTCACTGGAGTTGCTCATAATTGTAAGCACAACTGAAACATCCAGCAGTAAGACTTAGGAGCGCAAAGCTTTTAGCTTAGGAGATTTTGCAAAAGATTTTATCTTCTTTTCTTGTATTTGTCTGAAAAAACTCCAAATATAGCTGTGGCACTTCAGAAATGATTGTTAATGTGCTTTGGAGAGGAAGATAGGGAGATCACTCCAGAGAGTTCTCCCTCAGTAGCTCCATATTTTCTCCCACGCCCTGTAATTTCCACCCTGGGGAAGCTGACATAAATTGGTTCTACCCATGAAATTTCCGTAAGTACCAAACTAAGTGCTATTAAACCCATGGAAGAGAAATTTGATGTTAAATTGGACACTTATGCTCTACAAATGGGAAAAATTAGGGGATAAAATGGAAATGCTTGAAGGTACACATTCAGCTATAAATGCTCAATATGATATAAAAAAAAATAATCGAAGGGCTAATGTAAGAAATCTTTCTGCTCTGTTAAAAATAATGATATTTTATGCCATAAATTAGAGGCTCTAGAGAGCCAGTGTCAGAACAGGTATTTTAGCATGAGTGGTGTTTTTGAAGGAAATGGTGACATTAAAGTAGGCTTCTGAGTATTCTACTTCCACAGCACGGCAAGAAGTGCATCTGATCTAGTGAGCTTGCAAAAAGTCATTCAGAAATGTGAGCGGCCTTGTGGAGCAGTTTCTTTCTTCCAGCTGAGCATATTCCAATTCCACTGCTATTTCCTAAACAAACTTAAACCTGTAAGAATCTTACAGTTGACTCAATGGGAACAGAATTTCTATTTTAGAATGGGTTAAAAACATATAATATGCATATTTTTGTTGAAAGCAGTACCACTTCTAAGCTTTGTCAGATATGTTCCTTTAGGGGAAAAGATAAATTTGTGTTCATACTTATTTTGTGATATAAAAGCACTTCTTTTCACAGAAACAATTAAAATGTAAATGGGATAATTTTTCAATAGAATGTATATGGACAAATATATTTTTTTAATTTTGCAAAAAGCAGAAATAGCCTAGAAACATCTTTATGGCACCCAAGTGGGGTAGAGGAGCAAAAGTTTTAATGTTTACTCAATTAATGCAAGTCCTTAGTGATGAAATGGCTCTTTCTGCAGTCCTAATCTAGTTTTATTCCAAGACAGAAATTTTCATCTTTCCACAATGTGGTCTGTGTTTCAAAGCTGCACAGCTATCTACACACCTTTCTTACCAGCAGGTAAATATAGTATGTCCTTACTCTGATAAAAAGGACAGATCATAGTAGTGAACACAGCCTTTAGAAACTACACGTATCCCATATGACATCCGTCTAAGCTCCCTCCTGAGATCTGTGCCTACCAGATTTTGCTGTCATTCCAGTGCAACCTCAAAACATATGCTTCTTGTCATACTGGAAGTATATATCACAAAACTCTCAGGAAACAGTCCACCTTTGAAGGAACCAGAACCACTTAGCTGATATCCCATACTTGCAACTTGTCCAATTTAGGCAACAGGAACCTATCTTACACTTGCAAAAGATCAGGTAGGTAACCCAGTATGTCTTTTATATCTCCAACTTCTGTGACTTAGATTTTCCCTCCCCTCCATGTTCATGCACTTGGCAGAACTTTGCAGGATACTTGCAGATTATTAAAACTATATATAATTTGCATTTTAAAATACAAAAATGTCCCATAGTGCATTTTAGTTATATAGTCAGTGTTTTGTAATTGTTTTTTCCCATGAGGTGCCATTTCTGTGTACTATATAATACAGAATCTAGATACTCTCTAGGTGGTCCCTGAGGTTAGAAAACGTTGTATAAAATTTAACCCTCTCCTCTGTCACTTCCACAACAACTAATGGCAGGAACTGAAACCTGATAAGTGGAAAAAAAGCCAAAGAAAGAATCAAAAAAAATCCAACCCAAGAAGCAAACCCTATAAAGGGGTTCTGACTCAACACATTTTAGCATAACAAGTAGGACACATTTTGCGGCTACTCTGAATTAGAGATTTCAGACAATACTTTGAATACATTTACCCTTATCCTGATTCCTGCAGAGTTCATTTTTTTCTAATCTTTGTCAGTTTTCATTTGTGTTATGCTGAAGACGTAAGAATTCTTGAGTTTTATATTTTTTATCCTTGTTCATTTAACTATGGATTTCCACAGAAATGTATAAGCTATTTTTAACTGCTTTTAAGCTCTGGTCTCCATAGAATACTGTACTAAGGAGGTATTTATTCTAATTAGTGTTATTTTAAAGTAGTTAGATAAAGAACTGTACACACAGAAACAAAAAGCAGAGGTGAAGCTTAAAAAAAAAACCCTTCTCATAGAAATTGGTAGTATTTAAAAGGATTTCAGGACCACAGCAGGGACAAAACTACAGAAGATAAGCCCCTGAGTTAACATGGTGCTCAAAAACTAAATACAGAAATATGGATTGGAAGTCAGGAAAGTGTTATCTCTATACCAGGGTGTTAATGAGGCTTTTGGTGGACTGTGACATTCAGCTCTAGTGTCCATGTTTCAAAAACATATTGAGTTTCATAAACCTTAGCAAGAGTGCTACAACAATTATTTCAAATTGTAAAACAGCCTATACTTTGAGAAAGAACAAAATAAATTCTAGTTCAGAACATATTTAGCTAAACCAAGAAATGATGGTATTGGATCACTTACTCAGGGCAGTATAGATTCATCATCAGTTCAGCTTTTTAAATCCAGATTAGATTTTTCAGAATGAGCCGAAGTTCAGAAATTGAAGGAGATATTACTGGGCTACAAGCACCATTTATTGAAACTCCAGTCGTCTGTTATTTCAGTAGAAGTCATACTAGAAAGAGTTAATGATCTATTCTGACAACAATGATTATTCTACAAGTCTACCCAGAATTAAATGTTAAAAATGTTGTTATAGCTTTTCAAAGTATTATCATTCAATTTCACCAATATTCTTTAGTTCTTATAAAAAGCCTAAATAGCTTTCTCATTTTGAGAAAGCAGTGACGCTAGATTGTTAACTATGAAGAGCTTATTTTGAAGAGCTTCTGAAGCTCTCTCCAAATCTAACAACCCCATTCCTTTCAGTATCTTCCTCTCATGAAAATCTTTCTAAAATTCTAACACTCACCATCACCCTTCCTTATCCCCATATTTATTTTCTGTTGGATTATTCTGTAGAAGGACATCTAGAACCAAGTAGCAATTCCTAAGTCATACAAGTGTTATTTTTAGTAATATTTTGTTTCCTTCTTTCTACATTACAGAAATTCATTCTCCTATTACCCAACAAGCACTAGTTCTTGTTTAACAAACAAAAAGATTGCCTGCTGAAGCTAAGCCTACCTTATTTTCTGGGTTTTTTTTGAAAAAAGAAAAAGGCTTTCCTAGAGTCCGGGTATGAACATGTGAACGTTTGTTTCACCTTGCTGACTCTACGCAACATTTGAATGAATAATTTTCCCTAACAATCCAGAGCACTAAATCCAGACACATGAAGTTTTCAGTGTTACTAGAGATGTTCAAAGGACTGTTGGCAACTCAACTTGTAGTAAATTCAGAATCACTTTAAAACCTGGCAAAATTTTCTCTTCCATCAGACCGAAAACATAGGTAAAATGTTACACTCTATTAATATTATACTAAACATCATGAAGGATATCTTTTAAAAAAATTATATACGGATTTTTATGCACAAATGCTATTTATTGAAATAATTTGAGATCCATGAGGCCAGCAATACTGTAAATTACCAGAATATCCATGAAATGATGACGGCTAAGAGCACTCAGGTCTCAGTTGTAGACCCCCGCAAAGTATCAAAGGTGAGTTTATAATTAAGTGTAGGTACTGAATTACTAGCGTCAGTGGAAGGGGTTCCTCAAGCTTTTTGTTCTCTGTTTTGCCAGTTTAAATTTGGTTTTTTGAGATTAGTGTTATAGACTATTAAACCAAAAAATCTCACAGAAACTACCCACAAATTCAATTATATTTCCCTTTCTTTTCAGTTCAGTATATTGTAAATTTTGAAGAGAGAATGCCGATGTCAGAAGCTATTGATTCCCAACTTGCAGAATTACACACAAAAACAATGGGTAATTATATCCCCTATTCAGCTCTTAGGAAGATGTTAAATTATTTTTCTCAAGGAGATCTTGTGTAAATTTAATCCTATATCCCTGTTTCTACATCTAAAATATTGTCTTTAAATAATCCAGGCAGACACCCTGGATTATTCTACAGTGGGAAATATTTAGAAATTTTACTTCTTTGTCTACACCTAGAAATAATTTTTATACAAGATTTATTCACTCTGTTCTCTTTATCTTTATGGTGCAGTGTGTATATACAGGTACTCACAGATGCAGCCTCTCAGAACCTACCAGTTAGTCTGTTTTCTTCTCTGAATAATGTAAAACTATTTGCAGTTGTCCTGTCATAAACTGAGGTAAAGCAAAATGAAAGCAATTCTTTTTTGCAAGCATAGAAATAGAAGCAAAGAAATATATTTGAATTATTTGGTCTTTTGCCACAAGTAAACTGTCTAAAAATGTGACTCGTAATTATTGGATAAAATGTTTTGATGCTTAAATCAATGCCTATAGAATTTCTTTAAATACTGAATAGCTTTAATGGAGGTCGGGAAACGGCTAACCTTGAAATGGTTCGCTACCTTTTCTCAGGCCCAAATCCTTAATCCTCACAAGGGTAGCCAATCTGTCCATCAAGATCAATAGGGATAGCAGCCCAGGCGGTATCTCACAGGCAAACAACATCAGAAAAGGAAAAGGGAGTGATATTTACGTCCTTTTTTGCAAATTATTTTTCAAAAGTTTAGATCTGATCGCTGAATCTTCAACTTCAGCTTCTAGTCAGCAATGTTTATTAAAGAACAAAGACAAAGCAGAGACTTTAACTCAGATCTTGCACATGAGGAAGGAAAGAAATCTTGTTTACTTCAGAGAAGCAGACTATTTGGACCAAACAAAAAGACATTAAAAAGAAAAATAAAAAAGTACCAAACTGATTCTGACCATGAAAAAATGTCTAAAACAAAACAATTCATACCTTTGGATCAACACGTTAAATTATAGGTAACATATACAGGCTGAAGATTTCAGAGGTAACAGAATTTCAGTTGGATGTGGGTCTTTATCTTTTTCATTTCTCTAAAGATACTTTCCTTAGGGCTGTGAGTCAAGATCATTCCTACTAGATCACAAAGTCATATTTCTAGCAGAAGAATAAACCTGTGAATTAACTCAATCATTTGGCAATAAGCTTTATCTTCATCTATACAAATGACATGCAGTAATAACAACTAGAGAAAGAATACTGTCATTCACAATAAGTTTGAATAAATGCTATCAGAGAATATTTGGAGACCATTTTCTCAGTATATGTAATCAGTGTAAATGGCATGTAATGGCATCATTATTTTTTGCGAGGATGCACCACTGAATGTAATCAGGATAGCGTTTAGCAGCAGAGTCATTACAGCTGTCTGTGTCTAAGCTCCTAACCCACCTAGATGTTGTACAAAATATTTTTGTTTAAGACTCTTAAACTGAGGGTTAATATGACATATTTTAGCTCACAACAGGTAAAATATCATTTATAAAGACAGCTATGATGGTAGAGCTAGAAGGCAGTAACTTGTTCTGAAGCCACAACTGAACTGCATGTCCCCTTTTTCTAAGGTTAGAGTCGAGTCTAAAATCACCTAATCCTACTCAGGGAATGTGCCTGGAGGCTTCTAGAAATCCTGCTATGGAGTTCTCTGCATTCTTAAGTGTATAAATACATTTCAAAATCTGATTATAAGAGGCTGCCTGAAGCTGAGTATCCTCATGTGAACTTACCTTACCTCAAACAACAGGACAGTTATCTAGTTATTACTAGCTGTATACTAGTATATAGTACATAGTTATCTAGTTATATACTAGTTGTTATCCTCAAAAAAGAATAACTCTGCTTTTCACTTGCAAAGTCAAACCTGTAAGAATCCTAAGAACTTTACGGACACTATTTTTTTTAATCCTTATATCACCTTGAGGCTGCATTTGCAAAGCAAAAACATGATGCTTCTTGTAGGTGTCACTTTAACCGTTTTAGAAAGTCAGCCCCCAAACCCTCTGTAGGCACAGTTTCACACCTTTGCCATTATGCTAGTTAGATACATCACAGATCAGGGTAACTTTATTAAAAGGATCTTGGTTTGCTACATAGATACTTAGAGGCAGGCAAATAACACTCTAATTTTGGAAATGAAAGGAAACTGAAGCACAGAGAAGCTTTCACAGTGACGTGAGAAATCTCAGGTTTAACCAGTAAAGCTCACTCTGGAAAAAAACTCAAAGCATCATGACAACAATTATTCAACACAGCAAACCATAAGAAAGGCCAGTACAATTTCTCCTCATTCAAAGAACTCGTACAACTCTGAGACATTTGATCCAGAAGATCTTTTCTGCTACCTCTATCAATGAATCAAGCTCACAGCAGGAGTTTCCTATTCTTGCCAGTAAGCTTTCCTCGCTTACCCTGCCCAAAACTTAATCTTTCTTCTCTTGGTCACCTTAATGATACTGGGTGGCTCTGAGGTGCTTCTTTTAATCAGAACTGTCTTCCTGCTAACTGCGAGCCTGAAAGAATTAAGGTCATCTGATTGCAAAAGGACCTATTTTTGCCGTTCTTAAGAGGGAAAAAAGTGTTATTCTAAAAGGGGTGTAAGAGGAACTTGAGGCTCACAGGAGACACAGATATAGGGTGGCAAGGGAAACACCTAGTAACACTTATGAGTAGAATCTGCAAAAATGCAAAAAGACATCCCAGGGCTTGGCTAATCCATAACATTCCTTACTGCAGGTTATTCTTTATGTATGGTCGTTTTTAATGAGACTGCTCAGAAACAAATTTTGAAATCTTAGAATTAATAAAAATAGGACTAGCAGGTACCTTGGTGTTCTACCTAATCCCTCCATCTACCCCAAACCAGCTTCAGATGATTTAGGGAAAGAGGAAATCACCAGCACCATCCACTACCTGTGAATATTCAGAGGTAAGAGCATGAGTAACTTCAGGTCACCAGATTGTTTGATAGCTTCAAGTTTCAACTTCCCATTCAGTGAATTCAATGGAAGACATTGACTTTGATAGGATCACAGATTCACAGAATTCTTCAGAAATATCTCTTGTCAAAAAAATTTGAAAGAAACACTAAAAGTATCTTCAATGCCATCTGTTCCCTCATCTCCCAAATCCAAACCATGATGAACAATGGCAAAACTGTATGTAAATCCTCAATGATGGAAATTCCAGAATCTCTGTTAAAAATTCATTCTAGTACTTAAGTGTATTTATTATTAGAAAGTTTTCCCAATGTATTCTAATTTACCCTTATTGCAATCCAAGGTCTCTATACCCTGTGTATTAGCTACAGTGAACAAAGAGAACAGTTGCTTCCAACTACTTAACAGAGTAATTGCACAAATACCTATTTCCTTATATGTTTTTTCTGATAATTCTTTTCATTCTAAACTTTGTTTTCAAAATGTCTATTACTTTTACATTTCAATTTCAAAATGGCTATTAATTTTAGAGATAGATTTTTCATTTTCAACTAAAAAATTGATAGTCGTCCTTGTATTTAAACACCATCAAGTTGTGCCCCAGCACGAAAAATCTTTATTAAAAATTTTCAAGCTATCATCAAAGACTTATTGAGGCTCCGTAAGGAAAAGTTCAGAAAATTGGGAGAGGGGAAAGTGTTTATCTGAGAAACCTTCGCTGCACGATTCACTTGATTGTGATTGGTACAATTATAGAAAAGAATATGCAAAGAATAACAGTAATGATTCTAGGGTATTAAAAAAGCTTTACAGTAAGAGGCTTAAACAGTTCAACCTGTTTAGTTTATCAGAAAAGACTGAATGTTGCCCAGAACAGGATATATAAGCACAGGAAGAAAACCCACAGTGTAAGACCTCTATAATGCAGAAACAGAAAGAAGACTGGTGAAGGAAGGAAAGCTAAAATAAGCAGAGAGAGATAATTAGCCACTGTAACAGTTTATCACTAGCAATGGTGGATTCCCATCTGTCAAAACCTAAAAGTCTGTTGGAATTCTATGATTCTGGCAACAAAATTGATGTATATATTTCTGGCAACTCAAAGAGATAAAATGGGTGAAAGAATATGCCAGCAGGTGACTTGATAATCAGATAGGGTCTTCTGGCCTAAAAATTCATGCCCTCTACCCTCATAGCCCTCTACCCAAACTACAGCAATGTTAAACCTTTACTGAAAAACAATATATGAACAAGTCAACAGGATTCATGGGGAAAACAGTTCGCAGAGAAACGTATTCCCAGTTCAAGCCTCCCACAACTCTGTTTTGTCTTGAGGGAGAGCAAGGGAGGAGCCTAGCTGTAACTTAAGGTATTTGCCAATAGATATTCATGCTCTGAAAAACGTGCAAATAATAAGAGTAATGAAGTAAAAACACTCTTTGTCCATGTTCAAGGACTTGTAAGGCTACTGTGTGAAGGAAGGAACTGTGGTGTAAGTTTTTCATCTCTTATTTGCTGTTCACAGAGCAACTGAGTAGAACATGCAAACATCATAACCTTAGTCTGCAACATAAAGCCTTCTGGCAGAAGATCAAAGAAGATGGAACATAAAAGCTCCAGATAAGGCTTAAAACTATAAAGCTTGAACCAAAGGCATGAGAATTGACAAGTCTGTTTGTAGAAGAAATATCTTTAATAACAAGCATTGCCTCCATGGAAACAGGGCCTCAAGTCTGGGTTGGATCCGGGGAGTGACAAAGGACAGCAGATATTCAAGGTGATGCAATTGTCTTTAGAATCTGGAATATCATCATCCTCACAAACACCAATATTTTTTTAAAAAAAGGAAAAAAAGGAAGGAAGTATTGCGATGTGCTTTCCATTCTAGTCACTAAACAGCCTTGCAGGGAAATCAGGCAATTTGCTAATAACATAGGAAAGAAAGAAAATGTTAAAAGAAACCCTCATATTTAATTTATTAAAGTAATTATTAAGAACACTGAACCTTCTAAAAATCATTAGAGAATCAGCACAGGCCAGCCTGTCAGAAAAAAAGGCTGCAGAAGAGGAGTCGTCCCCCACACACCCAAATGCTCAAAGCGATTGCCCCGTAAACAAAACATGAGCTTGCACAGCACTGCCCCTGCACAGACATCTGCCATTAACAGCTGTCCCCCTAATAACTCACCCAAAGTCCGCTTTCTGGTCAGCAAGAGCAGTGGAGCTGCTCTGATGGATTTGCAGGATGATGTCTGGGTAAAGGATTCTGCTGCCTGAGCTCTAGCTGTTATACATAATATTTACTAAATTTCAGCATGATCATACCTTAAATATTTTATTTTCTTAAAGAATGTATATTTTTCCTTACAAATTAAAAAACATTGAGCAACACAGTTGTTTTAATTGCTTCCCACTCTAAAACAGGTAATAAATTCTTTCTGTTTCTTTATTCTTGTCCACGTTTCTTCTGGTGTGGGTAATTTTGTTTAACCACTGTGATGATAATTTCATTTACTCTGGTGATAAAACCAGTACCTGTTCAATGCTGATGAATCAGGAAATTCTACAACCACTATGCTAATAGGAAGAATGAACTAGAAAAAAGCTTGACTAAAATCTTCTCTCACACTTTTAGTACACATACTCCAACCGTTAATTTATACTACCCTGATCCTGCAATTTTCCCTTACCCATAAGGCAGTGTGTGAATTAATCATCCCTAAAACAAATACCTTTTACTTCAAGTTATGGAAATAAATCTTTAAAATTTCATGCCGATGTGAATTTAAATTAGAGAGTATTTATAGATGCATCCTTAATGACTTTCTCTATTCACTCATTCAATTTGTTTTTAAGAAAAAAATTCCCAGTTCACTGGCTTCCCGTTCTCCAGGTACTCACTCCGCAAGCGTAACAGCCCTGTGCTTGTGACACTGCTGCGTGCCTCTTGGAGGAAAATGCAATACCCCAGACATTATGTTACGATTTTTCTGCATTATTAATCCAGAGAACTAACAGTAAAAGAGCAATTCTCTTTTTATAGCACAAAGAAAAAGAAAACTAAATTAGGAAGGCAAACAACAACAGATAAGCAGATTACAACTTTCATGGAAGATATACAGCCCAATCTTCTTATATGACCAAACTCCAGATGGATGAGTTCACTGTTGGAGGGGTTCAGGCAGAGGGAAGCAAATAAGTCTTGCCCTGTGACTGATATTAGATATTAGAGCTCCTCTCATCCTCTCTCATCCCCTTCACAGCACTGCTATTCCCCTTTGAACCCCTGTGATCGCTTGGCTGAAGAAGGAAGTGGAGAAGGGAAGCAATAATTCCCTGGAATACAGAAATTAACTTTGAACTGCGAGCTTTAAGGTGGAACCCACTTACACATTGTATTGAAGCTACACAAGGAAGGCTTTGTGAGAAATGTACAAAATCGCATGCAAAGATAATATGAAACTATTACTTAATTTTGCAAAATCAGACTTGATCACCAAGTCTAGTGTCCTGTCATCAAAGCAGTCGTGTGGCTCAGAGTCCACAGATCATTCCTACTTTCAGTCCCCTCCCCGCAAAACTCAATAACAGTATCTGTCACATATCAACACCTATTTACTCTTTGGTATACATCTTACATAAATCATGGACCAAAATGTATCAGTAACAACTTCCCTTATGCTGACACAAGACTTGAAAGTTTTTCCAGGGATTCAGTGAATGACAAGGTTTACATTAACAGTTTTTTCACATATTATTTGAAGCATGCTCTAAATCTGTGAGAAATGTTTGACTTGCATACTGAAAGCAAAAGTGCTACAACAACGCATTTTCTAATGCAATTTTCTCATACTCAGTGAACCAGCGGAATGCCTTTTCTGGCAGTTTGCATACTTAGAAGATGAGCCGTATTTGGTAACAGGTGCCAACATAGCTTTCACTATAAACTCTAATCAATTTAATTGAATAAGTCCTTATTGGCTGGGAAGACTATTTGAATGTGCTAGAAGGGCAAGAAAGTGATAGCAACTGTTTTAACCACAAACTGGTTAGAGAGACTGAAATGATGGCTCTAGAGAGCAACCTGCTCACCAGTCAGGATCATATGGGAGAGGGAAAAAAACCTGTATACTTAGTTTGTGTCCCATGCTGTGCAACCACCTACGGCTAGTACACGTTTAAAATTTTGTCAGTCTGGTATAGACTGAGAGGTGGATCTGTTGGGTTCAAAACTCCCCAACAGCAAAATAACATTGGCACCTGTTAGAGCAAGCTGACCATTTTAACAGAAAAATGGTCTGGCAACACGCAGCTGAAAGGGAAGGATCTAGAGCAGCATTTGATGGTAGAGGCTTTAATAATACTGGTCACGGATTTGCTTTCCAAACCTCAGGAAAAATGAATTTCTGGATGATACAGTCAGTTTAGTTGTATTATATTGGCACTGGTCTGTATTTAATTTGCCAGCAATAAGTGGACAGTCCATTTCACATGTACTGCCAGCAATCAAAAAAATCAACTGAGTAGATATTTCCTCTGTTAGGTATGGTGCTGCTACTGCATTAGCTCTTAGCAATCTGTCGATCCTGTTAATAGAAGCCCGGATCATTTCACAGTAATACTGTTTTGGCACCTCACTAAACTTAAAAAAAGAAAAGGATTTGAAAGTCTAACATCAATCATTCAACAAAATCACAGCTGATAGCTGGCCTGAGCAGGATAGATTTTTCTAATTAGTAAACCAGCTTTCTGAGATCACATATTTAATTTCATACACGGTTTAGAACAAAAAAATCCTATTGAAAGTTCCACTTAGGTAACACTGGTCAAAAAGTTGAGGAATACATTGATGACATTTCTGGGCAGATTTCACTGACCTTTATCAAACATACTGTTTATAAATAGGTAAGTAATTTAAAACCAGAAAGTGTACTACGCCCTAGAAACTGAGTGCACATTTTCCTGCGTACCATTCCTAATCCCCCTGGCAGTGCAAAACAAGATTCTTGCATAAGAAATAATGGAAAAGTAGAAGAGAAGGAAGATGGTTCTGAATTCCTTCTCCTACCCTGTGTCCCTTTTGTATGTTTTGGGGGATCTGGATATGCTGATCCCTCTGTGACTATGCAAATTCTTATTGTTGTTTCCATTAATATTAAAAGCACAGACACAATTTAGTTGGTACATATTCCCAGATTCATAAACAGAACTGAGAATGTTTTGATCAAATTATTGTTTTTGAAGCTTCCCCTCTAAAGGCCAGAAGCTTAGTTGTCCAGATTAACAATTCTCTTTTCAGTATGGAAGTGTCATGGCAAACTCGGTGGTATTCTTTGAAAGAAATTCAGAGAGTAGTTTATAAATTAAAATGGTGCATCTCTAGAGTTATTTAAATAATTGGATTTTTTTGTTCCATAGCAAAACCATGCTGAAGAACAAATCTCCCAAGGACCACACACTTCCCAAAGTCCCAGCATTCTCCTAATCCTCCATCTACTAAACTGAACAGACTTCTGCTTAGTTTTCATTTTAATTTCTTTACAATGCCTGTCATTCAGACACTTTAAGTTACACAAAGGACAGCCTCCGGAGCTCAGATAACTCTTCAGTAAATTCCCATTGTGATGGAATGGGTTGCTTTTCCTATTAATTCTTCATATTATTTCAATTTTGGTTTGTTTTTTTTTTTTTTTTTAATTTATTACTGCTGTTCTCAATTATTTTATCAGTTTAGGAATAAAAGCCTGTGATTAGTAGGTATGAATGTCATTATTTTTTATTCTATCCTAAGGAAAGCTTTCAGTTATTTAGATTTGGACCTGTTGCCCCAATATAATCTTAGAGTTTTATTTTCTTCTAAATTCAATTCTGTATCAAGGGAAAGGAGTCAATTTCTATGTTTATTATTATCAATTCAATGTCAACTGAGATTGCACTGATAGAAGTGAAAATAAAAGCTGCCATAAAATTTCAATACAGAAGTTCAGGTAAGAATCAATCCTGGCATTTTTGCTCCTACTTTATTCATACTCTGAATCAAATCAGGCCAATTCTACTCTTACTTATTCTCAGTGAATTCAATGGACTGGTACATTTATTTTGGGGGCATATCTTAGCCCAGCATTAGCTTCCCAAGTACCTATAGCTTTATTGAAATAGAAGACTAAAAGGATATGGAAAACCTGCAGCAGTAGAGAAGGTCCCAACCTGCCAAAGGGGCATTTTTCCCACTAATATGCTGTTTTAAGTGGGTTTCTTCCATTCTGCTTCAACGTTGCTCAAGTGACAGGAATGCTAGCTCTTCCCACAAGAAGTCGAGCAGAAATAATTCTCAGACAAAGTGTTCCACAACTTATATTCATCCATCCCTGTTAGATATGAATTCTCAAATTAGCACCCCAAAGTCTCTATGTGCTTTCTGTTTATATCATTCAAGCAGTTCTAGGGCCTGACATTCATTTCAGTAATGCTGTTATACATCAGCGTTAATTCAATGGAGACCTTCAGGTGTAGTTATATCAAAATGAGATCTGTAGTTATTTTAATGGTTCTTAATGCAGATCCCCCTTGATAGGCTCAGATTTCTTCTCTTCTGCAAGGAATGGGAAAAGATACTGGTTGCCTATTCTTCCATTTCCCATAATCCTCTGTACATACAAAAAGCAGCTTCAGATTCAAGAACTAAAAGGGAGACAGAAATTTCCTGCCCTACAAGACAGCACAGTAAGCAAATGTCCATTTTCATCCCAGAGTCCTGGAAATAGGAGGGTCTTCTTCAGGCTTGCATGTGGTTCAGTGTCACATTGGGCTGGTAATCATGCCCAAATCCTCAAGAAACCGTCATGTGTATGCCTGGAGCTTGTGATTCGGTAGATAAACTTCTGAGAAGGTCCTCACCCCAAAGTGGCCACTCAGACACCACGGCAAAGGGTTAAGTGGAGAATTTCTTCATCTGTTTTCTGTCTCCAACTCCCTTCTAAGTGTTAGCCAAACAAAATGAATATTCAGACTATAATAAAAAAGTCTCACCAGTTTTTTTAGTAACGTTCCCCTAATATAAATGCTGTTTTCATTAGCCAAATTTCCTCAAGTTTGAACACTGCAATAAGCAGTCTTCATAGAAGTTTCACCAGGAGACAGAAGATGAGGCTGTTTCAGACTGCTAGACATTTGGAACATTTCAGTGAGTTCAGCTGAGCTGCTCAGACCGTGCTGCAAATAAAATGAGAGCAAAATCTGGCCTGATACTGATGAAAGCCTCTACACACAAGGGCTTGGCTTTGAATAAGGCAATGGATATATTTAAAATAAGTCTGAGGAGATATAAACTGCCTGCTGTAACCAGAGAGACAGGTAACACAAAGAGGACTAGGTAATACAAATGAGGAGTAAAAAGCATATCAAAACAGTAATTTCAACATTACTCACTCCCATTTTTACATTAAGCTTACTATTCTTTTTATTTCTTATTTATTCTCTTAATATGATAGTGATAAAAACTGAGAAGAGTTCGTGAAACCCTTACAGCGAGTTATTTTTGGCTCTGGACAAATTGAAATGGTTGTAGCACTTTATAACTTCATAAGAAAAAAACGTGGATGACACCCCTCTGCTTTTCCTTTCATACCTAACATCTTCTCTAGCTTAATTGTGATGTTTTAACACTCAGATCCAACATATCAAAAGAGAGATTTTGCTCTCCAGTGTACTGATACAGATGCTCCAATAAAGGTAATGCTGTTAGTCTCAATCTGTATCACTATAACTGACAGAAGAACTTGGACCTAGTTTTTCCCCATGTTGCATACGTTCTGAAGCAAATATGACAGAAGATTGTGTAAACCTATTGATTAATATAGTAGCCTTAGGAATTTCCCTTTGTGTTGTCAAGGACAAGAGGTAATATGCACATCAGCTGTAAATGAACATTGTTGGTGAACTCAAAGGAGCTGGGATCATTCACACAAACTGAGCATCCAGCAACAAGATGCTAAGGATTGGATAGTGCAATGGTCACACTCTGCTCCTCCTCTAAAAATTGTGAGCAATATTAATGAGATCAATAAAGTGAGTAAAGACATGGCCAATCCCACACTGCAGTTTGCTGGAGAGAAGTCTAAGCTGTTTTGCTAGTTCACGTGATGAAACACCTGGAACGCTCAGCTTGACCAAGCGCAGACATAGAAAACGTCACCAGCAGTCTAAAGTTAAAGTATGTCCACATGTTCATACAGCTGTTTTGAAGACCCAGACTCCATCCCTATGGCATCAAGTAGCTCAACTTTCACTCAAATCTTAGCTCTAACTTCCCATCCCCAGGTGAAAAGCTCCATAATATTAAAAAATTGCTTTGGGAAGTACTTCCATAATTGCATGGCATACCAGAGCCTACCGCAGACTCCTGTACTTTGAACACTATCCCACATTTTCTATCAGGAGTTGAGAATGTCAAGTGGTGCAGGTGGAGATAATAAAAGGTTGCAATGCTGTCAGAAGTGCCATTATTTCTTGTTGATTGGCCTGTTGTAGAGCTACTCTAATCCAGGTTTGTGAAGGGATGAGGGGAAATCAATCAGTTTCCTGCTGCTCTGGAGCCAACAGTTTTGATGACCCGTCTTCTCTGCTAGTGTTAGTGTACGATCCTCTGAGATATATACTGGCTCTGTTTTGAATCATGAATCAGTGTGGGAATGCAAAAGTTTTTGTCACCATTTATTTGTTTAAATACAATGCTGTCAAATTAAAATTTAAGCTTCGACTCAACTCGTTCCCCAAAGAATTCATGTGAGACACCACAACATACCCTATGTTAGGTGTATATATTCTCTGCCAGCCACAGCCTCCACCATCAAAACTCCCATTGCTGCATGCCTAAATTACACTCTCGAAAGTAGTCATGAGACTGTGATAAAGGAGAAAACATTGGCTGTCATCTCAATTCACAGTAAATTGCAAATTTCGCTCATTTCTTGAAAAATGAGTAGAATAAAAATACCTAGGCATCAAAGTGAGAGACCTGGGTAGCTTTTGCTGAGGCAGGTGAGTCTGCTACGCAGACGTCTTCTCCCACCATCAGGCAGCAGGAGCCTTGACCAAGCCTATATACGCACTGCCCCAGTGGAGCTCCCTAGGGAACAGGGGTCTATCCAGGGGCATTCCTTTACGTTTTCATAACTTGCCCTGATAAATTGTAGTGAGCTCTCCAATTTTTTACTATTTACCAGCCTCATTTGTCACCTGGCATAATTCTTTGTAAGCCTGTAAGGCCACATGGATTTACACACCTGGGGAACCAGCGGCTGCCAGCTGCACCTATCATGTGGCAAATAAACATTTTAAAACTATTAATTTCTTATTGTTTGCATCCCCACCTGATTAGAAAAAAAACCCCGTATTACTTCAAGATTAATGCTACTGCCAAATCCAAGAATAGAGCCCAGTTTAGTGCTGAATTAAGTGTCTGAAAAGTGAGTTCATTATAAAAGTCTAGGACATCACTCCTGTTTGCAAAGAAGCAAATAGCCAAAATACCTGGTCTGCAGCAAATAGCTGAAGATATCAGCTATTCTGGCTGTTTCACGCAGATTCAAGTTGCCCTTCCTAACCTACCCTGGAAAGCAGCAAAAAACCCCAGTCATTAACTGAACAGTTACTCTTCAAAGTGTTACCAGTTTCACTGCCTAAATGTTCAACATAACCAGCTGACATTTTTTGAATGTATCACTAAAAATAAGAACCCTTGCTTACCTGGTCTTAGATACTACTCTGCCTTTCATTAACAATACAGTGTTCTCATTCTTTTAATAACTTGTTCAAAATAATACTCATAAAGTTTTCCCTAGGAGACCATAGACAATAACTAAATCAGAATCAACTCTTCAGATGAATCAACATCTGCCAGATCTTACCAGAAAAAAAGAAAAAAAAAAAAAAAAGACCGGGGCAAGGCTAAATCACTAAATAAACCAGGAAACCAGACAATAAAATTTTGAGGGGATGCCATCTGAAATATCAACTCTTATCCTTGTATCCAAGTGCTCAATGCTTAAGTAATTTCAGGAACGATTATAATCAAAACCTTTCGGAAAGCAAACAACTAACACCCAAAACGACAACACTGGACTACTGCTTCCAGTGACTTTGATCAAAACTGACAACGGACAAGCAATTAAACAAAAGAAAAAAAGTGTTCTCTGCTCTTAGGTAATGCAACCGTGAAAGTGCTAAACGCAGAAATATTTTCTCCCATACTATGAAATTCCATCAGCACTCATTTATTTCCGTTCAAAATGCCTGAATATTGGTACATGTTTAAACACAAATATGTATCATCTAAGCAGTGAAAATGTAATCCAGGCTTCCTGAACAAATTACTTGTTTTAATATAATGTCAATTATGTTTTCCTATCTGGTGTGAAGGTTTCTTGATACTGCCAGCTATTTACCCATATAAAATTTTGGAAAGTGACTTGATAACTATAAAAACATTTATGCTGAAGAGCTACTCACTGTGATGTACGAGAAAGATTTTTTTTTAATGTAGGTTTTAACTGCACAATAAAAGCATTGGAATCATCCATCATATTTTGCTGCTGTTGTTTGCACTTACTGTATAAACAGAATATTAAACTCAAGATATAATCTAAGATCCTTACTTTTTCGTAAAGTTTCACAAGCAGTAACACGTTAAGATGTTCCATCTAAGAGTGCAAATTCCACAACTGTGCAAGGTAGTTCTCAACACAGCTTAAAAGTTGTGCCAGAAGTTTCATATCCATGGTGCATCTTTGCCTGATGGAGACAATTTTCGTACTGAGGCAACTACACCTTCAGCAGAGCAGGCGTTTCGCAGAGGCGGGGACCCCAGCGCCCAGCATTCACTCAAACAGCTGTCTCCTCTGCCACTGCTGTTAAGCATTTTAGTCCTTCCTGTAGCATCCACAGGGGAGCAAACATGTAATCCTTTCAAGCCAGGATTAAAAAATGCACACGAGGTTCCACATGATGACACGAGCTCTATCAATTTTCCTTTCCAAGCACATCAATGAATAAAATTTCAGAATACAATTTAGGGCTAAAAAGAACATGATGCCAATGACAGCATTAAATACAAAGAATGGCATCACTCCCCATTTCAGTATTAATCATGATGTTTTATTCACACACACATCATAAGCTGGCAGCTTCGAAAAAGAACACTTCAGGGATAGGCAAGGTACTTTCCCCAGGGAAACGGTTCCTTCTTTTAAGTCTCAGCTTCACTTTCTGCAAAATGAGGGAGACAACATTCACCTGGTTTTTTTCCCTGGAGAGTTTGTGAGAATTTTATCAACATTTGTACTTTGGAACTCAATAGTATCCTTTGCATAATAGTAATTTGATTCTAGCATGATGAGTGGTTTATAGATGTAATGCATTATAAGAGCCGTGAATGCTGTTGGGGCGCCCCATGAAGTAGTTGGGCCTCCGCACTGGCACCATGCTGGATGCAGTGTCCCAGTCTGGGCATATGATGTCTTTAGCCAATGTAAGCAGTCAAAGCAGTAGTCCTAGAGACTGTTCTGTCTTCTCCACAAAGGGGATTGCCATCCCACACACAGGATCCCCAAGAGGGCCCCTTGATCCCAGTGATATGTCACCTTTCCTGGGTTGGTGCTAATGCTAGTCAACAGGCTGCAGATTACAGCTCCATTATGCCAACAGTCAGCTCTGAAGCTGCAAAGTCCTTAACTTAGTCTTCAACAGGATCACCCAAGGTCTTTTTCATCCTACTGATTTCTTTTAGTGCTTTCCTTGAAGACCTCACACTATTGGCCAATGAACTACAACTATGTATTTTTGTCTTTATCATTATAAACGACAGAAGTATTTTGTCTTTTAAACCTGAAATATCTCTAAATCTTGAGAGAAGTCATTTAGGGCAATCTATGTAGGGACAAAACTAATAATAAAAATCACCTGAATAGAAACAGAAATGAATTGCTACAATAACAGATGATCTATAACTACAACACATCAATTAGATTAGATAAACAGACTGTTATCTTAATGAATTTGTCTATATCAGCAATTCCAGAGTCTTCCTTCATCATATCTTTCTTGTAAGCCATACACATCAGTTTACACACATGAAGTGGCTATTGATCTCTCTGGGAAAATGTGCTTAGATAGCACTTTCAGGAGAAAAAAAAAAAAGAGGAATATAGCAGAGCTGCCAAAATAGATAAACTGCTGCATTGCATTCCCTGCACATGCACACTTGGTGTGTTTTAGTATTGGTTGCTGCTATTGGAAGTGTAAACACTGTTATCAGAGTGAAGAAGCAAGCTGGAATGGCTTTGAAGCACAGAAAGAAAAATATTTCTCCTAAAATCTGCATCATGTTCTTTCACATTAGTTTGGAGTGCAATGGTTATAATGCACAAGGAAGGTAATGTTTAATTCTATTACAGCCCCGGGAAGCATGGACAGATTATCTCAAAAAGGATCTTATTAGATTTTTCTTATATGAGTTAAAAAACCCTAATTCATTCCCTGAAATAAATAGGTAGGAAATGTGAGCTATATCCTGAATCAAGAAGCATACACTAAAGCATACAGACAGCTGGGTAAAATCAACCCCCAGCCATGACTCCTTAATTCAGAATCATACAGAAATCAGCTGAACACTTGACAATTTAACTGTTACTAATTCCATCGAAATTCTTGTCCTCTGGAGCTACAATTCACCTCCATTTGTCCACCTTTTGACAGAAAAAAGGACCGCACATATAAAAGCAGCTTCATTCACTTTGAGTCTCACTCTACGCAGGACCAAGACAGACGCTAGATAAGCAGGCATCTTTATATTTTATTGTTAAAAAAAAACCCCAATAAATATCAAGACCCAGCAAGCAGAAAGTCCTTGGTGAGATTATGCAGCATCAAGAATGGTACTCAGAGGCATGAGCTCTTGGTGCAAGGCAGGATTTTATTCAAACAGGACTAAGCACCAATCCTGATCAATTTAGGACCAAACCTCAAGAACATGCTTCATTTCTCTGGACACTGAGATATGCTTGGGAAAGCAGAGACTGTATCTACTGATCAGGTATGGAGATCCACCAGAGAACAAGGGAAACCGCGGTGTAAAGATGGTTGTAAACTGAAGGAGGGTTCAATATGTTGCAAAACGTCAGTGTCGTCCTTATCTTTAATGCACCAAAGGTTAACATAAGAACATCTCACTTTTCTAAAACTAAACTAGCTCATTATTAAAAAAAAAAAAACAAAACACACAACAGAAAAACAACTATTGAGAAAGGTACTGACTAGCCCTGTCAACAGCCTTTGTCCCCTCCAGGGTTAGTGGAGCTAGCTGTGCTACATTCTGGGATATCACCAGTGCCTTTGGATTATGAGGGCTTGATTCACAACTTGTGAAGGTGTGAATGCAGGCTTCATCTTTACAGGTCCATGTGCAGACATGTTCTACCGCAAGTCTTAATTGCTAGTGAGAAGAGACAGAGGAACAAAATGTAGCTGAAAATTTTGCCATACACCTTTCTGCCACTCCTTAGCATAAAGGAGGAACAAGGATGATTTAACTCACTACTGAGCTTCCAGATCTTCTGGACCATGCTGGTGTCTTGAAACCTTTGGCTGTCACCACATCATTACCTTTGTTAACACTCATGATTTAAATTATTATTTCACACTGCACACATTAAGCCCTAAACTACACCGGGCTAAAGTGAAGAGCGGAAGGTACTCTGTCCAGCACTAGCAGCAAGTCAGAGATCTACACCTCAGATATCTACACCTGCAGAAAGCCACACACACGCTTCCAACAGCTGAGCCTCTAATCCTGATGGGAAATTTGATCTCACCATTATGACATTATTATCCATGAAAAAAACTTCACTATGCAATTTTCAGGGTTTGAAATATTTATTGTGTAGCTCCTGAAACTATGAGTCAATGAACGCAAGTGTAATACCTACGTCTTCAGGCAGCAGAACATAAATAGATTTGTATAAAACATTAAAAATTTCAAATATTCACTTGTACTGAACTCCTTAGATGTTTTCTACACTCTTTAAATCAAAAAGAAGAAAAAAATCTCAAAAGGTAGCTTTTCCTCTAAAACACTGCACGAAATGCAGGTTCTGCAAATCTTATTGCTGGGAGTGTGGAACATTAGCAAAATTCAAAACCAGTTCTGTTTAGTTCTACCCATGAGAGTCCAGGGGGAGGGCTGCAGGCAGGCATGAATTTGATTGCCTGTCTGTATCCATAAACCTGTATATAATTGGTTTTTTGATTATTCTTTGCCATTAAGAGAAAGGATCGTTAAATTGAATTTCTTTCTAAAATAATTATTGCTTATTAATGTACAATTATCTTATCATTGTCCATTGTTTTCCTAACTCAAATTTTCATTAGAACAAAAACGCATGTGTGAAAGAGTTCTTGAAGCACAGTCAGGCCTCTTGCATGGTTTTGTGCTAATTACCAGAGCTTCTTTTGTTATCAGCCTGGACTTTAATGACAAAAGAAGACAAGTGTAGAGTCTATTTGGCTTGAGCTAATTACTAACCATTCCCCATTCAGTTTATGCTCGGAGGAGTACAATAATCATGACACAGTGCATTAGCTCTGTCCCTAGCAGTATCTGCCATGCTGAGTGTTAATTGACAGGGCAGATTCTGGTCAGGAATAACAGTGTATTAGACATGTCTGCTCATGAAGAAGCCTCCATAGCAATTTCTTCTGTGCAGTAACAGAAAGACAGCCCCTTTTAATTTTTATGTAGGGGAATACTAGAAATTTTCCTTTGTTGCAGATGCAAGTGGCATTGCTCTCAGTGGCTTACAGTTTTTATGATTAACACTTCAGCTGTACCTAGTTAGAAAAAAATAATGAACCAGAACTAAGAACCAATGAACATGACACAAATAGAACAACTCACCTGGATTTTTTTTAAAGTATATATTTTGTAAAAATACAGCAATACAACTAACTGAGCTGCCTACCTTGCACCAAAAGCAGAGCTTAGAAGGCTAGTCACAGGTAGTAAGCCACTTAGTATTATCCAGAACCCACTGAATTTGAAAAGGTTTTAGTGGACTTAGCATTGCTTCAGGATCTTTGTGATCCTGAAAATTAAGGGATTTATGGTAAGTCCTCTAAAAATCATTTCACAGGGTGTAATGAATAATGGCTTTGAAATATCTCTCACTAGTCTACCTCTATCCTGTACTTCACTGATATCACGCTCCAAACTAAAAGCACCTGTACTAAAATGACCTAATGTATCATCAAGTTTTGAGGGGTAAAAAGGAAAAACAAGCTCATTTCTCCTCTGTGCTCATGCATCTTTAACAAATGATCTTCAAAAACCAAACTGCAGCCACCCAAAGTCAGCTCGTAAAGTTCTTCAGACTGTTTGTGTCACATGGCAAACAACCTACGATGAAACGACCAGGGGATCATGTCATCCTAAGAAATTTCAGTTGTACATCATCTTCCTGGCTTTCACTGTCTCTCTTTTTGATAATTCAGCCATTATCAAAAATCTGCCAATACAGGAGAATTTGTAGTTGTGAAGGACAGAAATCCAGGACCTGTAGAAGTAAAAAATTGGGGGCCATCTGACAGTGATGGAGAATTGGGTACAAATAAGATAAACTCATTTATTCGGAGGAGGCAAAGAAACTTTTTCAGATTGAGATTCAGGAAAACAGACCAGGCCAAGGAAACAACCCAAGCTAAGGATTAGCATTAAGAGTACACATGATTTCCACTGTCTTTATGTATGTCCTTAAATGTTTTGATGAATGAGGAGGGACTTTGGTGCATATATGACTAAGGTATATATATATGAAAGAATATAACTTTAGAGGAATGACATTAACAGTAAAATACTAGGTTTTAAGCTTGTCTTTTACTTGTAGAAGTACATTTTGTAGTTGCAAAGAGAAAAGGAGGTTAAACCAGTGCTGGGATGAGCAATAGTCCATGTGAGATTTGTAGCCTTCGATCAGTACACAGCAGGGAGAAAGGAGACTGAGAAATGATTGTTTTAACTAAGCGCTCGAAGGAAGAGCGAGTGTTCATCAACACCACCAAAGCACTGGGAGCTGTATTACACTAAAGCGTCAAGCTTCACATTTATGTCTGCAAAGTTCACCTCCAAACTTGCTTTATTTTGTAACCTTCCATTTTTTAGAGGCAGAGGTACAATAGCCACTGCCATGCCATCTCAAAATTAAAGAAATTATCTACTGCTAGTTCAGGGCCTCTTCAACCCACCAAAGTAATTAGTTAATTCACTGGATGTAATGTCCTGTTCTTATCACATGACAATACTTTGTCACTTCAGGATCATTTCCCGCACATCAGACATGGTGCCAGTGGCGAGCTTCCCATTTGGCTATGTAACGGCTAAAAGTGCTTGAGATCCTCACTGAAAACACTGAAACATCATTCCCTCCATGAAGAGAAAGATTCCCTCTTCTCAAACACATGCAAAGAACAGCTTCATAATGATAACATTGCTAATTACTTTCTAAATATATTGCGTTTGCATCAAAGTTTGAGCATTTCCAAATTTTAAAAAAAGCCTGTAGACATGGATGAACACAAAGAAGGCCAAAAGTAAAGCAATAGTTTTGGCAATCCTCAATATAGTGGTTGTTTTTAGCATTATTATCTATGAGAAACCAGCATTGCAGGCAGGTATAGGAAAATTTGTGCAAAACAATCCACACTCGCTCCCACAGCTCTAGCCAATAATTTTCATGGTCCCTTCTGCAAGACTGTTTAATGCACCGATCAACCTAGAATAACACTGGTTTGAGGTGAGCGTCAGAAAAATACCTTAACAGTGAGTACTGTTATTAAGCTATTAGATCCTAAAAAAGGTACCAAAGCCTCTTATTAACTGAACACTAATAGAGACATAACCAAAAGTGCCTCTTCCACCCGCTGTTAGCTAGGAAATCTCCTCTTCCTGAGGCAAAATGTTTGAAGTCAGTATTTTGCCACATGCTAGCATCACAAAGCAGTGTCATGCAAGATTAGACAGATTTCAACAAATCAGCACACACTTTCCTGGAGCAGCAGGGAGAACAGCAAGAGTACAAACTTCTACAGTGTGATCCACAGCGAGGTGCCTGATGGACTGAAGGTTCACCCTGCCTGAACACTGCTCTCTGCAGCCAGCTGTGCATTGCCATAGTACCGTTCAAAAATAGAGATGCATTTAAATATGTATCCCTGTAAAATAGTGTCTGCTACCATTTGCAAGCCTCAGGATAACCTCCACAGATTGACATTTCACTTCCCAGTGTAATTTTCCAGTTTCATGCAGAGGCTGTCTTCAATTTAGGAATAATATATTCAGTCCTGCTGTACTGAAGAGAATGACTGTCACAAAAGATGTTATTTTGTTTCATAAATTGTGAGCTTACTTGCACCTATGAAAGTGACGTTAAAAGGACCACCACTCTCCAGGAAAACAATGATTTTCATTACTTTCTGATAGTTTAAAACCAAAGAATTTATGTTTTTAAAAGTGTATCACCAGCTCACTAATGATGGTGGTCTCAGTCATACTACATGACCACACATTTGGAATTACATAGAATTGGAGGTGTCAGGATAGTAGTCTTATATCATTCACAACCATTTTCTTTTCTCTCTCTTCTGTCACCTATCATAGAGCACTGGGAAGTTTCTCTGCACATTTACTTCTGCATTTACATTCATCAAAAAGCTGGACTTCTTTCGGTTCTCTTGCTGTAACAGGTGGGCTCATTTGCATGCTCATTAATTTTTAACTTAAAAGCAGAGACAAGAGAAACTGCTAATTGCTGTAGCTGATAGAGGTGGCATTTCCATAAACTGCAGCAGCACACATCCCTGTAGCTTAATTTTTTAAATGTGGTACCTCCTTGTTTGATGCAGCTGAACTATGCAAGGCAGACCCATTGTATGACTTCAGGTATAGCACAGCAGGGCGGTACATCATAACAAATGAATCATCAGAGCTTTTCCAAGGGCTGAGACCTCCATCTTCCTAATTTACATTTCAAAAGGGTCTACAGTTTGAAGTAGTAAAGAAATCATTTGCTTTTGCTAGATAAGTGCTTTTCAAAGTAGCAAACTCAATGCCAATTCTGAAAAGTGTTCTGATTATAATTTCGTTCTGTATTAGGACAGGCAGAAAAGACTTTCAGAGCTTCTCCATTAAAAGCTGCCCAGTATTTCTGCAGTCTTTGACCATTTAATCCTCCCATGGAACAGCAGGTCGACATGCTCAGCTGCCTCGAATCCTTGGCAGAAACAAGGTATTCTTTAAATATATGCTTGTAAGTTACAATACAGTTAATAGGTTGGAATGAAAACACCTCTGAGAGGCATTGTCAGAAGCAGTACAGAATGAAAGGATTATGTAAATCTTGTCTCTTGAGATTCCTTCCAGAAAGTTTTTGGGGAGCAATGCTTAATGCCATCTGCAGCAGAGTCTACCAGCAGGCTTCTGGGCAAAAGGAGGTGTCGATTGCTCCAGCCTACCACTATCTATTTGTACAATAAGTTTCTTAACTCTTGCCATATTTCTGCAAGACATGATACTCTAAAATTTGTAAGGGCCCATCACTGGTCCTAAGGGGAGGTGAAGAAAGAAGCAGAGCACATTCTCACACTCTCTCTCACACACAGAGTCTCACTCCCTCTCTCTGCCTTGGACATTGTATTCCCATACTGGGAATGACAGTGAAGTGACAGTCACTACCACAGCCTTCCTTAAAATTCCCAGGAAGGTGCTCTGTATTTGGGCAGAATTACATAGAACTCATCACAGGTCCCAGCATGATTTATGACATTTGTTTTGTATGCATCTTGATAACAAAAATTGTTAAGCCTCCTAAAATCAACCTTCAACCATTCCCTCTTTAGTGTGATAATTTTTTCATCATAACATGCCAGGTTATTATTACATGTTTTTCCTATAATTGAAACTCCACGTAGAGGAAACAAAGATACCAAGGATTCCCACTACAGAGCACACAGTAACACTTCCTAGCAAATATCTGACTTTCATCATACTCCCTTGCTCTTATGACAAAGCCTGTCATGAGAATAGGCAATGGCAAAACAAATTCATTTCCGTAATGCCAAGAGGGATCAAAATGAGGGTGGTAAACTTTAAGTCGTTGTTACTAATTGTTAAAGCTCCTGTTCTTCAAACATTTTAACTGCCAAAACTCTGGTTTCTTATTAACTGTATCCAGGTAATTACAGAATTTTTTGGAGGGGGGAGACATGAGAACAATTCTTTTAGAAGGCAAAGCAGAAAACCCTGTAGCTATCTTCTTGACTAATTTTGGAAAAAGGAAAATTCACAATATGAACTGAAATTCTGACCCCCAGATGTAAATGAAAACAATTCAAAGTTGGCTCCCTCTATCTGGGAAACGACTTTATGTTTTCAGTCAAATTCGTGCATGTGGATTCTTCTTCTCTTCACTATTTACCTGGCACATGTAATACTCTGTAATTACTTCACAAATACATATTTGCATATAATGAAGCAATTATGTACATCATTTAGTCACTCTAATTGAAGTTACCAAATAATTCAAAAATTAATTGCCTTGTAATTTTCAGGGTTTAGATCTTCAGTGCCCTGAATGCCCTAGATATTCTGTGACAATACATTATTTGAGTGGAAGGCAATATTAAAATTAAAAATATTGAAAAAATCTAGTAATCAAAGTAAATCTCTCATGAAGGCAGGTCCATCTGGGTAATAAATTTTATATGACATTCCAATATATGATGTTTAATACACCTAATGAAATCTATCAAGATAGCTTATTTCAATAGATAACAATTCCTTCAAGGTGTGTCAAAGAACTTCACTGAGATAATAGACATGTTCTTTCTAATGCCGTTATCGCACTCTCTTGGCAGATGCAGTACTGAATTCCAATACAAAGCAGCCTGAGTTCAGCATCCAAACACCCATTTGGAGGTTAGGAAAACCCCTCCATACAAAGCATCCTCGTGGGTGGCCTGACATGAAAGCCTGAGACAGACTGCAAGAAGAAACTCAAACATTTGCTCATATTTAATTTGGAAGTGGCATCAGATACAAGCCAAAGACTTAAGAAATAGGGTTTATAAACACTTCTTTAGGAACTACAGAATCATCTATGTCCCATTCTCATCTTTTCTACCTTGAGAGACACTCTCTGTCTAAAGCAATGAGCTTTAATACAGTTAGGTGATGACTTGATGCATCTGAATGTTTCTGGCTATCATTGTTTCCTGGGGAACAATGGCCACTCCTCTCAGCATTCAGCAACATGCATTATCACATGCTATCTTGCACCCATGCTTCATTTGGTGTATGTGACCAAGTGTTGAATTTGTCCTTAGTAATTAACTTATCCGCTTCAGCATTTCATTTTCACTTACAAGTACATTTAAAGGTTTATTGACTGTTTCCTTTCCGCGCATTGCATATGGCAAAATTAATGTGTACATTTTCACAGCTGTATTCCAGCTAATCATTACTGCATTATCCCATCATTTTTGCATTTGAATGTGATGGCACCCAGGTGGCAAAATAGCAGTACAAGTCGATCAGGAGACAGTCTTTTTTACGAAGACTGCTTTGTTTCTTCACAAGAAAACCAAACAAGTATTCTTGGAAAATCATGATTGATTTTGAGAACCAGAAATGGGCTATTCTCAATGTCAGTTAATTGCACCTATGAAAGAGACTTAATACTATTTCCACCTCAAAGCTTTTCACACGCAGGAAAACATAATCACCAAACCTTTCTTCAGTTCTGAAGAAGAAGAGTTAAGACCATGGCAAAGCAATGACCTGAAAAGTTTAAGCATTTGGCGACTTCCTATGTCTAGAGAGACTCTAGTGCTATATATGTACCACCAACAGGAAAAGCACAATGCAGATATCTTTGTACACTGTCTTCTGCACATTGAAAGTGCATAGTACCTGTGCTGAATTCTTACCACTTAATAGGAATCGACAGGACAAAAATCAATCACAAATATTTATTTATTTGATCACAAATAAATTTTGTTGTGTACATAAACAGGAAAATACATTTCATGTTACTGCAGAGCTGAAGCCTAGCTTTTGGTTTTCTTCTCACTAACAGTAAAACATGGAATTTGATGGGGGTGGTGTTGTTAGCTTGACCTGGAATAAAAAGATGTTGGCCCATCCTGGAGATAGGGTCCTGTGTTTAACAAAGCTGGAAACTAATGCATAATGGCAAATCCAGCCTTTGCTCTTTTGTTCTACCTCAGTCAGTGGAAAACATTGCACAAGCAGTTTATGCATGCACAATATTCTTAAATCATATCCCATAGCAGATTTGGACTTGAAATGATTGTATATTTTGCTTTGACTCTACAAATTGGGAAGCTTTAGATAAGTCTTGGTAAATCCAGTGTGTTCCAAGGTTACAGCTGGTAGAACCACTTTCAAGTGATTTATCAGCCTTTTAGCAATACACCCATAGTTTTATGAGTGTGAACCCCCACTGCGTTCACACACCGTCTGGTAATCTGTTCTCTTTATTGGGGCAACACTGTCTACAGACTCAAGGGAAAAAATGGAATGATGTGCACATCAGAAACGCTAAAATGGTTTTGAACTCAGTTAGTAAAACACAAGCCATATTTATCTAGCTCCAGCATTTCTTTGGGTCTCTGAAGTCCCCTTTTCTTAGAAAAAAGAAGGTTACTAATTTAAAGTTGGTGTCTGTTGTCCATCATGTAGTCCACAAACACTGTATCAATTTCATTGATATGAAACTAATCTCAAGACAATTAGAGCTGACTTGGTTTAAATTCAAAGTCAAAACCAAATGCACTGACTTGTTTCTGTTTAGCAAAGACAAGATTTCCTTTGGAAACATAGTCAGGAAATTAAAACTTTTTGGACTTCTCTATTGCAGCATTGTCAAAGCAGATAACGATACTAGAATTACAACTACCAAATATTTTCTGTAGAAAAGCACTGCAGAAAACACTAATAGAGTACGTTCCAGTAACTTAAACTGAAAAACCTTATTAGTGATGAACTTTTGACCTCTCCCTAGTTCATCACAGGGAAACACACATGGATTTATCGAGGCATGCCTCACAATCAGATATCCATGGCTTCGGGGCAAATCTGCCAGGTTGATTACCCCGCAGGCAGGGAGTATAGATTCTTGGGGCAGCGCACCCCACGTGAGCTCCTTCCTGCCTCAGCAGTGTCCCGGGGCCAGGAGCCGTGGCTCCCCCATCCCTCTTGAACTTACTGAAGTCAGCAAGAACACATGACATGAAGTCAAAGCAATCCAAATTGGAACAAAATTAAATAATAAAAAACCTTCATATTTGCAGAAATCCCAGAGCTGAGAGGAGCTGAAATAAATCTTCAGTTTAGGGATCTGGGAACACGGGGGTGAAGTGAACAAGCAGCAGCCAGGCCACGCACAGATCAGTGTGATAACTTTCCTCTCCAGAGAACAATCAGGCAACAGGCAAGTCATCTCAGCAGCTACTCACAGAAAAGCAGACACTAGACTGTTTCAGCCATCCTAGACTACACGCCTACTACTACACAGATCATTCTAATGTGCTTCTTTAAAAGTTAATGAGAACAACATTCTCCTCCCTCACCTTTTCCAAATTAAATCCAAGGTGAGGGAGGAAAAGAAACTCACTTTACTTCTAGTTCAGCACTGCCTGACTGTTCTTGTTAGCACATGATAGCAGAATAAATTAATCTACAAAAAAGATATACAGATCACAGCATGCTCCCTGGTCTAAGCCTACATTACTGTCTCTAAAGGAAGTGATAGCTGTAATGAATAATGTCAATTCAGTCAGAAGCTGCAGCCGAAATAAATGGATTAAAAAATGCTAGTATTTCTCTTGGTTTCATATTGCTTATGTCATTAAAGATAAGTATTTTAGACTCTGAGGAAGGGAATTTGGACTGTTTGGGTGGAAATCTAGTTAAAAGGTTTTCCTCACCTTAGATCATGTTGGAACTATAAGCCCAAGCTTGCTGCAATTACTTAGGACAACTATAATTCAAAGGCTCATGGGAGGAAGGGGGCAGGGGAAGAGGATGTTTAATTGTTCCTCAATAAACTGTTCCATAGAGTTATTGTAACAAATCAAAACTGTTCTCACAGAAGGAGGAAGCTTTTAGTTTAAATAATGAGAATTTGAGCTTCAAGAATCAAGGTCTTAGGAAACTGCAGCCTCAAATCTCAGTCATGGTACCTCTGATCTTTTCAAAGGCCCTAAGGATATTTATTCTATGCTGCTCAAGGATTCCTCAGATAGTTTGGCAGAGACAGCAAAGCAACCTGGTTTTGCTCTCCAAAGCTGTATAATGAAGTGCTAATAAGAATTCCCCAAGTGTGATATCAAGATGCCAGTGTTTCTCTGAGAAAGCTTTTATCTTTGTAGGCCACAATCTTTTTTTCCTGTATAGACAAGTAGAATGGGATTTTCAAAAGAATTCACTTTAGCCTGACTCAGAGAGGAAAGCAAAATTTGTAGTTATTTCAGAGGGAAGAGGCCAACAGCTACTTCTGAAAACACTTCCTGTAGCCTATACAGTGTATGAAAACATCAGGGATGGAGGAATGCATTAAATATAGCAAAATCTCCGCAGGCAGGAGACTTCTTGAGCTGCCTAGGATTATCCACTCCACAGAGGCAAGCACTTGAGGGCAAAGGGAAAAGCTGTCAGGTGTCACAATTATACTTAATATCACTGTTAAGGTGACATCTTAACAGATAACTTACAGAAGTATAAGAAAATAACACTTTTTTTATGTTTCAGACATATTTCACATGCAAAAACCCAATATCATATAATGAAAGTACCTTCATATTCAGAACAGAGTATATGTGGGAGGTACATGGCATTCACTTTCAATCTAGTGAAGTCAGAATACGTTGCAGTCTTGACAGATTTATTAAATCTAAATAAAAGCGTTCATTAATAAAGACTGAACAATTGTTTTCTGAGGCAAAACCACAATGCATTACGTTGTGGAAATGGAAAATTTATGCTAAGCACTAAAGACAGAGTGAAAAAGATGGAGACTGCTTCATTTATCTTTTCTAAAACTGTTAATCAGCTGTTAATGATCTTTCAGAGGTAGAATTACTTCAGATATCAGGCAGAAATCTGCATTAGATTACCGCTTCAAAATGTTGCTTATAGATGAAATTCTACCTCCTAGCATTACACAGTAAACTAATGTAAAGGTAGTACAGCTGGGAAACTGAGTAAAAAATAATGAAGTGGACAGTTTCTATTTCTAATTACATATTAATCATTAAAGAAACTCCTAATGTGTTTCAGCTATAGGTTGCTTCATGAATACACCTAAAGATGTCAGTGATTCTCACAACATGGCAAGGTGCTAAAGAAGATGAAAAGAATGGCCAAGTCTGGGATTATGTTTCTATGGCAGGATATATGGGTGAACATTTCAAACTTTCTTTATGGAAATCAGAAAAATGAAAAAATAGAACCTTCCTACTTCTAAATTATTGCTGGGAGAACAGTTCATAACAAATCATTCATTCAATTAATTTCACTTTACCTGTTCACAAATTGCTTGCAAAACTCTTACAATTTTCTCAAAGGTACTACTTCAATTAATTCACTGTACAATTTCAGTGAATAACTTTTCAGCTGCAGATTGTGACAAGTGTTCAGTATTCAGAACTTGAAAGGTGGTGATTAGCTCTGACTGATCTGGGGGTGATTGATTCTTTGCCAGTCATGTCTGAACAGGAGTCAATCTCGCCCATAGCCCACTACAGTTATTCCTGCTGTGCTAACCTGGCACTTGCAAATTACTCAAAGGCTGAGCTATGTCTGCTATTTACTTGCCAGTAGTCCAAATCCAGCTTTACAATGAGCACGAAACGCCTTCTGTTTAAACTAGATTGCAGGAAGACAACTTTGCTTTGATGTTGCAGGTAGATAAGTACACATGGCTAGCTTATACCTAAATGCCCATTTTTTCCTGGATGGAAGTAAGTTTGAAAGAGTAAAAGCTAAATCTAGCAAGGTTTGTTGAAATCAGAGTAGCTGATTTCCATAACTGACATCTCTCACTGGGAATAGCCAACAGCCCAGGCAGGTTCTGGAACTGAACAAGGTTTCTGGTTTGCCTCTACTAACAACTACCAGAAACCAAACCATTAAAAACAATAAAGCCAATCAGCAGTTTGTGTTGTAACCTCATGCCTCACCAGAAAAAAATAAACATGAAGCAAATATTTCAAAATAGCCTACAGCTATTTAGTAGTAAGGGCTGGGTCGCACAACCACTGTTTAACCGCTTGCACGTACAGAGCTGGGTAACTAATACCAGTCATGAGCTTAAGAAATTAAGCATTTGTTATACTGTACCGTCAGCTGCTGTGTTTTCCCATTTTCTAAGCAGCAATCTCACCTTGAGTTATCTTTGTGAGTTGAAAAGTAGAGGATTCCACAAAAGAAGTTTCAGGGAGAAACCTCCCGCCTGGAGGACCTGCGCCACGGCACCGGCCCGGTTACACACAGCTGGGCTGCCTCCGAGCTCCTCAGCCTCGGCCCCGATTTACCCCCTACACCGCCGAGTTACCTGCTCTGAGAAGTTGTATTAATGATCTATTAGGTGTCTTTTCTTTGTCATATTACACGCCAACTACAGCTTTCAACAGCTGGCCTTCTGTTTCTCAGTCATCTTTGTTCTTTCAGGACTAATTTTTAGTTTCGCTATCCTCACTTTATGCTGTTCTATGTTACTTTTCCTGACAATCCATTTTCCTGCATATCTGTCATCTGACTGCCTGAATGCTAACCATCTTGAACTCTTACCAGTCCTCCCCTTATTTCTGCAGCGGGCTCTGCTGATCTCCCATGCTGCAGTTCTCACCCCCTCGTCCTCCTCACACACAACACCTGACCTCAAACGGGCCTTCAGCTGCCGGCTGTCACACACACCACCATCCTCTCCTCCTCCTCTAGAAAACTTGCTCAGCCTCAGACAAGCTGATTGTATTACATCATCTTTTTATATACTCTCTTCTACTTACTTCACATCTCCACGTAAAAGATTTCATAGATCTTCAGGTCAGAGGGCACCATAAGATCATTTATCTATATCTTACTCACTTCCCTTATGGTTTCACCTTTAGATTTCCCCATCTATTGAGTAATTTGCCCACATATTTGCCCATAGATGTTTCTAGACAAACTACAATATTGAAAGGATCAAAGATCAGAAGCATTGAGGCAAATACTTGAGTCTAACCGGCAAAAATTCCTGCCTTGCCCCAAGCCTGGTGAGCAGTTTGACCCTGACAGTGTGAGCATGAAACGTCCGCCAAACCTGAAGGAGTCTGTCACTTCAGCGCATCAGTACGGCTTGTTAAACGTCTGGGTGGCCACTCACAGACACTTCAGAAGAAACTTTAAACCAGCAAGACCAGAAGGCAGTTGCTGTGCCTGTGTGGCTGGGAGGGGAATTCCTCAGCTGGGCATTTAAAGGATAGGCTTGGCTTATGGTCTCTGTGTTTGGAGCCTACTGAAGGTGACAGAGGCGGTAGTCTCACAGAACATGGCTCCTCGATTAACCATCTCTGCACACAGCTGTCCTTCTTCCATTTTCCACGTGCAGATAAAATGTCCTTGGAGATATTCTCCTTTGGGTTTATATGCAAGAAAATCTCACAGCGATCCAAGAAATACCACTTTTGTATATGACACTACAAAGATGTATCATGTTGATATGTCAATCAATGCTGGCAAATACAACTTATCTAAAGCAAGAGGCATCTCTATGTTGTTTTCAAGACACTGACAGACTTCAAGAATTATCAGCCAAAATAAGATGCTTGAGCAAAACAGCTCACTCTTACAGGACTTTGTCTCCTCTAGATTCAGACAATGTGGCTCACATGGAGTAACATCTTACTCCACTGAAATTAGTGAGATGATTGCTTGCCAAGTGAGGTTATCATCAGGGTTGGCAATGGCATGTCATCACATAACATTCTGGCCTGAACAATCTGCTATGCAAGTCCTCCAGGACATGGATTATCTTTGGAGTTGCACAGGAGCAAGCACAATCATAGCAAATATTCAAATGACTTTGGAAACCTACTATTAAGGCCTTTAAAAAAAACCCCAAGAATTATTTTCAAAGACTTTCTGCTTAATGTTTTCTGAACGTTAGATGCCCTACAAAGTCTCTGACTGGATACTCTGACACTTATATTCAGTTTAGCCTGAGAGAGAAAAAAACCCAAATTGCATACATATGTACATTTCTTTTTCTTTTTTTTTTTTCCCCATTAAATTCTCTGACTAATCTACAAAGGATGGGGAAGGATTTTATGTATACAGCTCCCATTGTAAGCTGTGGAGTTTGAGTAATTAAATCAACACAACTCTAAAGTCTTAGGCTAAGAAGTTGAAGCTGAAATTGGCAATATACTTCAGCTCTTTTCTACCTCTCTGTTTGGTCAGTACAAAATTGGTCTATCATTGAGATTGTTTTTAAGAATATTTTACACTATAGCTTACCCTAAGAACTGGTGACTTTCTTTAAGTATATATGTCAATTTGGAGACTTACTAGGGATGAACAAAATTAGGGCTGAGGCTCAATTGAGTGTTAGGAAAAGATCTCTG
The DNA here is from genome assembly GCF_030936135.1 of Gavia stellata. NCBI lineage: Eukaryota > Metazoa > Chordata > Aves > Gaviiformes > Gaviidae > Gavia > Gavia stellata. The sequence continues at coordinate 13,806,941 of NC_082604.1, read as the reverse complement.
ACTTAGAGTTTAGGGCATGTCACAGGCAGATATCTAGTAACATCATAGTTAAACTGACCCCACTATTGAGAAAAAGCTTCTATATTGTCACCCAGGCTACATTAAAGAAAGTATTTCATCACATCCCTGGACTATTCACAAAGAAAACCATGTCAAAGAGGCAGTTATATATAAAACATCTTAATTTCTTTCCTAGAGTCTAAATGAAGAATGCGATTAAGAATTTAAAACTACAGCACAAGAGATTATTCATTCTCTAACAAAGACAATAAAAATACATTGGCTTTGCCACAGAATATTTTATTAAAAGCTGTTTTATAATTATTTTTACAGCAAACTAAAAGAACCTTAAATGTAATTGCTTTAATGCAATTAGTCCATCTTATATTTCAATGATGCAAAGTCTTGTCAAGCCATAATAAGTTCAAAATAGATTTTTCTCTTCATTCCCTTTGCAATAGTGATTTCAAATCCAGAACTTAGTATTCTTCTTCTGATGAAATTTCCTGCTCCTTTTCTACCTACTTTTGTAAGAGCCTGGGGTTCCTACCTCATACTGTACCAAAGCCTGAAGTTACTGTTCAGTTTTAAGAGTCTGAAAAAAATACACAGAAATCTGTAATGCTCACATTACACTTAGCTATTGAAATGTATTAAGTGGTATTAAAGTTTATAAGAAATGAAGGTTGCTGCCTATTTAATAAAATAATTTTTAGATTGCAATATCACTGTTAAACATATACAAGCATTTCTGCTACATATGGTTCTTGTCTGAGTAGAGTGGTTTTCAGAGGCGATACGTAACCATGGTTTTTCTTCCAGTCAATGAAATCTGAGCCAACAATAGTGTTCTTTCCTAGTTCTACACCTTACCCCCTTCATTTACCCTTGTATAAGTAATTTGCAATAAAAACATTATCTTGTCTTGAGTTACCATCGATAGTAAAGACCCTAAATGCCAAATGCTTGACAGACATTTAGGAGAAAAAAAGCAATATGAAATAAACCACATAAAGACCAATTCAAGAGACTTCAGATATGCCTACTAACTAGAAAGTGAAAGAAAGCCTGTGCATCTAACCAAGCTGATACAAAACAGAAACCATGAAAAACCCCAAATCTAGAGGAGTGGCACACTGAAGCCAGACAGCATTGGGTAAATATTTAGATCCATAAGAAACACTCTGTGAGAATCAGCTGTGATAAAATAGTCCACAGTGCAGAGACTAAATTCTGCTCATTTTGACAGAAAAATAGAAGCTCTCCAGCATTTTCATATTGTAAACCATGTCCTAGCAGAAACTGTGACAGGGCTTCCCCGACATAAAGGATTTTTTCCAACTCCAATGTAAACTGCCTCATTGTCCCTAAGTATTCAATCTGGTGTAGAATAATCTCGTTTGGGGAGGTACCACACTGGACTGTACTACATTTTTGGCTATTTCTGTCAGGGCTTGGCTGACTTCTTTTTCCCATGATCCTGCCTGTTCTAAAACCAAGGACCAAACAGCAAACGAAGAAGTTGGCAGTAGCAACCTGCTCCAAATGTAAATGCTACTGCAAAATTGGAACTCTGTATTTCTGAAATACCTGCTAACTCCCAAGCAGCCAGATGCAATTAGAAAAGATTCTCAGAACAGAAAGCTACAAATGCCTGGATAACTTAGACCAGACTTAAATTGTATTTTGTTTATGGCCAGCTAAGCCAGGTAAAGATGCAATGTATAGATCTGTAAAACCTTGTGCAACCTTGCAAGACAACTGTTAATAACATCTAATTCTAAAATAAATAATTATAGCATTCCTTAAAAGTGTAATGCTACTGGATGCTTTGTTGTTCAAATATCAGTCAGTCTGAATGCTACTGATTAAAAGATACATTAAATTACCCTGATGATTAGGGGAGATCTGCTTAGCATTTTTAATTTATTCTTCTGGAAACTTTGGAGGTTTGTTTTAAGAAATAAATCAGATAGAGAAAGTAATATGAATTGCTGTGGAACATTTTTAATACCACTTTCACATACAAGGGACAAATTTATTGCGGGACCTATGTTTCTAACTATTACCTTTAAGAAACTATTTTTCTTAACAAGTTGGGAATTCCAGATATGACTCACTTTAGAAGATGCTTGAGCTGCCCTCTTTCCAGTGTTTCTCTGAATTAGTGCATGTGGTCATGTCAAAACACTGAATTATAAAACTCTAAGATCCATTTATTTCACAGTTTATATGTACTTCCATTTCTAATCTAAAAGATAAATTTATTCCATGAAATAAAAATATCTTATTCAAAAAAAAAGCACTCAGAAAAGACCCTGTGGATTGCAAAATTATTTTGCTGAATGCTTCTTCAGGATAGTAATCCTGTAAGGCTTATTTTGAAAAGACTAAGACAGGTTTCATACCTTAGCATACATTAAAACTGAGAAAAGAAGTCCTTTCCCTGCCAGCTCTTCTTACAGCACATGGAGACTGCCAGCTCCTGTGCCTTCAAAATTTCCTTCTTGAAGAAGATCTATACTTCCTGGACCCCTTTGCCCTTCAGGACCGTCTCCCAAGGGACCCTCTCAACCAGTGTCCTTAACAGGCCGAAGTCTGCCCTTCGGAAGTCCATCATAGTGGTTTTGCTGACTCCCCTCCTTACTTGGCCAAGAATTGAGAACTCTATCATTTCATGGTCACTAAGCCCAAGATGGCCTCCAACCATCACTTCTCCCACCAGTCCTTCTCTGTTTGTAAACAGCAGGTCAAGCAGGGCACCTCCCCAGGTAGGCTCGCTTACCAGCTGTGTCAGGAAGTTATCTTCCACACACTCCAGGAACCTCCGGGACTGTTTCCTCTCTGCTGTGTTAGATTTCCAGCAGAGGTCCAGTAAGTTGAAGTCACCCACAAGAATAAGGCACTGGACATGAGCAGGACAGATTTCTTCTCTCATTTTGGGAGGTAATCCCCAGTGTTTTTTCCTTTCAAACTTGAAGAAGCGATAAACACAGATTTTTCTCTTAAAAAATAAATATGGTAAAGTAGGATGCAAAGGTCATTATGCTATAAGGAATTGGTTTAATCCAGATCTCTGTCCATTATTTAGAGACAATTTAGACCATTACCCTAAATTCATTAAAAAGAGAGAGATATCTCTTTTCAGATTTAGATGACCTATCCAATGACTTTCGAGGAACATCAGCTAATGAATCAAGGTCCAAATTCTGTCCATCCTTGTAACTATGTGAATAATGGTCAAATTGTACTGATGAAAACACATGTGCAACTTGATTCTTGTCTATATTAAATTTTTCTAAAATATCTATATTAAAATGTGAAGATATCTATTGTTATCTGCATACAGTTAATCTAAGACTCACAAATTTTGTTTTCATGGTTGATAACAACTTATTAAATTAAAGACTGGCCTGAAGCACATACTAGAAAAAAATAATGGAAAGGCGGTGAAGGAGCTTTATGAAACATGTATGATATTCACAAATTGTTTCAGACATTCAAACTTGTAACAGTGCAGCTAATTGAAGTTATTTGAGACTTAGTTTCTCCAGCTGTCTTTGGCAGTAGTTCTAAATTGTACTTTTTATACAGAATTAGTTGTTGTTAAAGGAAACAGTGGTTGAGTGGTGCAGTTAAGCATGACAGAAGCATCACCTGGAGCCTGTCTTCTTCAGTTGGATTTGAAATCTTGTATCCTAGATGTACACAGAGATTAAGCTCTCCTTTCTAGCTGGTATGTTCATCTTAAGCTCAAAAGAAGCATTTTATTACGATTTTTCTTCCTACCTCTCCCTGAAGATAAGGACTGACACTATAGAAGCTGTTTAAATGAGGAAATCCTGGTAGTTTGATTTACTGATGAAACCAAGGTGTCCACATCTCATCACTTGTTCCATGCAACGCATTTGTTTAAGATTTATAGGCATCTGACAATCTGATAGAAGCAATAAGTCCATCTGGAATCCTAGACAAATGGTCTTACAGATATTCAGGCAGCACACCTGACTTTTACTCCCATACTGAGCACTTAAGTGCTCATATGTGTTAAATCTGGTTCAGACCTGATACATTGACCTTACTGCACCTGTATTGCAGGACACACGTGATCACATGAGAGATGGATGCATGCAGTCTCATGTCACATGATCTGACTCTGCAGATCCCATTCTTCCATTTGCTACGAGTCTGAGAAAATAATTAATTTTTCTTATTAAAAAAGTTACTTTCAATACATATTTGTTCCTGCGATTTCAAAGGGTTATCTTAAGTGACAGGATATTATATGCCCCCAGGAAAACAGAAAAATTGTTCTGTAGTAGTTGTTTATCTACAATTCTACATAGTCAGAGCAGAAAGACTTTATAAGAGAGTACTGTTTCATCACTTTCAAGATAGTTCAATTTTTATACCATTGCTGGAGAGAGAAAAATCCATGTGTGATCCACCTTTCTAGAGCTGTCTTACCCAGAACGATACAAACAATTTTACATCTTAACTATTGCATTTGGCTAACTGATATCCAGAGACCTAATACTGAGAAAAATGACATAGAATGGGTTATGAAGCTAGGTACCGCAACCGATAAATTGTATTTCCAGTTACGTCGTCGAAAATCCTTTAGAAATCAATGAAGTTAAAGATGGGTTGCATGGGTGTGACTGATGGCAGGATGTGGCCTATTAACTCTGCATTAAAGAAGGGAATAATCTGAATACCTCTAATTAGTGTGGCTGCTGAAAGCAGAGATGGACCTTAGCTGCTGCTGTGGAGTAAAAAACCCATTTTTCTGGGTATAAATTCACCTCTCAACAACAAAAATAAAGGAGGAAAGCCAATTTTCTCCCTGAAAGGAATAAAGCAACATCTCTTTTGATCAAACTTCAGTTCCCGTTTGCAGAGAAACTGATGTTTCAGGCCCAAGCAAATAAATAAATACATGTTTACTTAGAGATATTGCCAAAGCCTTAACCCTAAAAAGATGGGCCTATCAGGAAACAACTGGCTTCGTCTAAAGCTATAGTAATGCTTTTTTTTTTGGTAATATTCCAGGCCTCAGAGGTACTGTAGATTCCAAAGCAAAGCATCAAGAGAAACTATAAACAGAAAATAAACCATAATACAGCTGCAATGAAAGGACTTCTTTGTCCTGGCTGGCCTGGCTGAATGGGGAGCTTTTGCTGGGACTCAGAAAAAAAAAAAATGAGAGTTTATCACCTTTGGAAGGAGGGGCAGGCAACTGAAGAAGAGTACAAGGATCTCGTTAGGTCATGCAGAGAGGGAATTAGAAAGGCAAAAGCCCAGCTAGAGCTCAATCTGGCCATGGTCATAAGGGATAGCAAAAAATGTTTCTATAAATACATTAACAATGAAAAGAGAGCCATGGAGAATCTCCATCCTTTACTGGATGCGGGAGGGAACGTTGTCACGAAAGATGAGGAAAAGGCTGAGGTACTTAATGCCTTCTTTGCCTCAGTCTTTAATAGCCACACCAGGTATCCTCAGGGTATTCAGCTCTCTGAGCTGGAAGACAAGGATGGAGAGCAAAATAAACTCCCCATGATCCAGGAGGAAGCAGTTAACGACCTGCTATGCCACCTGGACACCCACAAGTCTATGGGGCCTGATGGCATCCACCCAAGGGTGTCGAAGGAGCTGGCGGACGAGCTTGCCAAGCCACTCTCCATCATTTATCAACAGTCCTGGTTAACAGGGGAGGTCCCAGATGAATGGAGGCTTGCCAACATGAGGCCCATCTACAGGAAGGGCTGGAAGGAGGATCTGGGGAACTACAGGCCTGTCAGCCTGACCTTGGTGCCGGGGAAGATTATGGAGAGGTTCATCCTGAGGGTGCTCACAGGGCACATGCAGGACAGTGAAGGGATCAGGCCCAGCCAGCACGGGTTCATGAAAGGCAGGTCCTGCTTGACCAACCTGATCTCCTTCTATGACCAGGCGACCTGCCTAGTGGATGAGGGAAAGGCTGTGGATGTTGTCTACCTGGACTTTAGTAAAGCCTTCAACACTGTCTCCCACAGCATTCTCCTGGAGAAACTGGCGGCTCGTGGCTTAGACAGGTGCACTCTTTGCTGGGTAAAAAACTGGCTGAGCCCAGAGAGTCGTGGTGAACAGAGTCAAATCCAGTTGGTGGTCAGTCACAAGCGGAGTCCCCCAGGGCTCAGTTTTGGGGCCAGTCTTGTTTAGTATCTTTATTGATGATCTGGATGATGAGTGCTCCCTCAGCAAGTTTGCAGACGACACCAAGTTGGGCGGGAGTGTTGATCTGCTCGAGGGTAGGAAGGCTCTGCAGAGGGATCTGGACAGGCTGGATCGATGGGCTGAGGCCAATTGTATGAGGGTCAACAAGGCCAAGTGCTGGGTCCTGCACTTGGGTCACAACAACCCCAATGCAACACCACAGGCTTGGGGATGAGTGGCTGGAAAGCTCCCCCGCAGAAAAGGACCTGGGGGTGTTGCTTGACAGCCGGCTGAATATGAGCCAGCAGTGTGCCCAGGTGGCCAAGAAGGCCAACAGCATCCTGGTCTGTATCAGAAATAGTGTGGCCAGCAGGAGTAGGGAGGTGATCATGCCCCTGTACTCGGTGCTGGTGAGGCCGCACCTCGAATACTGTGTTCAGTTTTGGGCCCCTCACTACAAGACGGACATTGAGGTGCTGGAGCGTGTCCAGAGAAGGGTGATGAAGCTGGTGAGGGGTCTGGAGCACAAGTCTGATGAGGAGCGGCTGAGGGAACTGGGGTTGTTCAGTCTGCAGAAGAGGAGGCTGAGGGGAGACCTTATCGCTCTCTACAACTACCTGAAAGGGGGTTGCAGAGAGGTGGGTGTTGGCCTCTTCTCCCAAGTGACGAGTGACAGGACAAGAGGAAATGGCCTCAAGTTGCACCAGGGGAGGTTTAGGCTGGATATTAGGAAAAATTTCTTTACTGAGAGAGTGGTGAAACACTGGAACAGGCTGCCCAGGGAAGTGGTGGAGTCACCATCACTGGTGGTGTTCAAGGAACGTGTGGACATGGCATTGTGGGACATGGTTTAGTGGGCATGGTGGTGTTGGGGTGATGGTTGGACTTGATGATCTTACAGGTCTTTTCCAACCTTAGTGATTCTGTGATCCTTGCTCATGTGAAACTTCAGTTGTTTTCCAACATTTAAATCTTGAGATAAATTCAACTTTCATGAAGCTAGACTTTTCTAGGCTAGCAGTGAATTTGGACCGGTGGGAGTTCTGTCTTTATAAGGATTTCTCAGTGAGTTGCTTAATTAATTTCTAATGAGTTGCACTGTCATTTTGCTGAGTACACGTGTGTTAATTTTTTTTCTGTAATTGTGAATTTTCTTGGCTCATAGCACAGCTGTCATGTCCCTTTGATGCATAATAGATATATAAAGTCATAAAGGCAAGCCTGGAGCCCTCTGTTTTAACTGTATTTATGTATGCAACCAAATTGGTTCTCCTAATATTCATTATGACACTTGCACCAGATATGCAATCTGAAGCCTATAAAGTAAAACATAAAATTCTCTTACAGACTTTTCAAACTATGGACTTTGTCTCATTTCAAAGCACAACTCACAAATAATTCTTTGGCAATTTTTCACTACCTAATTTCACCATTCTTATCTTATATTCTGCTTTGACAGGACAGTGACTGTCTTGTGAATTTTTGTACTATGAATTAATTTCTCTTCTGAATCTTTAAACAGCCTGTTGACTGTAATTTGACACTATACTCTATAGGGGACAGCACAGTCTTGTCTTTTCTCTTCCTTCCAAATATTTGCCTTCTCTAGTGCAAAATAAAAGAAACATAATTTGTTTCTAATCAAATATCTTTACTCACTAGAAATCAGGTTCCAACCCCCATACCGTTGTTCACAGTGAATAGAAAGCACGTCAGGCAGTGATACTGATGTCATTTAGACTATCTAGAATTTTAGTCAGTGTGCTTGAGTAACAGAATTTGGCCAGTTGTGATTATTTGCAAGGCCAGCAGTCAAAAAATTCTGAATCTCCCTGAGGGTGCTACATTAAAATAAATACAAAAAACCCAACCCTGCCATTGAGACTAGTACCTTAAGACTCAGTGATGGGTTTGTGAGCTGTAGTAGTGCTGTAGTTTTGGCACTTAATACTGCTATAAACTTGTGAGAAGAAGAAAGTAGTTCCAGTCTTTGGCTGGTAAATTACATTAACACAGAAGACTAAAAATAACCCCAGCCATTCCTGTTGATTGTAAGCCATTTTATCCCTGATATGCTAGAAAAACATGATTATTTTCACGTTTCACTCATATAACAGATGAGATGTGAAATGAGTGTCATGGATGATAAACACCACAATGGCTGCTAAGTCTTATGCATGTAAACAAAAACTTATCTGCTCACTGCTACACAAAATTAACAATAAAAATTACTGTGGAATCTGGGTATGAAAACAAGCACAACTTCAGAGAGAGAAGGGTCATTACAGAGGAAATGAGATGGCGACAGCAGCTCTCCTGGCTAGCTGCAGCTGAAGGAAGTTACCCGTTACTTTGGTGGGAAATCCAGCCTGTGCATAAAATATTGCTTCAAATACTCTATTCCTACCCATTTCTAGAGATGATGAGACTAGTGACAGCACTGTACAAATGAAACAACATTTGGGTTTCATTTTAGTGGAACAAAATGAGGAAACAAGAAAGCACAGAGCTCAGAGTTTTGTGCAGGGCACCTTCACATAGGCCACTTCACAGCGATTTCAGTGGGGCACGAGTGGTCTCTGACAAGGAAAGGCCTTTCATCCAGAGCTGAGGGAAGGGCCCTCACTAAAATGCCACCTACTTCTATCTCTTAACTTTCTAAAATGAAAAATCTCTCAGAAATGCATTAGTCACGCTGTACTCCTGCATGACTATAATACAGTTTGACTAGCACACTTAGAAGAAAGAAAGAAAAGAACAGAACAACTGCAACAATAGGGTAGTGCTTTATAAACTGTGACTTCCCCTCCCAAACCTCCCTGCTATAATAAAGAGCATCTGCTATGCACAAGAACTAACCTGTTACTAACCAAATTCCAGCATTGATGTATGCATGATTAATACATTCCCTCAATCATGGTATTAGCCCCTTAAATGAAGCAGAAATAAGAATGCTCAGGTATGCTCTACAACAGGTGGATATTGTTTCAGCTTTCACTAAAAGCAATGCAACACTGCATTATAGGTTCATCTGGGCCCAACTCTTCCTTAACTCTTGCTACTGAACAGGTAAATTAAATAGGGCACTCCTCAGATTATCATCAGAATCAGCTGATGCTACATGCCTCCAGGTATCATGTGCTGCGTTCTGCAAACAACTTATGTTCAGAGTTGAGTTTGCAGAAGACAAAGCTAGTTTACCACCACTTCTGTAGTTTTTTGATAACTGCATTGTCACATACTAGCACGCTGCTGCAGGCGGAAGGGTAGAGTAGCCTGACTGCAGTAGGATTGTCTTCTAAGGAGTACTCTGCGGTGGCCGTTCTGAGATTCAAAAACAAATTCTTTCCTTTTTCATTGAAAAAATGCTGTGGGCCAGCATGTGATGACATGCACTTCCATAACTTCATGCTATTAAACTTTCTCCTTATATGGAAGGACACCCTACAGGTTCTTTAACCTTATTACACTTAGATTTCCATGTTCCAAAATTGAACCAGTGAGAGTGTGCAAATAGCTTACTCTTCAACAAACAAACAGACCCCACAGCCTTTGCTTTTTCCCTGCAAATCAGACAACACAGTGATGCATGACTATAGATACAGATATGTGCAATGATTTAGGAACTACAGAACCCACATAGGACAGAGACACTTTCTGTAAGACACAGAAAGAATGAAAAACAGATATCAGAAATGAGGTAAAATTAAAAGTAAAATTTTCTGCTCAAGAAATGGGTATTTACCAGCTCTTCAAACTTCCAGCAATTTCTACACCTTGCCTGCAATGTACCTTTTATGGAAACAGCTCTACAGGGTGAAAGATCTTGTATTTTTACCCCTAATGTATGCAGAATTTTCATCATTCATAAATGGGAAGTCAACAGACAGTGAGTGCAGCACAGGGGACAGATATTATATGTGTGTGTATATTTTTTTTTTACATATATATGTACAGGCAGTACATATATAAAAATGTATATGTATAGGACTTTTTCAGAGCTTTCTGCTTGATTATAAAGCAGCAAAGTGTTGAAGCAGGTCCTTGTTAAAAAGTTTTCATTGAAGTACACTGCAACCAGAGAATAGTTCCCATTTAACAGGGTAGAAAGAGATACTGGGTGAAGTAATGAATGGATACCATTGTTGGTCTGTGAGATGGAGATCAAAAGTTGGTGTCAGATTTTTTTATCTGCTTAGTATAATAGTTTTCTATGTTATATAAATGCAAAGGAAGACGTGCCTTTTTATATTCGTTGGATTAGCGTCAGGTTTTCTGTGATGAGAAAAAATTGCTTTATTAGATGTGCTGCCTGGATTTGCTGGTTTGTGCCATCTTAGAACTTGGTTATAAAGTACGAATTTTTTTCTGAAAAATGCACTTTCTAGACAGCTTAACAAAGGGGATCAGTTTTCTCTGCAACATTTACAGAATAACCATTAAATCCTCCAAACTCCCAGGAAAATTCTGGGAGGTAACTCCCTTTTCAATGTGTTCTTCTTTCTCTCTACTTCTAACTTTGTAAACAAAAACAATTTACTTGCAAGCAGGAATCTACTTGTAGTATGCTGAACCTGCTGAACCTGAATTTTACAACAACACATAATTATGATAGGTGGATAGGTTATGTAAGTAGAGCCAGATAGATTTCAATACAGCCATTTTTCAGCATTCTAATGAAAGAGCTTTTGAAGTCATGAAAAACCGGTGTCTGATGGGATCTCTCCTCAGTAGCAGCAGTGTTTACTTAAGCTTGTTACCACTGTTTATGGTAAACATTTTATTTCCTTTTCGTCTTTAATTTTTTTGTGGTTAGTCAGTACCCACAAAAGGACTCAGATTATGAGTCCTGGAAAGAAGACTTCTCTCCTTCTAGTAAGTACAGGCATTGGCCATGCGGTATTTTATGCCTTAAGAGGGACCCCAAGGATCCCTGGTATGAGCAGAAAGGCAAGCCAGGTCTCAGAGACTTCTAAAATTTAACCTCTCCTCTGAGGCAGTCAGTGACTGCAAGAATGAGAAGTCAGGGTCTGTTCCTTCCTTACCATACCCGCTTCTGTACTCAGCAGATGATGGGCACTAAGAAAAAATACCTGTGGGATTTCCAAAAGGATCTAACTACTTTACAAACACACATCCAAGTACTTTGATGCAACTTGAAATCTCTTGGGAGTTTGACACTTCCTTTTTGGGATTTCAATACTTTTGCATCTAGAGTATCTCTAATATACACAAACAACAAATGACATAAGTGGCACAAGAAACGTGTTGAAATGGCTATTTTCTCCTTCTCCCAAGAAACAGAACCAACTACTTGTGCCAACAACATGAAGCAGTTTGGAAAGAGGTAATTGCTCAAACAAGCAAGAACCCTTTTGATACTAAGTGGATTCTTGTGAATTTTAGAGCTATTGTTGTCTTGACTTACATGAGAGCTCTGTAAGGCTGAGAGTTAAAAACTGGGTGATCTAAATTAGTTTTTTCAGTGCACACTAAGTCATTTATAAGAAGCTGAGACATTCACAGTTCTATTGACGTCAGTAGGACTGGAGTATGTAGCCCTTTAAAAAAAAAAATCAGGACACTGTGCTCTGGTGTCTGCATAAGTGTTTGTCACAACATTTGGGCCCTATTAAGCCCACACAGACTACTTAGAGATAAGAGGCTCTGTATCCTATTAAGCAGTCCTTCGAGCCATGCAATTTTACATTACTTCCCTGTCATTTGTTCAGGCCCCTGAAACAGAGCTGAATAGCAGAATCCAAATATATACAGTAGCTATTATTGGCCAATATAATACAACAGTCTGTTTTTGTTTAACTGCAAATTGATTCTAGGACTGAATGACTTGTTGCACTACAATACAATAAGCCAGTGTAAATGCACATCAAAAGACATGGCCTGTTCTGAAAGCCTTGTCCCACCTTTGTTTATCAGATCTCAATTTATCATCCTTCCAGACACTCCTGCTTTCCCATGTTTTCCCAGGGAGGGGTGGGATGGTTGATGGGTTGCTAGACAGATGATAAGGGGTAGCTGATCTGAGAGTTTGAATAGTTTGTTTAAAGAAACTCTATTCCGTTTTGCAGTGACATTCTGTCACCTGACTGCTGCCAGCATGTTGCGTGTGAAACAGCTGGAATTTTCAAAGCTCCTGTTTGTCTAAAATAAATAGGTGAACATTTCCAAAACATATTTTGTATGGCCCCTAAATATATTTAGGTAAAGTACCTTGATCCAAATGATTTTTTGTAGGGAAAAAACAGCTGGCAAGCACTACATTCCTTCTTTTACTGGCAGCCATGGCTTACTCTACAGCACCAGTGAAAGGAAGGTTTAAACAACCGTTTTACACAACCATATGGTATTCATACTATCAGAAGAAAGTTTGCCATAATTTTTGAGTGTATTAACTGGTTTGGTTAATATTAGATTGAAAGTAGAGTAGTATTCTTGCCTTCATATGACACTGAGAAAAGTACTGATATGTCTGCAATCAAGTGCATAACTTTTTGAGTCATTTCTAAGTATTTAGGGAAAGGACACATTATAAAAATAACAACAGAAAACTTGCAGATCAAAATTATTGATCAGATACAGTGCCATCTATAATGCCATATCATATATCCATTCTCAGATACCCATGGTTTCTGGGAGACATCTTAGTGCTTATTAAACCTGCATGGGCCAAGAGCCTCTGCAGTATCTGTAATTCAAATCTTGTAGGCAAGGCATGATTATCTGGTCACATAAACTGCTGCTTAGTTTTCTCTTTCCTAAAATTTGGCAAGTCAATGACTTACAGGAGTTAGACTTCAATTTTTTTTATTTTTTTTTTTTTTTCATTTTGAAAGCAACTAGTGCTAGCAGCTTGAATTTATCTCAGCAGGTGTTAACTGTAAAACCAAGTGGCAGTGCCTAAATACTTTAACTGTTTCAGTGTTGATCGTTTTGGCAGCCCCACTAAACCAGCGATTATCAAAACCTTACACTATTATTTTATGTAGGTAGAGATATTAAAATAAGAGCTAATTCTGCTCAGTTTTACTGTATCAAGATATGATCAGGTACAGCCTTTGATACGATTCTTGTATCTGTACCTCCCCAGCAGAGGAGAGAGGGGAAGTGTATCCTCTTCCCAGGTACAGCATTTGCCTTTGCCATCTGCATGTCAAACATGGAAACTGATTGCTACAGTCTTTGCACACCAAAAGACTCCCCTAATGATCTGTCAAAGCCTGCAGCTTCTCTCCCTTCCTTTTCTGCCACAACAGTCTGCATTTCATATTTTCTATTTAAAAATCTGCAGGACCCAAAAAATCTGCGCATTTCATCAATTCTGCTGGCAAATATGCCATGCTATCCAACTTGAGAAACAGGAAACAAGGCCATGTTAACTATAATGGGCATTGATAGCCTTGGGAAGACAATTTACGGGAGCAGCATGGCACAATCTTCGGACACATGCAGAATCCAACTGTTATACAAAATATGGATCCTGTCCGTCCTTCCTTCCGAAGGTATCTGAGAAAGGTATTACCCATTCTTCTCTGATACCACAGTCATGCATCCTCTGTGTTCACACATCAAGAAACACTGCTCTATCTTATGCAAGAGTGGAGAAGGAAAGCTTGATTTTTAGCACATAGGAAAAGGAACAACTGTTAAATGAAACAGCCTCCAGTGACCTAATTCAAGAAAGCTTTGTCAGGTGATAATCTTTCTCACCCTTTATATGTCATTCCCTGAAGCACGTAAGTGTTCAAAATAGTTTAAAAACATTCAGAAATGTGAGAGAAGTAGCTGTCCTCCTGTGCGGCTCTGGCAAAGATTAGAATTCCCAATATAGTCGCTGGTTGCAAAAGTGCTCTTAAGCTGCTGTTTCACTGGGTTTACGTCTGAGTGCCACTAATCAAATTAACTGTGATGGCTGCAGTAAGCTGTTAATAGAGATGAAAGACCTACCAAAAGAAGCTTCTGTTACAGCTTATGAAGCTGAATACTGTTAAGCACATAAACACCCACTGCACAGAAAATCTTGACTTTTATTCTTTCTGCTGTTCCTTACTAGAGGGTCAAGAGTACTTAAGTGTTCTTGTTGTGTTGCACAAGCCCAAAATCCCTCTTCCCAACATATAATTGGGGTTTTTTTCCCTTGAAACAAAAAAAACATTTATTTTTGTTGTCTCTCTTAAAAAAAAAAAAAAAAAGAAAGGTAATACGAGCAGTAAACTTAATGATTTAATGGAATATATTATTATAGTATGATGGTCACATCAAGCTGTAAGCTCTTCCCCTTGATATAGTTAAAAACAGAAAAAGCAGTCAGAAGACTGTTCCAAAACAGGAAACTGCAAACCAGGCACTTTTAGCCTATCACATCCTGTGACTTTGAAAATGAATATCAGGCTGTGGGTGTTTGTGGAAAGGATCACTGTGCCACAGAAAAAAGAGGTAACAGAGCAGCTACTGTGATTACATAGGAAGCCCCTCACACACACCAATTACCTTTAACTATAGTAATATGAGAAGATGAAGAAAGGCAGCAGACAGCATCGCCATGCACTGATATGGACAGTCTCCGCTCTTTACCAGGCTCTGGAGCAGATGCCTGAGGACTAAAGATTTGCGAGCTCTCTGCAACTTTACAGATCTTTGCAAGGACCACTTGCAGAGGTTCTTCTCAGAAGAAAGCAGAGGCTTTCTCTCAGTTCACAGTGGCCCATTTATTTTACTTCCTCATAAAAATAACTGCCTTCAGTGTTAGTTGAGGAAAGTAATGCAAACAAAAAGTGCTGAAAAGATGACTATTTTACTGAAGCATACCAGTGCCTAGGAAGTCTTACTAAAAGTTAGGAAATCTGTCACGTCCCTCCATTTTCTCATTAACATATCATAAAAAAGGTTGTACTTTTAAAATATTTGATACCAAAATATCTGTTCTTAATTTGTACAGGTCAGGCTAGGTAGAAAGAAGGAAACAAAGCCTCAGACTGCTGTTGGATCCTGCAGTCCTTGCTAAATGAGTACAAGACAACACTGCCACTAATGAGTACCCATCCTGGCACAGCTACACAGCGGGCATGGTGCTAGCAAATCCTAGAGGTCCTTCTAAATTAGGTTTGAGAACCTCCCTGACAGAAAGATTTAATTAGTAGTATTAATAATGTCAGAGGTCTCTGCCTTTGGAAGTATTCCAATTCTTCTAAATAAATATGTAACATAAGGTTCCTCAGGATTTCCAAGCAGAGAAAATCATGTTTTCATGTCTCTTTTCTGTTAGTAACCACTTATGTATCCATTGGATACATAATGGATATGAGATGACAGATGAGAGGAAACTGGAGAGTTTTCCTGAAAAAGAAATCTTTTTTTTTTTTTACAAAGTTTTGAGCACTTACACTCCCAACAAGAAAGATGTGGAAAATAGGTAGTAGGATTTTGTGCAATCATTATATCTAATGATAATATCTTATGATCCAGTCAGTCAAATGACTACCAAGTTTCACTTTTATAATCCAACAATGAAGAAAACATTTCATCTTCTCACCACTCCGACATCTGACATTCTGAGATATTCTCTTTTTTTTTTCTCTCCAGTTTTGGCTTTTAAGGCTGGCAAGTGCTAGATTAATTCACATTTAAAAGTGGTTCTCTATAGACTTCACAAAAGTGCAGATTTTTTTGTGCTCAGCATAAATTTCTATCAACTGGTACTTTACCAGAAGCTTCTCTTTGATCACTTTGTTGCATAAAATAATTCTGTTCCTATCATTCATCTCAGTACCATAACTTTTCTGTACTTAAAGAGACCATATATGTCTTAGGTATTTGCTTCTTTGTGGCTCATGGAAGAATGAATCTGTCATTAAATATATTACAAACAGTTACATTAGGAGATTAGGGTAATTTTTAAATAGAAAGTTCCAACTTGTACTTAACAAATACAGAAATACTAATAAGCCATCATTTAACCAGCTCAACAGCTATTTTAGGATTCAAATTAGGGTAAAAATGGATAATATGAAAATATTTTCACATTTTTACATTATGCACCAGATTAGCCCTCAGTGGTCAAGTTATAAACATTGCAAAAGCATAAATACATAAAGTGGGACAAAATGGTATTAAATCTTAGCATGGAGAAACATGAAATAAACCAAAATTTCCTGATACAGCTTCCTAGAAACTGACAGTATTAATTTGGCCAGATGACTTTCAGAGGCACAACTCTTTTTACTCAGTGTAAATAGTCTCTGATGTTAGAATAACCTTTCTCTCAGATAAAAGCTGGCTTTTAACAAAGTACGTCTTAAGCTTCACACCAACAACATACTATAATTTGCTTTGAAACATAGTGTGCTGATGGCATTGAATGTATCACCCTGATGATACATCAAGACAGGGAATTCTGAAATGGTGAGCACATTAGTAAAAATTACCTTTAAAGACCAGTGTTTGCATTCATATGCACAACAGATGTAAAACAGATGTCTTAATACTTGAGCTACTATTTTAAGTACAGGCATAAAACATTTTGTGCATGTAAAATGAGATGTGTTGCAGCAACAGCCATATCTGTACAGAAAGCAACAGACCTTGCTGCTGTAATTTTCTTCCTAGCCACTGCTCTGCTTCTGGGATGTCTCAATACCCTGTCTGAGAAAACCACTGTGCTGGGGTGAGGGGGTAACTGCACACAGTCCCCAGGTAGAGGAGGGGATGGGAGGAGAGCGTGCAGGGCTCCTCTTCCACTCTGAGCTGCAACAGCCCCATGCTCTCTGCGTAGACCTGATAACCACAGCTACGCAAGAGGTGACAGTAATTCACTCTTCTCATGGCAGGGAGTGACATGACCTATCATGAGAAAACACTTTCTTATCTTTACCAAAAAATAATGAAGTCTTACTAGGATTTTTAGGAAGAAAGTGGCTAGACCTCCATAGATGTTAGTAATTTCTGATTTCTTGCCAAGGAGAGATGTGAAGTCTTACCAGGGAAGCCTGCAGCGGTAAGGAACACCTTGGAGAGGACTTTGTTCCCACACATCTCCTAAGGCCCGTAAAAGGTGCAGGGAGACTTTCAAAGTTCAGGGGCTACCCTTGCCCTTACCTCGGCAGCAAGACAGAGCAGGCCGGAGGCAGGAGGAGATGGCTTTGCTGCCCTCAATGCTGACTTTGCCGCTGACCAAGGCCAGCAGCACCCATCAGTGCCTAGCAGACTGTGACCATGCCGGCCAAGCCAGGCAAAGGGGATGCTCTCAACTTCCACAAATAAGGGACACGGAGAGGAGCTACTCCCTCTTCTTGCTCTCCTTACTCCCATCACACAAGGCTTAGCAGCAGATCACATAGCTGCAGAAGGTATTTCACCCATCTGAGCCACGGTGTGTCTCATGACACTTTTTGATGTGTCTGTGCATCATCTTTCTGATGGGCTTTGCCTATATATCACAAACAATCCTGCAGCCATTGCCAGGACATGAGCAGTTATCTGAAGCCTGATTTTATGTCTGCATTCCTTCGATCATATGAGCGGGACTCCCCCATGGGGACAACGTAGCTGGCACTGTGATTTTGTTTATGCCTCAATATTATATGCATGATCGTTTCTTTCCCCCATGAGAGCCTGCACACCCTAAGGATAACAGGATCAATCAAGGCCCTGCTGAAGTCAGGCAGCCTCCTTCCATTTCCATAAGGCTTTGAGTCTGCTCCTTAATATACTGCTGATGAACTGTATTAAAAGATATGTGCTCAGCTTTTTCTAGCTTGTTCAGTATAAGTGATGTTTCTTTTTATCTACAAATATAAATTGTTTTGCTGTTTGTATGTTTTTGTAAAGTCTTCGCTGCACACTGAAAAGCTGCTCTCTCTATCAAAAGGCATGAGCATTTGTCTTGCTAGATGTATAGTTATCTATTGCCAGAGACACCAGTTTCATTTTTTGATTAGGGAAATATGTACATGTTGTTATAGTTAATAGGCCAGTTTTACTACATGAGTCACACAGGAGACAAACAGTATATTAACTGTCCTATTGAGCAATGCAAACAGTGCAGAGTGTTTGGATTTTCAGCACTTTCATGAAGTGACTTTCCTATTATGCTAATGATGCCCTGGTGAATATTCATTTTCAGGTAGTAACAACCCTTGAAAATAACTCTTTCCATCTAATTATGCTGCTGCATTAAGAAAGCTTTTTAGTGAAGTTTATGGGCCAGACTCTTAGTCACTGTAAACAGTTGTCACTCCACACGTTTCAGGAGGAGTAATCCAATTTATACGCTGGACCTACCTCTCTATTTTGTAAACCCTGCATTAAAGGTTGTGTAATAATTAAGGATGAAGGAATAAAAAAGCTAAACACCCTAACTTGATTCAGGCAATGACTCTGCACTTACTGAAATGAGGATGAACAGAACCAAGCTTTAAGAGATTAGTTATAACTAGGAGATTAGTTTGGTGTAATAAAGCACACTTAGCCTAACACGGAGAACTCTTCAGTGCATTTTGGAATAATGCATTTTAAATCTGCCAGTTTCCTCTGAAGGTCCCAATCCTGCAAAGCTCACTCATGATTTAACTTTATGTACTATAAATAATCCCACTGAAATCAGACTATCCACAGTGCAGACAGAGAAGCAGAGCTTAACTGCTGGACAAATCAGGGACCTAGCCAGAGGAAAGATCCCTGGATTCCACATCTCCTTCAGACTTGACCTATAAAAAACCAAGGAAATATTTGGCATTTTGCTGAGTAGAAATAGCCCTGTTTTTCAGTGGTTTTGGTTCTACTTCAAAGCAAATATTCTATTCTTTCTCAAATGAATGTGGCTTTCACAAGAAACCACATAAAGGTCTCATTCTCTGTAGACTTATGTTTTTAATGCTCCCCCAAAATGGGAAAAAGCTATTCACTCACAATTGCCAAAATGAGGAAGAATATATAATTCATTTTCATTAATCTGGCTACAACTCTTGCCTGTAAACTCATTTGAAGCCTGTATTCTTGATCAGCAGCACAGTGTTAAAGCTGGTTTGAGGCACAAAGTTGTTAGGTGTCCTATACCAAATGAAAAAATCCATGATGCAATAAAGTTGCTGACTTGCTCCTGCAAGAAAAATATTTTTCTCAACATGAATACAGGGGACTAAGAAAGACTTGGCGCTTTTTGCCGAAGTGTGTTTTAGAAGAAACACACTAACCTGAGCCAGGGCACAAAGCCAACAACTACTAGATCAAGAACCTGAAATTCACATTTAATCAACCGCAAGTAGGGACAAGAAATCAATTTAACACACTGTTTGCAGAACATTTACTGTGGAATCATCTTGTATGATGCAGCACTGCTAAAAATTACCCCCACAAAAATCAGCTGTTATTAAGGAAAGTGTAACGGCCAAAGAAAATATGCCACAGAAGTCACTGAAATAGAACAAGGAATTTCTTTATTTTGTTTCCCAAAACTTCAAATGTAACGTTTGATAAGTTGAATGTTTGATCTTTTAGCTACCAGCACAATTTCCTAGTTACTTTTATAAACTGGAGCTTTCAAACTCCTACCTACTCCCAGTGATCTCTGCATACTGGCTTATTTAATATTCCCTCAGCTTATCTCAAGTCTCAATGCAACAAGTTTTTTTAGTTGCTATGGCCCTAAGCATGGAACATGAAAGAAAAGGATATCTGGGAGTCTCACTCTGTATTTTTCATTTAAAAACAAGGTGTGGGAGCCTGAGGCATGTCCCCAGTCATTTTTAGGGTTTTTGGAGCCCCCATTTACACTTGGGCCGTTCCATCTTCACAGGGTACTTCTTCAAAATATTGAGTGAGACATGCAGAAACACCAAGGCTGCATCAGATCTGTAACTCTGCTTATAGTAAGGAATGAGATGCCTGTATGCATGGATAGCAAAAGGGACTAAACTGCTAAATTTGTTAAAGGAGTCTTGCCTAAAATTCTCATGGCCTTGTTTCCTATTAGTCATGGTACAGTCTTCCTAATCCCAATACTCATACAAATATCATTTACTTTCCACAACCCAAATAATTCACAGCTCCTTCAATACAGCACCATTACACTAATTAATCTAGTTGTTGTTACAAGCCAAACAAGAGCTGATAAGCCCAATATGTTACAGTAAGTATAACCAGACAGCTATAGAGCATTACATTCACACTGTTCGCTTTTGTCATTTTTAAGATATATCTTTGTGAGCACCTTTAAATTAATGTACTTGTATCATTTTAGATTCACAGAAAAGGTGAAGTATGTTTAAGAGGTAACGAATTTCCAACTAGCAAAAGAAATTTAGAATATCTCAGAACAGCTGTTCTTGTCAGGTTTTACCAGTGACAGACAAGCATTCTCAGCTCAGGAGCTGCGCTGACACCAGCTCAGAAATGTTTTTAAATTGGAGACTGAGTTAATGCAGAAAATGAAATAACTCACACTGTAAAGGCACCACCAGGTGGATCAGCAATGCAAAGCGACAAAGCCCACAGGCTCCTCTAGATTTGGGTGCTGACAGTTCTCCAGGGAGAGGGAATCTCCTCTGACAAAAAGCCAGCAGAAGCAAAGGAAGCCCATTCATCCTATATCCCTCCCCCATGCAGAGGGTTGAATGATCACAGCACACTAGATTCTGCCAGTTCAAACACCACATCATGACTGTCTGAAGCTCGGAGAGGGGGGGGCTGCTCTCATCAATGTCTGGGCCTGAACAAGAACACCACAGTGATAAGAAATTACCTTTTCTCTCTTGCCATTAGTCATATCCTAAAAGTGTATTGTGCTTGGACTCTTGGACATCTTGCTTGAAGTGATAGCAATACTTCAATGTTTCAGTCAGAACAATCATGATGTGCTAACCACTATGTTAATGAGAAAAACAGTTCCACTGACTTTGGAGGGTCCACTTTGAAACTTTAGGCTATACTGTAGCCTACCTCAAGCATAATGCTGCTGTACTTGAACTCTCTCTGCTATTTTTTAATCTGGCTCAGCTATCTCTGTCTTACATTGCACTGTGCAATATACATGAAATCAGTTTGCTCTTGTGTGAAGAGCAGCATGACACAACTCAACCCAAGTAAACTCTTATTACCAAGGTCAAAGGGCTGGTATCTAGAAAAGTGAGGATTTGCTGCTCCCTTTAGAGGTACTCTGACATCAGTAAGAATTAGACCCTGTGTCTTTCTCTAAATTGCCTCTTCTTCAGCAAAGAATGTAGTATGTATAAGTTAATCCAAAAATGAAGACAGTATTTCACATCCAACTTCTGGAATATTTCAACTTTGCCTTTGAGTTTTAAAAGAGTACTAGTTATAGAGATGCAAATATGGGCCCAAAGAAATCTACCAGAAATTATACATATGATGAAGGAAAATAATCTCTACTGAGTTTAAAATATGCTGTAAATACAGCATATTTTACATTTTCATTTTGTCCTTTGTTGTAAAGAAGATTGGCAGGTAGGTGTAGTGGCATAGCAGAGAAATCAGGAACCTTTTACTGCTGGGGAGTATGCAGAGGTGGTGGTTAAGGCTAAAAGCCAAATACTCTTAGCTGTTTTCAACCTCCCAGACAAAAATGCTGTACATTCAAAAACATGGGAAGGCTGGCACACAAAGGTAGAGGTAAAGGCTGACTAAGGTAAAAATCTCCCAAGAAACAGAATAACAAAGATATTAAAAGATACTAAACAGAATAACAAAGATACTAAAGTTGAAGAATTTATGCACAGAGAAAGAAAATGTGGCCTAAATAGATAATTTCCACTTCCAATTTCTAATTATTTGAAAATCTTTGATTTCTGCTCTTTGAAGCTAACTGATTGTTGCATACTATGCATGACCTCTGTTGTTTAAAGCCTATTGTGTTTTAAATGATTGCTTTCACAAGCAATTTTGTTGAGATTAACAGGTAATTAAAGTTATTTTGAAATACCTTTTTGTAAAACCAATTTTTCTTTAGTTTGATTAAGAAAGAAAAAGCCTGTCCTTGGAAGTCAACAACGTTTTAGATGAGTGCAGAAAAAAAATTACAATACAACCTTTCTTTGTAAACTCAGTTACAGCTTATATGTAAGTGCTGCTGTTCATTAAAGTTTCATAAAAAATAATGACCCATCAGTAGAAGATTAAACTTTGCTACAGTGTGAATCTTTTGGAGCTTTTCACCTGAATTTCTCAAAGAAACTTACCTAAATATTACACATTTAAAGTCAGCAATAACTGTGACATAGATACAAAGCATATGACAGATATTGCTGAGTGCTGTGGAACATGATTTAAAAATTATATAGAACATAACTCAGCAGATATTGCTAGTATGCCAAGTATACTGCAAGCATGCAGAAAACTTCAGCTGCTTCTCCACTGAGAGTTCCCAGTAGCCATGTGCCTGAGCAGTTAAATGAAATAGGTTTTTTATTAATGCTGCCAGAAAGAGGAAGATTACCATGAGAAAGGAGAGATATACTTCGGGTGTTATATGCAATTTAAATTTATAATAAACCCCCAAAAGCTGTAAATTAGGCCCTGGTATAGGGGAGTGCTATTCCCAAGCCTGGAATGCCTTAGGGGTGTTTAGAGGTGATTTAGGGGCTCCCTTTCTAATCACAGTTTCTCTTCCACAATACCATGCATATTTGACCCCCACACATGCAACTTACAGTTTGATGAACAAAAACAAACTGTTATAAAGTTCCTTGAGTTTGTTATCTGATATTTACACACACATTGCACCATGGCATTTAAGAGCTAACAGGACTAAGTATTGTGGGGCTTTGAAATGATGTGAAAGCACTAGACCACAGCATGCTTAGGGGATGTTGATATCAAGAAGTCACTCCGACTGACATTAATCTGCACTCCTCAGGTAAGGATCAGGCAGTAAAGAGGTAGTCCACCATTTTGTATAACTCTATTGATTCCACCAGCAATTAAGAATAGGGAGAGCAGTAAGTATGTAATCCAAACTGCATTATCTTTTGACTCCTACTCATACTATTACTATCCTTAGACCCTTGTATTTATAGAATTTTTTAACAGAACCTGAAAGTACCATTTCATACCTAATATGCTGAAGCCAAGACTTTAATGATTTGCATTCCCAAAATCAGATATCTAAATAGAAATTTAGATTACTAAGTAAATAACCAGATTTACTACAATAGCAAGTGCTCAGCTCCTGTTATAACAAGTTTATCTGCAACTCTCCATGTAACATTCCTACCTGTTTTATTCAAAGAAGTTTGTAGGCTCAAAGGGCTGCTCTGATCTGTGGCCACAAAACACATATGGCATCTATGACAGAAAGAGTAACCTTTCCTCCTCACACCATTCTAGACTAAGTACTGCAGACATGAACTGTACATCATCTGGAAATACTGATGATTAATAGTACTGTAATTTTCCTCCATAAAAATTATTGCATAATCTTAGAATTTACAGGCTGTAAGTAAAGGAAAAATCAAACGGTTCCAAGCCTACATCTCCCAATCCATCTTTTCATGCTTCAAGTGGAAAATCCATTGTGCTTGTGGGTTTGATCCTGTCAGCATGGCTCACATTAGTTGGTCATGTGATATTAAATTCTGTTAAAGCAAAATTTACTACTCAACATAGCTGTTTTTATCAATCAAACTTGTATTTCTATGAAATGGATAACAGATTTGTTTACCAAAAAATACTTTTTGTGAAGTCATGTTGATGGACATATCTTACATTTTTAATCTTAAATTGTTTGTTTACAGTCTCTATTTATCTGTTGCATCTATTATGCCTCTGCTTGACCTGTGGCTAACTAGCTTAGAGTTTCCCACTCTTCAAAAACCAAGAGTTTCCCCAGTTTTCTCAGATCTGTGAAAAAATAACACAGTTGTTCATGTAATGTCTTTAAAGTCTCCGACATAAATTTTCTGAATCCATGGTTTAAGAAAAATCCTAGTTTCAGTGTTACCGCCTTTTTTCTTTTTTTGTCCTAAATGGTGAATATTCTATTCCTTCAGCATCTGCCTCCTGCAAAGCAAGTGTTCTTGCTTTGTTCCAAATATAGGATGGAAAATGTTGTTGACATTTCTTGCTTCTTTTGCATCACTATTCAGGATTTCACCATCTGTATCAAGCAAAGAATCCAATAAAGGTTTCTTTTGATCCCAATTATATTCTAAGATGCTTTTTAAAATTGTTTTACCCTTTGGCCATTGACATATTTCTGCTAGTGTCCTTTATCAGCTGCAGCTTCTTTCCAATAATGTGTGTTTTAACAAGGATGGCTTTTGATCACTGTAATACATTATTTAGTCAAGTCTGCTTTATCTGACTGTGGTTTTGGTTAACATTTTTCACTTAAAATGTGTGTTCCAAGTGGAAAGTATCAGTGGTTTTGAGTCAGAGAGTTATCACACTCAAGCTATATTCTGTTGTACAAAGAAGGGGTAGTGAATTGTAATTGGGGAATGTACAAATTCTTGTTTTTCTGAAGGAAATCCAACTGAGCTACTCCACGGTGGGCTCAGAACAAAACTTTACTAAGAAGTTACATTCTGTTTTTAAAAAATCTGAAGAAACTGTTTAATAGCCCTGCCAGCATTCACCAAAGTTAGCTGTTATAACAAAGACTTTCTTCAGGCATACTATAGACTGTTGCTTACAGCTCATATGCTTCCCTAGTGAGGTTCGCTTGGGAAAATACAACTTAGTAATGCAGACACAGTAAGTTTGCATGTATATGAATCTTACACATACAGCTAAGATTAGCATTGACAGGAATAATCTATTTCCAAAACTGGCTAACATTATGTCAGCCAGTAGGTGATCTAACTTTAGGTCACAGTGACTATGGATGTAAAAGTAAAATGGAGTTAGATGTCAGGGATTAGCCCAAATACACTTTGAAGAATAGAGGTGCTGAGGTTTATGAGAAATACATTTACATTTGGATGTTTTTTATCAGATAATAAAGCAGTGGAAACACCAAAAATTATCTTTATTCTCTTAAAAATCAAGCCCATAAGTCTTTTTTTCTTTCTTCTTTTTTTTTTTTTTTTTCCCAGTGAGTCAAATGGCGATACAAGAAAAAATTAAAGGAAGAATGTTGTAATGGAACAGACTGTCCTAAAATATAAAGCTTAGGTATTTTGAAGGCTAGAAAAACATTTTATTTGTAGTGATGACTGTCTATCTAATGATTATCACATTCCTATTCCTATAATTTTTTTGAGAACTTAGCACTCATCTGACACAATAACTACACATGAGAAATATGCAGAATTTAGAAAGACTTTGATGGCTTTTCATCTGTAAAATTACTTGCTACTATGCTTCATTTTAAAACATTTTCACTTTAAGAGGATAACCATATCTTTGTATAAAGAGAAACCACCCAAACCTGAATCATCTGACATAACATGCACCAACTAAAAAAGAAGAAAGCAAATGCATAGGAAAATAGCTCATATTCACTACACGTTGTATGCAAAACTACATTTACTTGCTTTATGAGGGATTTTTGGAAGGTTTAAAGAAGCTGGAGTGATAAGTTAGTTTTGTATGCGAAACTAACCTAAAATCTTGCCATAGGCAAATGGAGCACGTAGCTAGCTGTAATGTTTTAGTACTAGTTAAGGAGTAAATGTATCTTTTTTATGGAGAGTTTTCCCACATTAAAAACACAGAGGAAAGACATTAGTCAATGCTTGCTTTCTACATTTGGTTTGATCTGATGCTTACGTGAAAGAAATATGCTGGCAGGTTGGAGAACAAAATAGGTGTTGCAGAAAAGAAGATGCTTACCTATAAGAGTATTTCTACTAAAGTCTAGTGAAACTACTTGTCTGTGCGGTGTGACCAGGACGCTGAGTGGGGCATTACCAAAAACTACACATACCATTATTCCTAGTAGTTATTATTCTGCATTTAGATTCTTACAATCTCATTTGTCATCAGTTTATGGGGACCTTCTTCCAAAATTGAATCAAACTTCAGTCTGTTTGCAAAGCTGCAAACACCTTGGCATCTTTCTCAGAATTATCAGAGTGGGAATTCCTAAAATACTAAGTAATATTTTTTCTTTCATCCTGACTGGTAAAAATAACCAGAATCACTTAGAGTTTCTTTTAAGAGAGAGCATAATTTCATTTTGCTAATAAAACAGTCTTTCATGCAAAAACTTCAAATGAATGTGTCTAATTTGCCCTAGGACTGACTTGAACTTTTGGCACCCACAGTGTTTCTTGTCAAGGAGATCACAGGCCTGCTACCCCTTAATCCTTCTGCTTATTTTGTTTGTTTTGAACCTCACCCATTCTGGCTTCATCCGATGCCCTCCAGTTACTATTGCTGGAGAAGACAGCAACAACTAGTCTCCATCCATTCTTTGCATGTTGCTAATGATCTTAAAGACTGTTATCATATCTCTCCTTATGGAGTTTAGAGAGCTTAGCCTCTTCACTCAGACACCAAAGCTAAGCACTTTAACATTGGTGCTTTAAATATACCTTGCCCCACCTCTTTTTTTTAATCTTTGTGTGTGGCAAATTGAAAAAAAAAACCCTTTCCCACAATCAGTATTCACCTCTTATAAAAATCCCAAAATTTCTAGTAAAGTGAAAAATATCAAGAAAAGAAGAGGAAAAGAAAGATTCATCTAATGCTTAGGGGCTGTGAACAGACATCAGCAGCACTACTTTCTTGATGTCATTTGCATAAGACTTTCCAAAACTTTCAGCCATCACCAACACCACGATGTTGGAAACCCAGTACAGAAAGCTACTTCTAGATTTGTTATTTTATTTCCTTCCTTCCTTCTCTTGGCCATTCTATATTTATCTTTATTACTTCTGTCATTCCCAGTTGCTCCATGTTCTTTGAAGACCATAAATGATGATTAAAATAACTCTCTTTTAGAGTGGAAGGAGAAAAAGAAGATGAATGTGGATATGATACACCTGGCATTACATGGAAGAAAGACTTAAAAGGTAGAGGTCACAGGCAGCAAATTTGCTTATTTGACTGCATTTATTCTTTCAGTCATAAACCAACTTTCAATTTGCAAATTATCTTTAGGTGCTTGTTCAAGCTGACAGCCAGGGGAAAGGCTCCATCCCAAGACCAGGCTAATTATCCTCATGGCCAAAGATTTCAAAACTTGAAAGGAAAACACAAAGGAAAAAAAAAAAAAATCAGAAAAATGAGAGACTGGCTGTTCATCGTTTCTATTCTTAGTGCATATTTGATGAGATGGTTTAAACACTTTGAAGTGAAAGGATCTTGATCACCACAATGGCTGATGCAGTTAGACTGTTTATGGGGGATATCACAGACACAATTTCTATCCACAAGGCTGAAATCAAGTCTTCTAAAAAAAGGCTATCCATTTTATTCTTATGAGAATACCAATTGCTAACTCTCAGAGGTAATTGACAAAATGGTTTATAAAATTTCTATGACAAAAAACATGATTATATAGTGAAAGATGTAGTCGACACATCAGAGTGACTTTAAAAAAAACCCTGTACTTATCATCCACGGAAAAAGGAAAGAAAGTAAAGGCTCCTGGTAAAAGCCTAAAAAGGACTCAGTTAATAATGTGAAGTCCCTTGAGTAAATCCTAATCAGATTATAAGCATAACTCAAACACAAGATTTTCATGATGCCCTCAAGTGTCATTATTGATGCTTGACTGTATTAATTAATACATTACTGGAATCAGCCAGATAATCATCAGTTCCCACTTTGTGAATGATTCCTTAAATAGTAAATCAGTGCAGGATATTGTGAAAATGTTATTGTTATGTTTACTTCAGTAAGCTTGTAGTTCACTGCAATTATATAGTAACATAAAATAATTTGCATTTCTAACGACTTAAGGATTTTTTTCCCTTCAGTCTACCTGCTGTTAAATTTTCAACTGTCATAATCCATCAGAGACGATTCTTTCAACGATAACAAGGCAGAATGAAAATTCAAAATCAACCTCCATAGACAGTGAGATGTCTTTCATTAGATTTGGTAGCATACAGCTGCACTTTGTTCTTTCAACCACACTGATAAACACTTCCATTGTGTATGTTAATCAGACTGGGAAAAGATACGGAAAATGGAAGAGTCGAAGATTTAAACTACATTGCTGAATAATTACATCAGAAGATGTGCCATTTACTGAGGGTTTCTTTTTTCCTTCGTGAAAAACATTAAAGAAAATGCACAGTAATTATTTTTGCTAGAGGATGCAAACCTTTATACTGACATGAAAAAGAAATAGAATAGTATATCCATTATGGTAGATACTAACAGGCATCCCAAGGACAGTGGTACACAGTATCTCACAATACTTCAGAAAAGAAGGAAAATCAAAGCAGCTCAGTATATAGCAACTAGGGTTTTCAAGAGGCTCCTTTCTATATTACAGGGTTGAGCAGAAAGGTTCAGAGACCTTCCAAGACAGGGAAGGCACCAGCATACACAATTCCCCTTGGACACAGAGGTTATAGCCCTCAATCCTATTGATTTTGATGAGACTATTATATACTGAAATGAATGCTGTTTGATTTAATGAGACTTTTTATAAATACAAATTTCTTTCCTTAATTGTAATGGGTAGCATGTAGGTAAGAGCACAGTATTGGATCCTCAGTCTTTTTGTGTATGGGAAAGAGTGATTTCCTGAGCTGCAGGACTGAAATGTCCCATCCCACCAGGGAGATGGGAAATGCTGTTTCATCTTTGAGGGTTCTTTTTTGCCTAATATTGCTCAACAAAGCATGTTTCATCTGTGTTAAAAAAAAAAAAAATACATGCAACCGTCTTGTTGATATATCTTTTAGTTATTACTGCAAAAGTTTTTATTATCCTTACCACCTGGCTTGAGCCCTTTACAGTTGATGAAAAAATTTAGTAGGCTTTTGACTAAGCCTATTGGTATATCACAAAACTTCATTTCTATTCCCAAATCTCAATCTGATATAGGGTCACAGCACAATTATAACAAGTTCTAGCCAAGAAAAGAGAATTTACTGAGATTAAATTGCATTACACTCATCATATGAATTCTAGAGGCACTGACTACTCAAAATCTCAGTTGAAGTCATTTGTTTAAAGCAAACAAATATATAAACCAAAATTAACAAGTATTCAAAGTATAAACTCAAAAATGTACCAGTATTTAAAGTCTGCTTGCCTGGGTATTAAATGGGAATGAAAAGACAAGTGTTAAGCAATGACCAGTGTAGAACATACAAGGTTTCGTGGTTTCCTGTCCATACACTAAACATGAGAAGCAACATGTGTGTAGATTGGAGGTGGTAACTCTGTGGGGATGATTCAAAGAGTACTGCAAGTCTAACACATCTCAGTCTTCATCCTCCTTTCTACACAGCTTATGTAATCAGCAATAAATACTACAGCATATTAGTAATTTAGTCAATCTTCTGTTAACCTTCATGTTTCACAGATCCTTCTCTATGTGAAACACAGTATCATGACTCATTATGCTAACTTACACTGAAAAAAAATGACATTATTTTAGCAGAATTCCATCAACGTAAGAGATATCCATTCACTCCTATTGTAATTTAAGTTCATTCACTGATTGCTACAATGACCTTCAAACTTCTTGTGGAAGCCCGTTCAGATTTTCTATGGTGGCTATAAAAAAAAACAACCTCACTTCTTAAAACAGAGAATTCTTTGAATAAATAGACAAAAATCATATTAGTTAATTGACTTTGTTAATGTGCTATAAGAACTATGGATCCATTCTGATTTTGCATCTGAAATTGACCACACTTGATGAAACACCCAAGTCAAACCATTAATTTTTACCATTGCTACAGGGCTTCTGCAAAGAAATTGCATTCTGACAGACAAATTAAAATCTCAGCTTCTATCAGTTTCTTTTGGGTACAGCAATTGAGAATATTAAACGCTTAAATAACCAGAGGAGTCAAACCACTTAGTATGTAACACAATTCCAAAGTTGGAAACGACATGAAATTCAAGTTAAAATGTCCCTCTTCTCCCTCTAGAACGGTCTAAACCAAGAAATCACACCTCCCAGTAAGTAAAGAATATAGAATATGCTACATATGTTTTCAACAGCTATTAACTCATGGGAATTAGTAAGTAATAGATCATTTAAATTCAGGAAGACAGAATTTTCCTTTTAAGCCAGCACTCGAATGGAATTATTTGAAATGGCAAGAGAAGGGGGAATCATTTCAATCTTTTTCACTAACTAGGTGAGCTCTAACAGTTGAAAGACTAATTAGGCCTTTGGTGCGTAACTAACTGAACCTCTCCCTGGCAACAATTACAGCAGCTGTCCGAGACTTGGGATTGAGTTACTGGAAAATGGACAAATACCCATGGCAAAAAGAAAACAAACCACAACAGCAGAACCTGAAAAATCCAAAGGAAACCAGACAAGAGTGGTATTGGTATGTGTAATTTTTAATGCTTGGGAGCTTGCTGGACAGAAAGGAAGCTTACAAGATCTACAACATGCACCTTGACTTTCTTATAAGAAGAAAGATTTTTGCTGTACCTATAGAGCCTAAGTAACAGAGATGTCCTCCAGGCACACTGGGACCTTGCTGCTGCAGCCGGGAGTAGTGCGCTGCATTCCCTCACTTATACTTGCATATCCAGCCCTTTAGATGAATGAAATTTCAGAAGATGGGGAACAGCGAGAGCCTGGTGGCAAAGCCCACTAACAACTGCTGTCTTATCTCACAGGCCAGGAAAAAACCCTTCATCAGCAACAGTCTCTAATGGGAAGATTTTCCCCTTTGCCCATCCTCTTACAGTGTATCTCTGGGTGCTTTTCTCCATCCCATTTGCCATTTTGCACAACATGGGCAGGTGGAGCAACATCTGCGTTTTAATACTTTCTTCTCATCTGGGAGGACCTGTAATTATACATTCATATGAAGGATTTCATGAGTTTCCAATAAAATTGTCTGTCAAAAGCAAATATGCAAGCCATAAGGACAAAAAAGAATATGCATGTGCCCCAGTTAAATTCCAAATACCCTGAGGAACTATCTGACCTTTTATCATGTCTTGTCTTTTGTCTGTCTGACATAGCATAATACATAAAAATGAACCAATTTAAATCGAAGCCTTTTACTTGCTAAAATCTCCAAATTCATCCAATGGAAGAGCTTTTACACTGCCGTGCCAATGTGCTCCTTGTGATGATAGCAAAATAGGAACAGAATTGTCCTTAAAGCCTGTGACTATGATAAACAGAATATTGCAGGAACAATACTTGATGTAGAATAAAAATCCTACTTTGATTTGTTTCATGCTAAATAAAAACAAACATTATAAATACAACTTTAAAAAAAAAAAAAAAACTAAAAACACTAAGAGGTGAAGTTCCCAACTATTTTTATGGCATTCATTTATCTTTTTCAACTGTTTATTTGTTACTATTTTTTTTTTTGCCAGACAATAAGTTTTCACAGTTTAAAAGTTGTCACAAACCCCATGTTTCTTATGGGCCCAGTCATTTTTATAAAATTGTGGCTAAAAGGAGCAACTGGAGAATGTTCTTACTAAAAGGGTAAGCAGTAGGAAGCTGTGCTGTGGGAATTCTCTTGTGCACTGCATTAGCTGCTCTGTGATCAGAGCGAAGGTTATTTTCCTTTGTGGTGAATGAGGCAGAACAAAATAACTACATAGAGACATTCTCTAGCTCCTGCTTCGGAAGGTTTTAACTGCAGTACAGTGGAGTGGTTGTAGTAAATTATGGTCTATCTGTTTACTTAAGTAACTGTTAAATCACTTAACACTGAAATTCCGTGCAAAAGCTGAAGTCGAAATGGTATCACAGACACTCATGCAACAATTAACCCCTCACTTACTTTGGTTTCCAGTAGTGTCAGAATTCTGAAGCATTTGAGATGTGGAGAAATAGCAGCCTTCTCTTACTAATTGGAAAACATGGCCAGCATTAGGATCTATGTATTTTGGCAGATTGCTTGTGTCTTCTGGCTTTTTGTTTTGAAATTGTATTAATATATCTGCTAAATAACTTTCCTGTCTTTCATACTAACTCTCAATACTTCAGGTAATACTTCAGGTACCTCCAGCTCACCCATAAATATCCATGATAAATCTGTGGCAGTTCAACCAATAACAACAGAAACAAGAAAATATTTGCCTAAGGCTACATGGAAAGAAAAATATTGCAGAACACATTGTACAGTTCAACGCAACTTGGTTGTCACACTGTGACCAGGCAGCTGTGTTTTACATGGCATTGTACATTCATTTCCACATGGACATTATTCATATCCTACATGTATACTCCAGCAACATGGAAAGGCTCTTTTCTGCTTGGAGACCTATCTTCTTAAAAAAGAGCCAAGTCGATGATGAAAACATCATACTTTGTTCTTACTGTTAATATAATTAAAAAAAGGAAAAAAAAAAATCAATGATAAAGTCATTTCATTGACTCCTAAGGGAAGAAGTATACAAGCTCCACATGATATCTGGTTGACATCAAATTCTTCTTTAATGGTTTTTCATGGTTTTATGATCAAACTCTAATTTAGCATCTAAGATTGATGATTTATACTTTTTCTGTGGGTTGCTGCTAGACTACCTCTCTCGTACTTTCCTATATTGCATTAGAACAGAAGAGAAACATATTTTGAGTTCTGCAGCATTCCAGTTTCACTGGCAGTGAAATCTGCATGTGATTTGACAAACATGAATCTGATGATTTTCCACCATTCAACAGACCTTCAAGAACCTGGGATAAACTTATTAGAAGGGCACTATCACTAATTGCCCAGTCTCACTAACTGCACAGTCTCACATATAACCTGAGAGTTATAGAAACTTATAGAAAGTTTAATCTGCTAAATTAAAACAATACATAATAATCCAATGGGAATGGAATTATGTAATAGTCAATAAAATTACTAATACAACACGTGCTCCTTAGAAATCATATCAATGTCTATATATTCCTTTATACTTTAAAACACCTAACTATAAACCTACATGGTTAAACATTAATGTCTTTGCTAATGCAGGGACTCTGCTGATTTACAGTTTACTAACTATAGCTCATAAATATTCTTGTCTAATACAGGCTGATAACTCTCATTGTATGCAAATGACTATATCAGCCCCCTTTCAGATGAGAAGGAAAGTTCTGCCACTAATAATCTTCCAATCTTTTTGTCACAAATGAAGAAATTACTCTTTTCCATTATATGATGAGCACACACTTGTGCTTTGGGATCTCTTATTTGGATCTTTGCAATGCAGATACACAAATAAACTGTAAAATACTGAGCTTTTTGGTAGATACAATGCTCCTTACCAGTGGCATAAGAGGAAAAAAGAAAATTTCACACCCATAACCCTATATTAAAAGAATACTCTAACTAAAGTGCAGAGTAAGTAACTCATTAGGGCCTTGAAACTGTCAAAGACTAGGTACACGTATATCAAAATATTAAAAAAAAAAAATACACTGTCTGCTCCAGAAACTTAGATTACCTCTACAAGTCACAAAAATGGAGAAAAAACAACAGACTACTAAGAAGAAATGTTTATAATCAGTTTGCTGAAGAACATTAGCTATCTAATTTTTCAAAATGGAAAGATTTAGTACCACATTCCAACTTATTATTCCAAATTATTATACCTTTGCCTCCTTACAAAGATATTCTTCTCGTGAGCTTTTATTCATGACAGGAGAGGACCATGCCCTAATAAAGAAAAATGACAGAACATGCTAGCTCATAAGGGCTAACACTTTGAGGGTTGTTCGGCAACTCACTAATTCTCCGTATTTTGGTCACGTACAACAGCGGATTTATTCTAGAAGATGAAGTCCCCATACTAGGTATTCTAGGTAGTTTTACAGAACTGCACTTCCACAAGAATATTTTATTGTAACCATAAATAAGTATTTGTAGAATACCAGAGATAATTGATGCTAGCTGTGAGTAACTCTGTTAATAAGAGCTCCCTCCAATGTTCTAAATAAAATTTATTTATGGCCACACAGGAACCATAAAAAACACAGTATACACACCACTACAGACATCAAAAACTGATTAAATAAATTATGTTTCATTATTACCTTCATGTGAAGGTAATAAACATTCTTGCATTTGCTAAATTTTTTTGTGCCTTACATCATTCTCTGGCTCCTCAGTAGCACGTCTCTGCATTCACAGGAGAATTCTACTGCTTCCTGACTCTTCAGCATTCTATGTATCCTCAGGATTCTTCTTCTCCCATACTATCCCTACATTATTTACTAGTACTACTGTATCTATTCTCACTCCTGTCTCTCTGAGTAACACAATCTCTGTTACCAACCTTCAAGCCTTTCTAAAACCTTAGCTACAACACATAAATAATGAGTCTCTTTATGTTAGGATCAGTGAAGCCAATAGTTTAGCCTTGCTTTCTGTCAAAGATACATTCATACATGGTTTACAAATAGTTAATAAAAGTCGAGAGGTAAGCATTACTTACTTTTTTTTTTTACAGATGTCACTACAATGTGCAACAGCACGTCATTAGCAAGTATTTTCAGATATATATGTACAAAGTACTGTATGCAAGCACCTTACTAGGCCCAAGCAGTTAACAGTTAACCTCCGAGTTAAAACTTCACAGTTAAAAAATTGTAGTAACTTTGTAGTAAAAGCATGTGGTTAAAACTTTATAAACTCTCTTTAAATATAATCCTTATTGTATGAAATATGAATTTACTTTCAATGTTTGATAATCATGGATGTTTAAGTCAGACCTCCATTCTCTGAGATTTAACACTTACTTAAAAAACAAAATATACCTACTCAGTCTATGTGTCTTCTCCTGCTTCATACAGCATCTCTGCACTGAAGCCACCCAACCGCATTCATACATTCATATATTACTAAAATCAATTCTTCAGCCATGAATCCATGATTTTACTGCTATGTTGAAAAGCAACTCTGATTTCACTTTTTCGTTTTACTAGCTGTCACATTTTTCTTCTCCAGATACACCTTCTACTTAATTTATCCCATTTACCACTTGGTCTAGATATACTTCATACTCTTAGAAGTATCAGCTCAGCAAAAATCTACTTCCAGGATACCTTCCTGCATTAACTAGAGCCAGAGCTAAAGATCAGCTGAAATAATTTTGAATCCAAATAATCTTATAAACAGAGTATCAAAGGACTTTGGGTACCTTGCAAAAAAGTAATGCTACTCACTTGTAAGTGATGTTCTAAGGACATGTTTACACAGGGAGCCAACTTTAAAGAAAGATGTAATTGAAAGGGAGATTACTATCCTGAATAGACTTCTTACGCAAGTACTCATATACTGAAATGAAAATGCTTCATACTGAGATGAGCAAGCAGATATTCTGGAATTGTTTGCCTTGTAGGTAAATTCTAAGTGAGCATCCCCAGAAGGCAGTGCAGGTCTTAGGTTTCTTGGCAAGTTGCTCATCTTTTCTGTCTGGCTCATTTTTATTCAGAATCCTCTAGATGAAATAAATGCCAGCACTTTGGAGGATGAGGCTACATTAAACATCACCCCAGCAGCTAATACCACTCACTGACAGAGCACAGCTTCTTGTTACATTTTCTCCAGCAACACAGCTGGCATAAGAGGTGCTGAGTCTCCCCCTCTGCCTGTTCACTCATTCATCACCCGCTCAACAATGCCAGCACTGCTGTTTGTAAAACTGTATCAAAATCCGGTCAGAAGATTTCTCTTAAAGAGGCCTACAAAAGGGAGGACAGGAACAGGTAAGCATAGACAGCAGAGGGCAGAAACCTCTCAGGCTTCTTGTGAAGCAGCAGCCAGAAATTAGTGTTCTACCACACAGCCTACCACCTCTGGGGCCCCCTGATCTGATGCCTGCTCCAAAACTCACCAAAGTAAATTGATTTCTTATCAGACCCTTTAGAAGCACAGTTACCTTTATTTAGCTTCATTGATATGCACTTAGAGTCCATGTTTAGCTATAATAATCTCTTTTCTGAGGTTCTTCCCTTCTACAAAACAAGCAAGTCTTTAAAGAGAACACCATAGGTATCCGCTTAAATGTACACATGTGCAGTAGTGTTATAGGAGATGTCCTTTCCCGAATCAGAGATGGAGGGAGGTCTTCACAAACAGAAGCAAGCAGGCAAAATCACTGAACTAGTCATTGAAAGGCCTGGTGAGGAAGACTAGGCTCCTTTGATCTGTCAGTGGGATCCTCTTGCCATAAACCAAAAAGAATGACAGGACTGTGCCTTAGATAAGTCACTGGCTGGAAATAACACAGGCTTTAAAAAATACTTTTCTTTATAAATAAAGTCAGTTCAATCAGAGGCAAATGCACCTGCAGCATTGAGGTTGGCTGCAGCCAGGCTGTGGCAGAACATCTTCTACCACGCAGCAAAGACAGTATGTGCAGGAGCAGTGAGCAGGAATGGAGGGCAGACACCTCAGCCCCACAAGTTCCCAAAGGGCCCCAGCCAGCAAGCACTTCTGCACATGTGGCTCTGAAGGTATGTTCTGACCCCAAGCTACCTTCCAGTAGTATGCTCATGGCTTTGTTTGCAAAAGGGTGAAAAATTGTGCATGGGGAAAAAAAAAAGGAATATGTTTTGACATTTGACTACTAGTTGTGTTTTAAGACTAGAAAGATATTTCAGGCCCTCTTAGATTGTGCGTTATTTGATTTTCATAAATCCATTCATCTACGTTGCTTGAATGGGATTTTTTTCCCCCAGCTTCAAACATGAAACCACTACTTCTTTGCAAAAAAGCATCTTTCTACTGTCATGTTTTCTGATGTCTCGTTATTTCAAAGGATTAAGTAAATGACATTTCTTCATCTAAGTTTCTTAATACTTTCTTCTTTCTCTTTCATCTGCTCCTTCCCTGTACTCCATATACTTTGTTCAATACAAAGATCACTAACAGGCTAAGGCATGAATTTGTTGTATGTTTCCTAAATACAATTAAACTAACAGCTTCCAAAAAATAACATCAAATAACATAGGCTTAGCATATTTAAAAAAGAAATCAACAACAGATTTTCCCTATGTGCAAGTGTATTTTCCTATTTTTTTTAATAAATGTCTATTTATTGTGTATATGCTATCATTTGTGTTACAGAATCATTAAGGTTGGAAAAGACCTGTAAGATCATCAAGTCCAACCATCAACCCAACACCACCATGCAGCCTGTTCCAACGTTTGACCACTCTCTCAGTAAAGAAATTTTTCCTAATATCCAGCCTAAACCTCCCCTGGCGCAACTTGAGGCCATTTCCTCTTGTCCTGTCGCTAGTCACTTGGGAGAAGAGACCAGCACCCACCTCTCTGCAACCCCCTTTCAGGTAGTTGTAGAGAGCGATAAGGTCTCCCCTCAGCCTCCTCTTCTCCAGACTGAACAACCCCAGTTCCCTCAGCCGCTCCTCATCAGACTTGTGCTCCAGACCCCTCACCAGCTTTGTTGCCCTTCTCTGGACATGCTGACAGAAAGCCAGAGAAACATGGAAAAACCTGTAATTTTATAGAAGAAACCATCAGGGTCAAAATTATGGCTAGGACCTGAGAATGATTCAATGAGAACTGACTAGCTCTTTGGCTAAACAGACCTACTGACCAAACGGGGATGACTTATCATTTCCATCTCTCAAATCCCACTGAAAAAAACTAAAGCAGAACTGAATCTTTTCGCAAGACTGCATTCCTACAGAAATACTGCTATTGAGAAAATTGCAACTGGGACTAGTAAGGGGAACTGTCTCTAGATGTAATGTGATACAGGCATGCTAACAGTTCAAAAGACTTTCAGTTTTACTTCACGCACAAATGCCAAGCTGGCATCAAGCAAAAGCTAATCAAATGTTCCCCAATGTAATCAAAAGACCACACAGCAATCTCCTCATAAAACACATACCAAGGAAATAATCACTTCTTCTACTGCAAAAACCCTCAAGTGTCTTAAACAACAGTATGTAAATATTTTTTAC
The DNA here is from genome assembly GCF_030936135.1 of Gavia stellata. Lineage (NCBI taxonomy): Eukaryota > Metazoa > Chordata > Aves > Gaviiformes > Gaviidae > Gavia > Gavia stellata. The sequence continues at coordinate 13,768,723 of NC_082604.1, read as the reverse complement.
TCCAGATTTAAGCATATGGCTCTTATATGACATTGAGAAAAAATGTATACCATTTTTTCCATCAGTCCTGCCGACTGCTCTGGTTTGGTAAAACCACTATGCCAGAGTTGTTTCCTGTGCTGGAAGCACAGAATGGAAATGAAGTAATTCAACAGCAAAGTAATATTGCCTTAAACTTTACATCAACACAGATGCTTGTCTCTTCACATTAATTTGTGACAATCCTGCCTTAAGTTAACTGTATAAATTGTAAATTTGGTTGGATCCACAAGTGACTTGTCTCTTCTTATCCATCCAAGGAAGAGCAGTGTCTATAAAATTGTACTTCATTAGTGGTACTAGATTGACTCTGATAGAAACAGCATTTAATTTTTTCCTCATTAATCACAGCACAGAATAAAGTTCCTGCTAATAAGACACCACGTACCCTCTATATTTCTGATCCATGCTTTTGGTAAAATTAAATTTTAACAGCACCCGACCATCTAACCCTTAATTCACAACTGCCAAGGAACTGGAAAAGAGAGAACTAAGGAAAGCATTTTCTTTTTAAAAACAAAGGCTAAGTAATGTATCGTATGATCTCAGAGCAATGCAATTCGGCAAACACATTCCCAGAAAGCTGACCACTTAGTTCAGTTCATATATTGGAAGCATGTTTCAAATATATTCTGAGTATCAGCTGAACTACTCTTTTGCAAAACAACAGGTAAGTATTTTCTACATAGAAATAGGAAAAGCAGATTGTAGCTCCTCCTTAAGCCTAGCAAAGGAAAGAGGCATTGACACAAAGGCTTGTTTTCCCTGTTCTCCTCTGTTTGCAATTGGTAGCAGTTTTCAAGGGCCCTTAAACACCAGGTTAGGCAGGTTGAAAGCCCTTGGTGGGCCCACAAGGGCAGTTATGGGGCTGGACTATGTATAAGGAGAGAATGAGCAGCATGCTCTGAACCTGTTCCCCTTGCATTTTTTTAACAGCTCTTACCTACAACAGAAAAAAAAAATCTTTCCAAGCTTCTCTTCATATAATCTGTTCTTACTTTCCAGGCACAGAAGTGGACTCCTTTCACACTGACAGATTTTTTTGATTCATTTACACTGGGGACCTATGAGCAGTTTATGTTGCTCCTCACTGAGGAGCAAAAAAGAAAAACCAACCAAACAACATAAAAAACACACTAAAACCAGATTACATTTTAAGGAATCCCAATGAGACCCTGACACAAAGGTAGGCAGCCAAAGTACATTGGATATGAAACCCAGAGTTGAGGGCATAAATAGAACTAGATAGATCATTCCATAAGGATATGTCAACGTTTTCCAGCCTCCTGTTAAACAACTGTAAATTGGCAATATTTGTAGAATTTTTCAGAAAAATACAAAAATTCGCTACTCTCCATTCTAAGAGGAAAAAACAAAAAAAAAAAACCCTAACAACAACAATAAACTCTTTTAAAGATTATAAGAGAGTTTTGACCAAGCTCCACCTCTTATCTCAGACTTGGTGTCAGCCAAAAAAGCATCTTTCTTGAAAAGGTACATATTTGTTTTGAGTGCTGGCAGACACAGTGATGGCAAAGTAGTAAGCAGGAAGATCAGTGCAAAACGCTACTGAGCAATTCATCAGAATTTGGAAAACCACAAATTTTATTTTCAAAACCATAAAACCTTAACAGGAAACATATATTCTTAAGCTCTAGGTATTCATGACAATGTTTCTTAAAACTTGTTAAAAGACTACAAAACATTCCTCCTCAAAAAGACTTGTGAGGAATATTTTACAATTAAAAAATATTCCCTTCATTGAAATAGAAATAGTGATTTTTCAATATGATATTGTAGTTTTGCAAAAAAAAAAAAAAAATTGTAACTTTAAGTCCTATGACTTTACCTTGAGGATTATTTTTTTTGTCATTCCACTTCGATTTTTATTATGTTTTGGTTTTATGTTTTGGTCCTCTCCAGCAGTCTCATCAATGTTACTTATCACATTACTAATAGGAACATGAAAAGCCTTGCAAAACAAATTACTGGGGGGAAAAAAAAGGTATCCTAAACCAAAATTTCTGAAGTAGATCTTTTGAGGTCTTCCTGTCCTGCAGAAATATGAAAATATTTATTTTCATATTAATTTTCAGAATAGCCTAGAATCATTCCCTATCTCTTCCTCCAGACACAGAGGAATATTTTGACATTTCCAGATCAGCCCTGTTTAAGATGTCTGTTCCAGATATACTCAAACGAATTTCTCACGGTTTTAAAACAATGAGGCAATCTGTTCTCCAGCAGTTAGGTCATTTTATGTGGTGCCTGATCATCATTTTATTTAAATAATATTAACACTCGATCAAATCACAACCCAGGGCAGAAAAATACTACTGCGATACAAATTAGTTCTGAGTGTATTTGTTTTGGATGTATCTTGATATTCCCCTAAAAAGAAAGAGTACATATATAAAAAAGCGTGTGCATACACATAGATATACATAGATAGATTTTTGTAGAGTCTCAGTTTTAAAGCATGAAAATTGACTTTGAATTTAACCAAAAACCATTGTCAGAGGCTTTAAATTGAGTCAAAACAGAGAGGGTAGCACAGAGTGTTGGCTTGTATCTTTTGCACCAGCACTTTGTTGGATTATCAGGGAGTACTTCACAAAGCAACAGAGTTAAACCTGATGTTGTACAAAACCCCCAGAACTTCAGAATTTTCAAAGAAATGTGGCTGAGCTTAAATTAAAGCTCCTTCTCCTCCCTCAAATGTACACATTTTAGATGCACTTTAAAGCTACCTCCTTTCTGAGTAAATGCTATTTATGAAATTGATTTTATCAGATTGTTGATTTCACTGTTTGCCTGTAAGCACAATCTTGTATCTACTTGTTTCTTTTTTATTTTTTTTTTAAATAATGAACTTCAAAATTAGAGGTACAGCTACGATGAAAGTATTCTACATTCCTGTCCCAATCACTTTAGAAGATTTTTTTCCAAACAAAAGATAAATATAAAAAACAATTTCTGCTTCACAAATGCCTCTCATGTAGAACTAAACTAAATCACACAATTAACAATATGTTAATGAACTAAACCAGAAGTTTAATGGAGACAAAAATGTGTTTCTCGCAGTTATAGTGAGTAGATTATTTTAAACAAAAGCTTCCTGCAGCTAAATACATTGCATAAACAATAAATTTCAGTTTGTGGTTGCAAAAATGGATTTTTATTTGCAACAATTGGCACATTTAGCAATAGGCAATGACTAGAAACACACAGCACTTCTTGCTACGGATAACACGGCAATTTTATCCTGTAAAATAATGGAGCATGGCTACCATAAAACACATTTTTTTGGCAAGTGATCACCACACCTGGTATTATTTAATAAGACAAAAAAGACACACAAACTTGCACAGTCAGATGTCACCCAGTGTTTGGGTGCTGTGTTTACCATTGCTAGTTATTTTTGAGATTTATGGAGAATGAAGGAATGGTGAGAAACGCTAATGGATAGTTCAAAAGAACAATCTATGCAGTAATTTTCTAAGGCTAAAATATTTCTTATCTTAGTAATTTTTTTTTTTTTTAGTTTTAATGTTAAATCCTATTGAAAGAATTTGGGGAGGATGAAAACCTATTCATAAAATATTTCTGGATATTTCTGACCTAACTTTCTTCTGGTTAATATTTCTCCTTGTAAATAATTATAGACTTCAATTCAGCAAGTGAGGGAGAGGTAAAATGTGTATATGAAAAAAGAGATTCAGGCTAACAGGCTGTCTAAGAGCTACAAACCACCTATTTGTTACTGTACCAGGTGTATTTTTCACCCATTCCTGCAACATGCAGACTCTTTGTGTGACCCATATAGGGAAGGGACTTCACTAACAGGTGTGACTTTTTCCTGGCCACCAAACACATTTTGTATTTCACTATCTGATACACACAAGCTCAGCTGGGTATATCGGTTCCCCTCATTCCTGAAATGTCTATGTTGTCCAAATAATTTTTTTTCTTGCTAAAGACAAAACAATTTCAGTCATTTTAGAGTTACCATTAATATAATTTATCTTGTTCAGTAATGGGTGTAATTCTGTTTAGGACTCTTTATAAATGCTTTTGTTAACGTAGTCAACTCATTTGTCTGGCATGGACGTATTCTGCTTTTCTATTGCCCATATGCTCCTCAAAAACAATGTATAATTGACTGCATAGTCTTATTTGCGCATCTTCCCATCTGTCCTTGTCAAGTAAACATTGTTTTATTATTTACTATTAGAAAATTAACCTTCTGTGCTCTTGAAAAGTGATTCAGTCACCTACATAAGGTAATTTATTGTTCTATAGAATTTGTAAGGCAGATGCCTCTTTGCAAAGGAGGGCTCTATTATTAGTGAATAATAAGGGAGGAGAACAAGCACATGGGCTGTACTGCTTCCCAGCAGGAACAGCACAGGACTGCATAACATTCTGTGAAATTTTCAGGTCTGGGAACTTTCCTTCTAAATGATAAACAGCAAGACAAATGAAGGCATTAAAAATAAATAAATAAATAAAATGCTACAAGAAAAAATAACTGGATGTGTTATACCCTCCCAGTTTGTGCTTTTTTATAACTAACATAGATTTCCTTTAGTTATGTTATATAGCTTAACATGTCACTAGGGTCTCCACAAAACACTCCATCATAATTTTGTAATTCAAACAAAACAAAACAAATTTATACCACATACAGAAACTGGAACTTCATGGCATTATAAAGTCATTCCTAGAATGATGCCACAGTACATCAGGCTAACAGGTACTGAAACATGCCTCCTGTCTATACACATATATTTAACAGATAATCTCCCCTGACTACTGACATTTAACAGATACCAAAATCAGATATAAAAATGAAAAGTGAAATTCACTTCGCGTTGTTTTATAATTATGTAGCAAGTAGGATTTATTTTAGATCAGGCACACCAATTGCAGCCATAATCCTGACTCCATCACCTTTATATATATTCAAGACAACAGTTGCACACCATACAGACACAAGCAGAGGGATATTGTTCCCCCAAAGGAAACAGCAAGTTCCATAATTTATCTTTGCTTATAAAGGGGGAAAATACCTCTTCAATAGTGAGGAAAACCTAGAGTAACACACAAGTTGTGTAGGTAAGTACAACAAAAGCACTATTTCTTTAGATAGAAAAAAATCTTTTTATTTCTTCCTCCAATCAACACTCCAGTTAAGTATCAGTCTCAGGAAATTTTTGCCTGACTGGAAGAAATACAGAATCAGGCTATTCACTTTACTGAGTGTTACTGATGAGAAATTGATTTCTTCCCTGCCCGTCTTTGCAACACTGCCATGTATCCAACCTTTACTTACATTCAGAGCATTTGTAAAGAGGAAAAGAAGGAAAAAAGAGAACAAGTAGAGCCTAATTTTGACTCAACTTCCTGTTTGAGCTTTACTTCTCCACAAATAGGATTGATCTTCCCCAGCCTTCACAATTACTACCCGAAAAAACACACTCAAGGGTAGGAACAAGGAAGAAAAGCTAACCACGCAAAGTTTGCACCACTCTGCTAAATCTCATCTGGTTCTTGCTAGTGAATGACACAAGAACAATTTCAAAGGGGGTCTTAAGCCTGCCTTATACACACATGCAAGCAATCCCCATTCGCTCAGTTGGCAAGGAACAGCTTTCGTCAAGAAGAAAGGTTGATTAGTTGGGTTTCAGCGTTCTTGTACGGCTCTGTTTTGCACTCATATTGAGCACAAAAAAGAAACTGGAGAAGTGTATGGGAACAGAAGTTAATTTCCTTGAGGTTTCTGAAAACTGACATGGTTTAGACCTGTGATCTCCATTGCAGTGCAGATGCTGTCACATGTCATCATTTAAAAAGCAGCATCATGGTAACAATGTAGTGTGAAGTGTAATACACTATTTTCTTGTGAGAGAAGTCAAATATACACATGCTAAAACTGCTTTTGTAATGAGATTGCATAGCAATCTAGAACTGTCTAAATATATGGACATCTATTTTATTATATTTACAGAAATGGGGTCAGTTACCTTCACACTTGAAGGCTATTTCTTTAAACCAATCACAAGAAGTCAATTAAGTTTTCAATTAATTCCCCAAAACAGCAACAGGTGCATTCACTTTGCTGTAGATGATGGCTAGGTCTTGTTACTGCCCCTTGTGTGCTGCTATGGAGAAAACCAGAACTTTCACCTCCCCATCCGCTTTGCACAGCAGAGATACCTCCTGCCATCTGTGTAACCAGAGTTGGAAAAACTTATTACCTGCTTCAGCTGAGCAAAACACTCACAAAAAAGGTATTTGTGCAAACACCCCAACAGCAGCAACACACACGTTTTCCTGCTATAAATTAAAACCAAGTTTGTTTTAACTCAGAAACTGACTGGCACTGCTTTTGACTGATTTTGTAGCTTAGTTTGGACTCTTAAGCAGTATGGCTCTATTTCCAGTCAAGAGCTTGGACATATCTAAGGAAAGATACAAATGTATTCAGGCACTAATAGGAAAAGGAAAAATACATATAAACATATGTATATACACACACACATAACAGTTTGACTCACTGTCAATAGAAGTCCTTGGGTCTCTCGGTGTTGCCTGAGAGCATGCTGGGTATTCAGGTGCAGGCTTTCCTCATTAGCTAAAATTAAGGAGCAATTTGTCCAATCATCTCTCATTTCTAAACAGCACAGGACAGCTAGATGGAAGGGACCACCCTCCCACCATTTTGCTAGGGCTTGTTCTTGCAGTCCCCTGTAGTGGGATACAGACTTGGAAGTGCCTTACTTTGAAAACTTAATGAGACACAGTATGCTGGTTTTGGCTGGGATAATTTTCTTCATAGTAGCTAGTATGGGGCTATGTTTTGGATTTGTGCTCAAAACAGTGTTGATAATTCAGGCATATGTTAGTTTTTGCTGAGCAGTGCTTACACAGGGTCAAGGCCTTTTCTGTTTCTCACACCACCCCACCAGCGAGTAGGTTGGGGGTGCGCAAGAAGCTGGGAGGGGACACAGCTGGGACAGCTGACCCCAACTGACCAAAGGGACATCCCATACCATATGACATCATGCTCAGCATATAAAAAGGTGGGGGAAGAAAAAGGAAGGGGAGGGAGATTCAGAGTGATAGCATTTGTCTTCCCAAGTAACTGCTGTGGACAATGGAGCCCTGCTTTCCCGGAGATGGCTGAACACCTGCCTGCCCATGGGAAGTAGTGAACTAATTCCTTGGTTTGCTTTGCTTGCACATGTGGCTTTTGCTTTGCCTATTAAACTGTCTTTATCTCAATGCACGAGTTTTTTCACTTTTACTTTTCCGATTCTCTCCCCCTTTTCAACCAGAGGGGAGGGAGTGAAGGGCTGTATGGTGCTTAGTTGCTGGCTGGGGTTAAAACACAACACCCAGTTATTTGGCCGTACTTTATGAAGTGATATGGTGCTTTTCTACTTCCCCTTCCTGAAGGGCCTCGGAAAGAGGGGGAAAAAAGCACTGGTGCCTGGCTCTGCCACTTCATAACCCAGGAGGAGAAGTAGGAGGAGCACTGCATGAGGAGTGCCACTACTTTGCATAGAAGAGTGCGGGTTACCAGTGTATTTTATATTGTGCGTGTCCTCAATTTTCTAAAAGTTAGAATTTGAATGTAGCCAAGTATTTCTTGGGTTTCAGTGTGTATTTACAATATGTAGTGTATGAAATAAATGCAAAATGAGATAAAGAAATTAATGTAGACACATTAGACAGGTACACCTTCTACTTTCAAATAAACACACAGTTCGTAGACTTCTGTGACAGGCTTATGTCAGTAATTACTAAATAAAAAATTTGCAATCTACCTTTATGTGCTTGTATGTGTTACAATTTATAAATAAGCTGTATAAACATAAAATATCCAGAAAAAAAAGTGTAGATAGATTATAGCCTCTCACTTTATTTTTAAAAACTGCAGTATTGTTGGCATACTGGTCTAACATTGCAGAAGTTCAATTAAAACAATACATCTTTTGTATTGTTCCTGGATTTGGTAAACCTCCTCCTTTGAAATACTGGCTACTGCAAGTGGAAATTTTTTAGGAATACTTACACACACCTGAGCACAATTTAAAATAAAGGCATCCTATAAGCAGTGTTACCCAACCAGTAGTCTTAATTCCAGCAGCATCCTGTGGTCCTTTGCTGGGACTATGCAAAACACTTGCCGTTCAAACCTGATTTACATAATCCAGATCATTCCATCTCAAGTGTATTGATGTGTGATTTGATAATCTGCCTTGAGGTTGATCTGTGTTGCTCCCCTGTTGCCCTGTGTCCACCTAGGTAATCTGTGTCTGGTAGCTGATTTCTGGTTGAAAGGTCTCTGGGAGCTCTACGGGTCTCTTTGCACAGGATGTAGCACTGTGGACCACTGGTACTCCCATGTGCTATCATAATGCAAGTAGTAAATCACAACTGATGATGTCAGACAGCTGCACCCCAGAAAAATTAGCAGTTTGTAAACTTGAAGCACTGTTCTAAAGCTAGAGTTTTATGCTAAAGCCAGCATGAAAAAGTGTGGTGGATTAGATGTGCAGACTATTTAGCAAGCTTTACCTTGCCAGAACATACTGAAGCTAAAAATCACAAAGTGATAAATTCCTCAGGATGCTGCAGTAATCAAGGGAGTTTACATAAGTGTGTCCTACCTGTGAACATCACTCAAACATGGAATTATTTAATCAAAAGGAAATTTAAGTGCATGAAAGGAAATAGAGGTTTTATTATCTGTAGGTAATTGTTCAGTTGAAGTTGAAGTGCTCTCATTCACTGTCTGGGGAAAATAGGGTATGATTCATGAACATATTCTGCTGTCACTTCCACCACAGATGCAAGTTAACTGCTGAAATCTCAGACCAATTTTTATTTTGGTGCTGCTCAAATGCAACATCTTCTGTCATTGTAAAACTTGAATTATCCAAGCAGAATCAATCAAAAACTAAATTACAATCAGACACCAAAATTTCCATGTCACAAGCTCATTTTCCTCATGTTAAAGTGAGGGAAGCTCATTGATGTCCAATAGTATGATGAAGAAAATTAGACCCTGCAGGAACAGTGAATGAAAGAGTTAAGGAAAGATGTGTTTTTTACTTAGTGATGCAACACCAGCAGCACAAAGGGAAGAATCAGCTGAGTGTATTCTATTGCAACAACAACAAAAAGAAGAAAGTCTGGTTTAAAAAAAAAAAAAATCAAAGGAATTAGTATAAGATTTAACTGGGGATTATTTTAAACATCACTGACAGAAGTTTGGTGGGGTTTTTTGTTTATTTTAATTGTAAATTCACTTTTGTTACCTAGCTCTTGCTTCAGAGTAGGAAAGTCCATTCTGTTCCTGGTGCTCAGTACTGAAAAAAGGAAAATTTACCATCTTTTGCTCAGCACCTCTAATTACAGTGGCTAACAGGAAGAGTAAAGAAATTGCCTCAAATTTTCTACATCCTGGAGTAGAAAAATAATTAATAGAATACCAGTCTGCAAAACCTTAGTTTATTGAATAATATTGAGTCAAAGGCAAATTCAACAGAGTTGTCGATAGCTGAATGAAACTAGATTCACACTCACATGAAGACAGCTAGATACTCAATGTTGTAGCTATTGTTCAATTCTTGAAGGAAGGAAGGAAGGAAGGAAGGAAGGAAAGGAAAAACTTCAGGACAAGTGTCCAGCATCCACCTGATATGCCTGTCAGAGAAACACATCTCAGGCTTACCTGAAACCATCTCTGACAGTGTATGGGAGTAACTCAAAGACTCAGGGTTGGAATGACTGTTCTCAGGCTATTAGGGATGCTTTATTTTATGTCACCAAGTTAGACATATTTCAGCAGCCTGCACTGCATTTGAATGCAAGCCACAACATTTTCACCTGCTCTAGCTGGGTCTGCAGAACTCCATTTGCTTTGATAGCTGCACAAGTACAGCCAAATGATTAGCCTAGCACAGTATGATTCACAGTGATACTAGACTGGTTCTGGCAAACCCTGTCATTCTGCTTCCCCAAAGTCTGGAACCCAACTTAAAAAAAGAACTCATTTCGAGTGAACATCTAGGAGCAAATCGGGAAAACTGCCCCCCCCCCCCCCCTTACAAATAAAGAATGTTTTCAGATTTTCAGGGACTTACTGATTCAGACAATCTTCCAAAATATCAGAGTTCTTCTCAAACTTTAAGCAAGCTCTGCACTTCCTGAACAAGGATCAGCAAATTTCAGAGAAGTGCAGCATTCAGGTGGCTGCAGTCCCACCGAGTAGCATTTCATGCCAGGAATAGCTAGTCTATCCAGTTTCAGCAGGTACATTCACAAAATACAGTGCTACTCCTGCTGACAGGATAACAAAAATACCCCTTATGGTTAAATAATACAGAGCACTGTGTATTCATTTCTTTAATATTAGGCTATATTTTCTTATGAACATTGAAACTATCATGTACTCCTTATATAATATACACAGAAATTAAATTTCTTCTATATTTTTGTCAGCATGATTTTTATCAGAAATCTTTCATTGTTTGCTGACATACTTGATGTAGGTTTGACTTTGACTCTCAGATGGTCATATAATCATTGGCCTCCTTTCATAGTCCATTATGTTAAACCAAAGCTGCAAAACCAGGATTATTTCAGTCTCAGAGTGGTTCAGAGACATTAAATATTTAATAAGTTTTTCCTTTTAGCTGCTGACTGATTCTTGAATAACCATTTTTAAAGAAACCCATCACCTAACAGATGCAATTGCAAAAAAATCATTGGCATATGCAAACATTGGTTTATTTCACTCAGTTGCTATCCTCTTTCGGCAGCAATGAACTGACAAAAAAGGTAAGAAATGACACACCTGAACTCCAGTATCATAATGCAGATGTTAGATCCAGTGAACTATGTAGATCAGGTCAAGTGTACCCTGTCTTTGCTGCCCCTAGAGAGAAAGCCTGGCATATCTTCAGCTGTTAGTACAGAGGTTTTAATATGTAGCGGTATGACCTACATTTAAGGTGCACATACCCTTTACATTTTCAGTAAACCAGTAACCTGTAATTAACATTTCAAATGCAAAATGTAATGCAGAAGGGCAGTGCTGTTCAACCTACCCTCTCAAAAGTAATCATCATTTCCCATTCCTTACACCACCAAGGCACATGCATAAAACGTATTTCTTTATCTGTTAACATCCTCAGATTTCTGCCACCTTGCTACATCTAGTATCACATTGACAAACTGGAACTCTGACAACACAAGCATAACTGACATATCAGAAAAAACTGTATGAACACAATAGCCTAAACTCTGGCCCTGGTGCAGAAAAAGGGAAATGTACAGGTCTTAACCATAAAAAAAAATTTACAGAGAGTGTGCATGGAGAAACAAGGCTGAATCCTTTAGACCACTAGACCACTCCCCATAGTACACCTGCGGCACTGAAAGATCAGACACTGGACAGACAATTCCCCCTGTGTTAAGGTACTGTCTTTTGACATAAAGCTGACAAACATGCTTTACCTGCTTCATAGGCCAGCTGCTCAACTTCTTTGACTTCTGGCAGACCCAGACGAGGAGGCACATCAGAGACACCTCAAAATTAGTCAGGAAACAGCCTGTTCTCATCTCCTCCTTGCATCAGAGTGCTTAATCTATTTGGGTAGAATTCTGTTTATGTTGCTGTTAATGAAAAATTGTTACCTGACTGCCTATGGAAGTGTAAAGAGCTAATGTGACTTCCAGATGAGGTTTGCTATCTCCTTTTCACACATCTCCTTCCCACTCTCTCCTGATTGCTGTGAGTGTTCACAGTGACTCAGGCGTTTCTTCTCCAGACCCTTTGATGCATAGGAAATGCTGGTTGCTTCCACTACATCAGGCCTGACAGCCTGTGGCCAGTCTCCATGACACCTCAGACAGGTAGGTAATGGCTGTGATAAAACGAGCTGAAAACTACTGACATAGCATGTAAGTAAAAAGGAACACAAGAGTAAAGTCAAAGTCATTAAAAATCTTTAAATCCCTCAAAAAGCATTTAATGAGTTATAAGAAGCCAAAGGTGAAGATGAATTGAAAGCAGTTACAGTGCTAGCAACACAATAATAAATAAATAAATATTCATTGTATTGAAGACTTTTTGTAAGAGATTTTACAGTAACACTAGAGCTGAATGTTCATGTGAAATGTGTCAAAATTGGGCTGTTAATCATTTGGATGTTCACATTTATGTAGCATTAAGTGAAGATTTTAGAAAGGCTGGAGAAATGATGCACTTTAAAAAGACAGCACAGTGAAAAATTGATAACCATGAAGTTTAACAAAGGTTTGGCAGCTAAGCAAAGAGAAAACCAAATAAGTGAAAACAGGCCTAGTTCTGTGCTATGTTGTTATGCGATTTCTTTGACACATCACAGGTAAGCAATGCTCCAAAAGAAAACAGGACACTGGGTCAGATCCTGATTTTAGTGAGGAACACTGACTGCAACCCCAGAAGTAAAACAGAGGTGAAATACTCTGTGTTTCCCAAGTCTTTTATCTATCTTAGGTTCCCTCAATGCAAATGATAGCATAAAGGCAACAGTCCTAATAACACTCAGTTGCTGTGGTGTAGGTGAACAGGTACTTGTTTAAACCCCTCCATCCTAGGCACAGGCCCACTACACCATCAGAGAGTTCGATCCAACAGTTCAGAACCACTTCATAAACACAGAACTGTGTGGAGGGGTTTCTAGCAGAGGTCCTGTCTGCTGGGAGGAAAAGTTACTCATGTCATAGATTGAACAAAAGCATTGCCACCAACCTGGGAAGACTGCCTCAAGTGTCAGACTTTCAGTGGTTTAAGCATCTCAGTAAGGGATGAATAACATACTTCCTTAGCACAAAGATATGTCAGAAAATTGTGCATGAAAGCTGAGTGGAAATTATTACTGCAGTAACCGCAGAATGTATAAAGTTTCTGGGTAAGTATTTACTAAATAGAATATTTGGCAAAATTTTGTTTATATGCTTGATTATCAGGATTTTACAAATGTAAATAGGAACAGAATTAAACAATCCTCATCCACTTGAGAAGGGTAGCACTGAATTCGTGCAGTATGAAAACAGCTGGAATCAAACCCAAAGAGTTAAAGTAGTAGTGAAGCTAAAGATTAAAATTCTAAGGAAAACTTACTTAAAAGTAACCTTGTCAGTAGCAAGAACATGCATAATGAGACACTGGCTGAAGAAAGCATCTGTCCCCTCATCTGTGTGAGCTCATTATACATATACATACATATGTATATCCTGTTACAACATAAGTATCAATTCAAGAGCCACCAAAAGCAGCTAAAGAACAGAGAGTGTTTATTTGAAATCTAAATCTGAAACATCTTAAAATGCCGTATTATCATCAATTTATTATTTTTTTAATTGAAAAAAGTTCAAATAAATAGCAAAGATCATCTTCCTTTAGCTAACAGAGGAAAAGATAGATCTTTATAAATTTTTGTCATTCAAACTCAAAATAGGTTCTCAAAATCAAATCAGACCTTCTATATAATCACCCTAACGCAGATTGGGGCTGAAGTTGTTTTCTTTCCAACCCACTTAGACATTAAGATCTGCAGAATTAACATCAACTTTGCTATATCTGGAAAATTGGGACATACCTGCCCCAGGTTAGAAATGTATTATAGCAGGATCTTGAGGATATCTCCAAGATACCCGCGTAAACCGTGTCGTGACCTTGTGTTACACTGGTCATTTCAGTTTTTGAAAGATATCCTCCCCGACTTTAAAAAAATAAGTAGAAAAAATGGAGCTATGGAGCTGCAGTGGTTTTCTGTTTGACTGTAGGGAGATAACCACGGTAGGGAGCTGCTTGCCAGACTCCACCAGAGAACTCGCTCATCTGGTTTTCTGTCCAGTCAGCATGGTTTCAAGTGTCACAAGTACCAGAAAGCATGTTAGCTCAGTTTAATTCGTAAGAAGTACAAAGTACTGTAAAGCTTCTGAAACAAAAAAGGCCAGGTTGCATACCACCTGAAGAGCCCTAAATACTTGTAAAGAAACAGAGTCACAATCTTGCCAAGAATGAACTAGAGTCATAACATACAACTGGATGAACTGTAAATTTCTGAAGATAAAAAAATAACAATATTGTTTATAATGTGAAATTGGTTTATTGGTTATCTGGTTTGCAAGTGGGGGTACTGGATGTACCCTAAAGAAACAGAACTGAATGTTAAAGAAGCCAAAAAACCTGAAAACTAACAAACAGGACAAACAAGCAAGTAAATGCACGCGACCAATAGCAGCTGCACAATTGCTCACAGCACGATTTCTCCATACTTTCAGCTCCCTTTCTAGTCAGCTGCCAGCTCTCTCCTTTTGCATTAACTGACCACCATAAAGAATAGATTGCCTTATTTTAGTTTAAGAGGTATTAAAAGGGTGAGAAGAATAAGGCACATAAAGAGCAATAACATAATATGTTTTTTTCTATGCTTTGGCCTTGGTACCAGATTTCCTGGACCCCCACAAACAAGGCTGAACATCAGTATTTCACACAAAAGAAAGGTGGTATAGGTTGCTAAGCTGCACCTGTCCAGGAGACACAAATTTAACAGTTTTCAGTTCTGAAGCAATTTGCCACATCATCTAAATCACCAGATGTATGCAAGAGTAAAAGAAAAGTTGTATCAAAACTAAACATTGACTGGCTATCACATGCAAATACAAAATTAGAAGTTCATCATGCAAATTGTAAGAACAGTATATGATCCAGAAAACCAGGCAGGCATAAAATTGAAACATAGGAAAAAGCTTATTGTACTTTTATGGTGTACTCACAAGCATAAAATAATGTTTTCCTGAAACTAGGTCAGAAAGCTCAGAATCTTGCAGGATCAAGTGCAGAAAATACAAAATGAGGAGTGAAGACAACTGGCGAAGAAATGGGCTTCTGCTTTTCTGTAGTGTTTGTAATATTTTTTCCACTATATCCAGTCTCTAGACCACTCAATTAATTCTATAGGCATTTTACACTTTTTTATTTTAAATTTCTACATTTATTTATTGAGGTACAAGAGAGACTTTCGCAACTGTCCAGGCATGTAGGAATAATGTTAGGAAAACAAACTCAGCTGGGGTTGAGACTCAGTCACCAAGAGCAAAAAGAAAACTTCTATAGCTACATTAGTAATAAAAGCCTGGCCTCAGAGCTCACCCTACTTTAAGCTGGAGATTGGACTGAGGTTCCTTCCAACCTGAATTATCTTATAATGTTAATACCACTTTCAATACTGAATATTGCATTAAGTTATATTAGTTCTATTAGTATTTAGTACATTAGTAATTTAGTTATATTAACTTATATTAGTTTCAATTACACAGAAAAAAACCACAAGATATAGTAACAAAGTGAGAGAGATGTGTATGATCCAGAAATAACTTGTGTCAGAATACATAAAACAAGTCCAAAATCTGCTTTTCATAAATATTCTCTAGTATTTGTTTAAACTTCATAGGTACAAACTTTGCAGTCATTTGTATTCCATGAATACCCTAATGACTGAATTCATCTAATATTTATTAACCATTTTTGCATGTATTCACACAGTGGTAATTAGAAACACATAAATCCATTGAGGTCCTTTAGATTCCCATAAATTTGTGCAAATTTACATCGTGTTCATGAAGGTTTAAGGTGTTTCTTTACTGTCCCAGAAGGTACAACAAAAGGCATTTTGATACACAGGGTAAAACTTTTGGTCTATTGTATTCTGTGGTAAAAATCCTATTAACACCAATGCACCTGCCTATTATTCCAAGTCAATGACCAGACAGATATAGACCATGGAAAACACCATTTACCGACAAAGTAGATAGCCTCAACCAAAAAAAATAATCTGTTAACCCTCTGCTTGCCCCCCTCCTCCCTTAACCCATCACATATTTTTTTACCATATAATTAACTTGTGCTTTCTCCCCCATTAAACCAATTTTCTAGAATAGGTATTAATTACTATGTAGCAGTAATTAATTTCTTTGTTTTCTTCAATTCAAAATGTTTTAAATCATGTGGAAACTTCTATTTTACAGTTACACTGAACATCTTCATGACTTTCTGCTAAAAAAAATACCCTTTTTGCATGAAAATTTTCAAAACACTCATGATAACCAGCAAAGAACTTTCAAAAATATAAACTTCCTCACTAGCTGCAGAGTTAGGAAAGCCAACATCTATGGGTAGAAACAGTTAAAAAAAGTAAATATTAATACATTAGAGACAATCAACTGTTAGAAATTAAAATTCCTGATCATTATTTGCCAGTGTCTGAAAGCCACACTAACACATGTATTACACTTCCAGACAATAGTTCCATTTGGTTCTTTCTGGAGCATCGCACTGGAATTTTTCTTAAGCTCAAAGAATCCTTCTGCTTCAATTTAGCTTAATTTAAAATTCATTCTTGGTTTACTTACAAAATAGATACACTTATTTCTATGAAAGAAAGACAATGTTTCATCAATCCTAATTGCAGGAGGCTTGGCCTCTTCGGCAAAAAGTTTTAGAAAACACAAAACCCATAATCAGTGCTCAATGTTCTCACAAGATCAGGTCCCAGAAAATAGTTAGGTGACAAAGCTTTTTATGAGAGTTCAGCAAATTAGGTGTTAACATTCGAAATGTGTCTCTCTTTTTTAAATGCTTAAATAAGTAGTGTGCTTTTTTATTTATTAAAAACTGAAGCATTGGAGTCTAATTTCTCCAGAATGTACTACAGACATTTCAAATATGGGATTCTTCAGTTAATCAGTACCAGAGTACTCTAACTCACTTCATGCAAGTAACTTATTATAATAAGTTCATACATAGTTGGTTTTCTTTTTTTCCACAGAAAACTCGGGGAGATAAATATGAATCTCTCAGATAAACTCATGATTAGCTGCACACAAAACAGATGCACAGGCCATTGTATACCAACTATAGCAAAATAGTTCTGCATGTAAATTCTAAAAAACTTTCAATTAGTACCATGAAGAACAAACTTTATTTTCTTAAGACTCTTATTTTTTAGCAGAAAGCAGAAGTTTTCCCTCAAAAGTTTTAATTCTGATCCCACTGAAGTCACTAGCTGGTTTTCTACTGAAGATGGTGCGCTGTATTGGGCAGAATACAAACTTAATAGTGTTCACAGGAGGGAGAATTGTGAACTCACCATCCTTGGCTGGCATGAAACACAGCAGTCTGAACTGCAGGTTACAGCTCAAACATGTAGAAAGAGTTTAAAAAAAGAAATACATTGATAACACACACACTCCTACTATGCAGTACATGCAACTGGAAGCCACAACTTAAGCACTAAATGATAATCACTAATTTTCAGTACCTGGCATTCCCCTGACAATACCTTTGTTTTGCTTCCAGTACATTCTGAGGCTGTCAAATGACAAATGAAAAAGCCTATGGACTACTCTTCTAAAGGTATCAATTGCCTTCAGTCTGGATAGATCTATTCCTCTAAATGCTATTAAATATGCTCCAGACCTCATCAGACTCTGCTCTGCTTGCCAGTGTCTACCTAACTGACAAAAGCTGTCCAGCGATTCATTTGCTTTTGGCTTTAAACAATGAATGCCACAGCATTACCAATTTCCATTGTCCAAGGGGAAAGAAAGAGTCCCAAGCTTCCTGCCAGCACAGATACCTCCTGCAACCTAGTTGCACCTATTGCTTAGCACTGGCAGCCCATTCAGACTACACAAATGCCACCCTCTGGCCCAAAGTAAAGAAAAAAGTCAGTAGCATCTGGATTGTTCTGCAGAAGACTTATCTTGGACCTCACATCAAATTTTCAGTGTTACTACCTTCCTTGCTGCCTTGGACTGTTGACTCTACAATAAATAGAGACTCACTTTAGAATGAAAACCTAACTTCTAGTCTGCTGTCAAATTGGGAATTGTGAAAGGCTGGCCACATCCTTACAGAAATAATTGTCCTTGGCAATTTTTGAGCTGACATGATACTGGCATCCTGGAAGCTGCATACTACAAAAAACAACCCCAACAGTCAAACATTAAAAGAGCATCTTTGCTCTACTAAAACCTTTAATGATTATTTTATAGGTAGTAGTAAAGACTTATCAGGGCCACTGACATTTGCAAGAGACATTGGTGTAAACTCCTTGTGAGCGTAAACACGCTTGGCAAAGGCACGGCTACTGGAAGCTATCAAAAAGGTGGAGAGAAAACAGATATAAAGTCTAACACATCAGATCCACTCCAGCAATGACGTCCAAAGAGAAAGAAGATAAAACAATCTTTTGCATCTGTGTTCGGGGGCAGATTAATTGCTGAACTTTTTTCTTCCTCATCTTGTTCAGGGCCAAAGACCAAAAAAAAAATAGAGATGTTATAGATCTTCCTTTATTCAAACTCAGTTATTTGAGTTCAAATATGACTCCCACTTGAGCTGAGCTTTACCTCACAACGCAAAAAGTACTGGCAGCTTCACTGGTATTAACAAAAAAAGAGAAAGAGCATGACCCTAAATAATTTAGATCTTATGTCAGAATTCAGTATTCCCATGCATCTCTAAGCATGTGAGTGTAGCCTTCTTTACACTTCTTTCTTTAAAAAAAACAAACCCACACACATGTATTGTACAGAAAAAGAAAAACATTTGTTTGCAAAAGTCCCTCGCTACAGATTTGGCCTTGTTTGCAGAAGTTGATGATGGATGAATGACACATGAACGCTGATCTAAGTTGAACCAGAAATTGCCTGAACCAAGAGCACTACGAAATAATCCTACCAGATGGGAACTCTAATCACTGTGTTTCTGACACTAATACAATAAACACAGTGTGCAAGCACATAGATACATTATTTAAACACATTAACCCATTTTTAGGGGAAAATGTATGTTTTCTGACAGTTGTATTCAGCTCTCTGCAAGTGAATGATAAATTGCTTGTGCTAGCTTTTAAACACATTGAATTGTGAAAGTAAACTAAATAGAAGAGATGTAGTCTTCCTGCCATACCATCTCAGACATAGTTCTATGTAGTTCAAAAGGAAAGTACTGGAAGGAACACAGCAATATGTACACAGTCTTCTTATCGCTAGAACTGCTTGTTTTCCTGCAGCCGCCTCTGTGCTAACAACAGCCTCTTAAGCAGCAAAATACTCAGAAAGGAGAAAAAAAAAAAAGGAAAAAGGGTTTGAAATCCACATGCTGTTTCTTTAAAGTTTCAGCAAGATGTAGACAGGTAGAAACACCTAGGCTCCAAAGTGAGGCAGATATACACAAACCAGATAAGCTTTGAAATCTCTTGATCCAGTTAAGAGAAAACTGTAACCACGTGATAATATCCATGCAAAAGCTGGAGCAGCTAGAAGTAATAAAATTTCAGCACTCTAAGTACTTAAAAATATTTAATTGCCATTCACAAGAGCTGATATTTCAACTTCTTACTATGGCTTACTGCAGTTCTTCAGACTATTACTTCTACATCACTTAAACATGGTAACTCTTCAGTGACTGCACAGTAAGACAGCAAACACTTCATAGCAAGACTGTGTTAAATCTGTTGAAACTTTGGTATACATGTCATACAAACAACAATCCATAAATCATCATTAATATTTACCCTTGCAGGAGAGTTACGGAAACTTCTGTGATTGATCCCTGATATTAAGCCAATTCATAATTTCAGCACAATTTCAGGGGGTTTATTTAAAATACTTTATTTTTATATATATACTAATTTTTCAAGTTGATGCAGTAGTTCTGGGCTCTGAATTTAAAGTACTATTTCCTACCAGAAGCCTACCAAATGAAAGCAGAATTATATAAACATTCAATTCCTATGTTACATTATCCTTCAGCCTAAGCTCATGGCTTCCTAACACTTTGATCAAAGTTTTCATTAAGAAGCAACTAAAAGTTGGAGCGATTGGAGAGTAGGGCAGAGGTATAGACAGAAAAAAACAGAAAAGAAAAAATCCTTTCCTAAGCAATCATCCTTTAAAGACAATGTAGGATCATTCTATTTATATGAAGTAATATGGAGAGGAACATCTACCAGTGATTTTTTTCAAAATAAGAGCAATACAAAAAAGATTCAGACATTGTATATGATGTTGATGACACCGTCATAAAATTTTTACGGCTTGAGGGTGTACTTATTGGTAACAGAGATTCAGTGTCTCTGAGGCATTTAAGTTATGTTTTCTTCATTTATAAAGAATATGTTGTGCTGTTGAAAAGAACATTCAAGTTGTGTAGCTAATCAGCAGTTTACGCAGTCTCTTTTGCACAGGATTAGTAGCAAACAGTCTCTGTGACATGCTGCATTGATCTTTTCTTTGTGGTAATAGCAAGAGGAATCTATGCAGACTGTCAAAAACTAGTCCAACTTATGACCCAAAACAAAAATTGAGAGAACACATATATAGTAAATGCTATTTTACACTGAAATTTCAAGCTCATTCTCTTTAGAATAGTCAGATTTTCTGGATTCCTGAGCCACACAAAAGAAACCTGTATTAAATATGTATCATACATTAAATAATTTAATTTTTGTCTGGTGTCCCTTTCTCTGCAATCAGGAATGAAAATTATTTTCAACAACAGAATGGCTGAGGCACTCAAAAATTCAGCTTGTGCACTTAGGAAGTTTGTATGCAACGCGTGAAAGATTCCAGGCACCTTATGCTTCACACACCTGTGCTGGGACTTTAAACCATAACACAGCAGTATACATTATACATTTCCTAATGAATATCAGGACAGTAGAAAGCCATAATTTCATCCAGCCTATGTTCTTCAGAACAGTAATATTCCCCTTGGGGCATCATTGCTAGTGACCCCAAAGGGTACAAAGAATTGAAAAAGCTTAAGAGCAGGAACAGAGAAGAAACATCAGAACAAACACTTAACAAGACAAGGATTGAATATCTGGAGAGCACTGCAGCAAGGACAGCCATGGCAGCAGATTAAACAGCAGAGAGACAAACCTCAATTTAATCATAGGCTTTCAGGTTCATATGCTATGTCTGTCTCTATCCAACCAGTAGAATTTCAGTCATTAGTTTTCTGGTTTTCCTCCCCTGTTTTTTTGATCTCAGCATGGTTCCAGCTTGTCAGGTATTAGGGATGTAAACCTTAATTACTTATGAACAGGAATAAATTTAATTTCACTACAGAATTTCACACTTATTTGATTTTAATCACAGCAAAATAAAACAATAAGTATTAGTCTGGACAAGAACTCTGAAGCTTGATCCTAGAGTGACAATTCTGGAGATTATTCTAATGATTTATCCAAAGTCTTAAACTGATTGACCAGGCAACTACTTGTAGCTTGTGGACTGGTCACCAGACTAGACCCAGGAAACCTGGATTCAATTCCCAACCACATGTTGATCTGTGAGTCCTTTCCCTAGGCCAAGAGAGAGGCACTGCTTCTCTAACAGGTACCGTTCTTAATTTTACAGTCTTACCTCCACAATCCTGCTTGGTTTTGCTCTGAGCTTTGCGGGCAGCACAGATTTGAGAACCTCTCCAGCAACAGTGTTAACCACTTGAATATACCAAGCAGCTGCTCTTTCCTGTTCATCAAAGGCTCTACAGTTTTCCAGGACAGCCCAGAAAAATGGTCACTAAAGGGAAGGGGGACAGAAACCCTTGATTGCAGTTGGAAAAAGACAATTTTTTTAACACAGATGAACAAAACTGTACAGGGAATCTCAGCAAGCAAAAACTTAGATCAAATTAGCTCAGGTATACCGATTCTTGCCAATATCTTTTCTGCTTAGCTTCTATTTTTCTTCCTCTCTTGCTAGGCCTTCACATTTCTGTTTCAAATTAATCAAGAGCTCTCTTCGTTTGCATATACAAAATATCTTAAAAAAAAAAAGAAAAAAGGAAATTCTGCAGTACTCTCTCCTTCTCCAAACCATTGCTATCACAAATCTACAGCTAATAAGATGCTCTTAACCAAGAAGCTGCTACATCACATCTACCTTCAAAAGTGACAAGTATGCAGTGCTTCAATAGAAAATGCTCTCATCTTAAGGCAGAAATCGCAGATAAAAGAAGGGTAAGCAGTATATTTAATTAGCCATTAATCAGGGCTGAGAACAGACTATCAGGAAATTTACCATTCCGCTACCGCATATTTCAGTTACAGCTACATTTTATAAATGTAACTGTTAGCATGTTGTTCTACTCCAGGCTGTGCAAGACTAGGGGGGATAACTGTAACCAGAATAGAAGCACCCATGTGTTTCACAACTTGACAGAAAATGCTGGATTTTTGACCCCAGGAACTCCTAAAACAAAAGGTGAGATTAGTTTGACTAGTGCACTCTGATAACTGAGTCTGCCTTGAGTGAATTACACGCAGCGTCCATGAAAGCTGAGCATGAGGAGGAAATAATGAATTTATGAAGATGCATGCACAATAATGTTTCTTCTGTTTTACAGAGCTTTGTGGCCACTATGGGAGACATTCAGTCAGGAGGGAATACGCTAGTTACTAAACAACAGAGACACAATTTAATGATGAGTCTTGCAGAGCAGAGGTCACAGATATTTATTTTCATTTTATGGAAAAAAGAGTTAGATAAGATTAGCAGTGGATAAAGACAGAAGAAGATCTGTTTTCAAAGAAAGAGAGCTATCAACCTGTGCATAAGGAGAGAAGAGCTGGATTTCCAGTTATCTCTCATTCCCAAACTGTCCTTAACAGTAATTTCAAAGTGCACTGAAAGAATGAAGTTCTTCTTAGCTGCCTGCCTTCACAGCTGCAACGTATCTTAATAAAGAGAGACACTTGGTGTCATGTGCTCTAAACACACATTTTAGTTTTCCCTGTCATAACTGTTTCCATTTCCATAGCAGAAGTTTAGACTTCTGTTTCAGGGCAATAAGCTTACTAATAATGCTATTTTTCATCTTCAGTTTGTTTAGTATCAAAGGCAAATCTGCAGGAAGATGACAAACCAAGGCTGCATGTTTGTGTACCACTAAGCATGATGCTAGGGTTAGTGCACAGACAATCTCTTAGAGTATGCAACCTACCATGGAAACTCAGGGTTTGGGGACTATGTCCTGCCAAGTTTCCATGGTCACTTTTAAGACTTTATATTGCCAGACACTGAGCTTCATGTAAATGAACTTGCAGAAAGGGGGAGGTGACAGATAAAAAGCCCTCAAGCCCCAGTCCCAGCCCAACTCATGAGAAGTGTCAGTCTTGGTGGAGTAGACAACTGCTTTCTCCAAGCTAAGTGCTCTAGGAGTTCACATATTTGCCACAGCTGCTACATTGATGTGGGAGACAAATTGCAACCTGCCCAAGCTGGCTTTACTGCTACTCATTGGCAAGTCTCTGGAGAAACTTGAGTAATCCTAAGGGAATTAGAAACAAGCTGCTACACGCATGACAATGTATTAATCAAGAGTAAAGGGAATGAATGACTTCTTTTTGCTAGTTTGTAAGTTACAAAAAAACAGTTCTTATGGTCAAGTCCTGCAATTTTTACTCTAATCAAATTAATGATAAAATTAATTTATGGCTCCTTATATGCACAGATCTGCACTTGATATTGGAGGAAATTTTTGCCCAAATGATCTGTATACAAGACTATTGAAGCTTCCTTTTTGTATTCCTTTCTCACTACCCCATCCACCAGTCAATGTTACTCTAGCAGAAAAAAGAGGCTAAATTTTCCATGCTTTACTACAGCTCTGTGAAGCAGGCCATGGAGCAGATAGACAAGAAAAATATAGGAAAATACATCAAAAGTATTCACAGAGCAGCAAGTTATTCTGCTAGTGAATTTCCACAGATCATTCAATGCTGGCATTGCAGTAATGATGACTGTGATTGCCATCACAACACACACCTGGTCACTCAGTACATAATTCCTATTTCTGATGGACTTGACTTCAGCAGCTGTAGCCAAAGATTAAAAGTCCATCCGAACGCATTTAGGACACAACAATACAGACAGAAGAGACTACTCTTCACACTTAAATCAACAAAAGCAGGCAGCCTGTTTAGCTGTTTTCAATGCTCAAACAGGGACATGTATTTGTCCAGACCTTAGGCTCCTTTTATTGCCAATGAGGACAGATGACAAAGGGATACGAATTGTGTTTGAAGGTAGGCTTGCAGGGGAGGGACAGAGAACACCAGCCACACAAACAACAGGAGAACACATTCTGATATAATGTAGGATATTTCATCTAAATAGCCCCAGAAACCCTCAATTCCAATTCTCTTAATACTGACCAAAGCTTCCTAACGCAGAGAAACATTTGTGCTTAAGTGTTAAGAGACCTGTTGCAGGTACAAGACAGCTCTATTTCTGATGCCTGTTCAGAACACAGTAGTTCCTTAAGAGACCTGGCTGAGGGATTGTTATATAAATACAGGAGGTTTTGTCCCTAAGAGGTTGCATCATTTGATGGCTGCATAGTAGTCTGTGTGAAATGACCACCTGGCATCAAACCACTTTCTGGAAGAAAAGCCTCTATGTCAAATAAACAATCCCAGTCATCCCGCCCCCCCAGCCTCCCTTGGGTTTCATCATTACCACGGTTATAATTAACCCAGGATGCTGATTAGAACATTGTTATTCCCTGCTACACAGTTGACTATTGTAGTACAGATGGGATCCTATTATTTCCCATGTATACTAAAATGCTTAAATAAACTGTAACCAGCTCAGGTGACAGCTGTGTGTTTGACTGGGTTAAAATTACAATGTCAAATTAGATAACAGACAATACATTGATGAAGACGGGCCTAAATTCTGGGGTTTATGGGTATGGGTCATTTAGAAAAGGTCTACAAAGTCAAGGCCAACATATGTGGGGGGGGGGGGGGCGGGAATAAATATATATAGGTAAGTGGAAAACACACAGATAGAGGTACTTATTCCATGCCTCAAAGAATGCTTGTGCAATCTCACCCCTGCCCACCGGTATGTAAAGCTTTTATGGAGAATAAGGATGGGTAATTTTTCATAATTACATGAAAATTGAAATTATTTCAGTTAGTGTCATTTTAATAATTGTATATTAAAAAGTGACCATATAACATTAGGTTCTAATAAAAATGTTGGTATAATTTAAATTTTCTGTTGACTATATACCCAATGTTACAGTCCCATGAAGATCCTGTAAATAACTGCATGCAGTGCAGCTCTGTACAGGCAGTAGCTCTGTGAGATATGGTAGTCTACCATAGTTCCCTATGGTAGACATATAGGGAAAATGATTTAACACAATATTAATTTTGATTTGTCGACACAAATAAAAGAATGATTATTTAGGTTCTGGATGCTTAGTTATCACTGAAATCAAAGCATGTCTATAAAACACCAAGACAGCATTTCCTAGACACCAGAGGAAAAAAAAGTGCAATTAATTTTTATTTCTCTTTTTCTGCACAAATGATATCAGATCCTGACAACCAGCTCCAGACTCTTCTAAAGCTGTCCAAAGAGGTAAGCAGCCCCATATGTTTTATCTATACATCTATGCTTTTCTTTGATCTCATATCATGGAATAGAGTGTTACTTATGTTTCCTAAAATGGAAGGAGCAGCATGGCAGTATTTACAAAGTCCTACTTTAATCCAAGGAGGTTAACAGCCATATGTTTTCTACATACTCAATGGGTAGAAAGAGAGGATCCTCTTGAGTACAGTTAAGATGAAGATTATGTTTTCTTGAAGGAGTGTCTGCCATCATCATCATCAACAGAAGAGAGTGTAGGGAAACAAGATTCCCTGGGCTAAAATTAACTTCTTCACTGAACCATCCCCTCTGAACTTAGTGTGCGTGTTTCCAGCCCACAGAAGAAAAAGTTTGGTTAGTTTTTCTTGATAACACCTATCTCATGGGTGGAGGGGGTATTGTGTGTGCTTATGTCAGCTTTTTGAAAACATTACTTCAGAAAAGTATAAATACAACATCGTTATTCAGGCTAATCAGCTGCAGGGAGGTATTAGTATATAGTCAGTCGGGTGGGGGGGGGGGTGGGGGAGGAAATGGACTGGAAGAGACCTACACCACTAGGAAACTTCTTCTAGGTTAATGTGAACAAGCAGCATCATAATAAGTGAAATAATTCTCTTTCTGGCCATGCTTATTTCCCTCTTTTTGCAACCTCTGAACAAATACTTAAGTATTTTCCAGACCAGCTTCATTTTTTTTCTAGGTCAGAAAAGAGGACAAGCAAAAGTCAGAAGTAACTGAAGTTCTGAAAGCTAAAATACCTTCACTCAAAGAAAATTGTACAAAATTATGCCTGTTAATTCAGGGAGCAGCAAATATACAACTCTTGCTAACCTAAAATACCAGCAGGTATTTATTTACACTTGAGAACTTCTATACTCTTTTGGAATAAAAGCATTTCTGTACTGGTTCAAGCTGACATGTTCATTTTCGCCTCAAATTATCTTGTACATTTCTGTGAATGGATAAATACACTGTGCTGTAAGCTAATAGCCATGTCAGGCATCTCCAGAACAACAAGGCTATTCACAGATGTTACAAAGCAGTATTTCATGTTACATGTAATGGTGTGCGCTACCAATATATTCTTTTACAGGTTCTAGAATTAATTTTCTAGAGTAAAAGCTGCATATAACCCAATCTCAAATCTAGAGGTAAGTAGATAAATAATTGTTTATACAATATTCCTATTTTTTTGCTGCACTAGGACCACTTACTTGAGTGGCCCTACTACTACTCACTAGTATGGTTATGGAAATCACAGTCTGCCCTTACCATGGGGATCTTCTTTTTCCTCTTTGACTGGATATTTATAGATCACATACACTTTTCTATTTCCCCCCCATCATGCTATTTGTCCGACTATGCAAACTACACGCTCTACCGCAGCTGTAGTTACAATATGCTATTTGAGGAACATACCAAACCTAGGGTACCATTTAAATAAATATATTCTGCAGGTACAGATCTACCACAGCAAAGCAGCTCAGATTTTTATAGTTATGCAAAGGCATTTGCCACTATGTAGAAAAAATTAGATACAGTAATCATGCTTAAACAAATAAGCATTACACAGAGAGATGTATTTTTCATGCATTGTTTCAAAATTTCCCATTTTCTTCAAGTACTGTCTCCTTTACCATTTCCTTCTATGACATGAACAAAAAATATGATACGTGGATTTAAAAGTTATGGCTTATAGGACATTTGAAGCCAAGAAGTTAAATAATTCCCAAAGTAAAAACTTTTCTAGATTCTCAGCAACATCACCAAGTTTCATTAATTTAAAAGATAAGTTACATACACTTCTGAAAAATATTTTCTTAATACCATGACTGTAGGACAACTAGGCTCTCCATAACCAGATGGGGTCTAAATTACTTTGATGTTCTTTTTTCTATTTCACAAAATATTATTCTGAAGTCAACAATTTAAATTTACATTATATTGCTGAAGAGGAGTCAGAAGTAGAAACTACACATTCATAATGCAGTATGGCTCATACCATCAACAGATAAGGCAAAGAATTTGACATTAGTGGTGTCGGAAATCTAACTTCCACATAATTGTCAGAGAATTTCTAATGGAAGTTGAACTGAAACAGCTTTTTTAGCTCTTCACATGACTCCACAAGATGTTGTATCTCAGTTTTAGCCTTTTTTAATAATTTTTACTTGGGAAAGACCTTTCTATAAAACTGATTTCTCATGCAAAATACAGAATTTTGCAGCATAATATGGAACCTACAAAGAAACTGAATGTACCGGGTCAAGATTGTAAGTTTGTATCACAGAGCCAGAATGAAGGAATTTGCCTATCTACCTAGTATTGTGAACTTGAAGTAATATGAATGATCCTAAGAAAATAAAATTTTAGCCAAATAATTTCTTCTTGGGGGTGTGAAGTAGCTACTACATTAAATACCTACTGCAGTTTCAGAGTTCATTATCATCCTTGCTTTTCATTTAACATGGTATCCCTTCCCTTTGCAGGATCTGTATCAAGTCATCCAGTATCTCTCACTTGGCTGCCCAGGAATCTCAAGAAGAGTTTGAAGTATAACAGTCACAGAATCATGACTCTCAGTAATTTGGAGCTGGACCTTCAGCTGGTGACAACTGACATTCTCCACCTGCTTCAGCAAACCTATGACAATTTGTAAGAGCCAAGGATGATATTTATAGTGCATTGTTGCCAAAATTTAAAGCTTTAAGTCAACGAAGCTACAAAAGGCCTATATTCAGAAAACAAACAGTTTGCTATCTCTAGTAAACAGCAATAACAGCTAATACTGATTTGTCAGAAACAAACAGCAGGATAACGGGATCTGTGGAAAAGCAGTAAATGTACGTATTCGGTATAGTAGGAATTTGGGGAATATCTTCCATGACAGTCTCATAAGTAACTAGGAATACATTATGTAGACAAATACTATAAAGACGGATACATATATGTTGGAAAAACATATTTAATAATGGTTCATTATTAAAGTGGAAGTTATATAAAGTACGTTCAATACATGTCTGCTCAGAGACATTCAACAGCTTCCTCAGTGACCTAGATGAAAGTCTTAGAAAGTTGTTGCAACTATGTTGGTCCATGGATACAAGCAAAGCAAGATTTCTGAAGAGAAACAGTATATTTTAGTAGGCCGACTGATAAAATATAGGAAAACTAGACAACCATTGGAGCACCTTTGTCAGAGCTAAAAGGATATGCGCTTATGTTAATAACATTTGAGGGCTCAAGTGCCTGAAAGCTTAGCTACTGTTTTCCTGGTTATACCAGCTGGTCTAAGAAAAGATATATGTCGTGACAAACCTTGCCTCTTTGGATGATGATATACTTATAACATTTATTAAATCAAATGTAGTTGACACCAAGCTGGGAGAGACAGCTATTACAAGTTGGAGTTATTGTCAAATCTTTTCGGAGATCAGTAAAATTTAGCCTCAAGAATAAGACTCCTGAGGGTGACACATAGGTTTCAGCACCTATAACAGGTACTATTAAGCACTATAATACACTGAATTGAGCAACTTCCTCTGCTGGAATAAGTCAGGCTGGCACACTACATCAGTCATTGGAGCTACACCAAGTTTACATTAGCTGAATTGATGTTCTTGTTTGTAATCTAATTTAAGTGAACATCAATAAGCAGAATTTAGAAGCATTTTTCTAGCTCCACAGTTATGGAAAATTATTTATTCAGAATTTTTTTTTCTACTTAAGGAGTTTAAATGGCAGTAAAACAATTAGAAGAGTAAAAAAATGCATGTATTTTAAAGTGAATAAATATAAAATGTCAGAGTGCTATAAAGACACCTGTAGAAATAATCCCAAATCTAAAGCAGCTAACCAAAGTTAGCTCAGTTTTGCTGAGAAAGTAAATTTTAATTACTTCTCTGAATTGGTTTCTTTTCATTTAAATTCTGAAATGCATCTTTTAAAAAAAGATTTTTCCTACTGCCGCTCTTAGAGTGTCTTCTCCCCTCAAGCAATTTCTGAAAGTAGTTTCAAGAGGATACTGAATGATTGGAGACTGACTGATTGGTCTCAAGAGAGCAAAAGGGGTTGTGTCAGTTTTTGCTAGCATGGGGGGGCGGGAAGGTCTTCTCTAAGTAACTGGAAAACCTGCTGAGTAGGATGACCTTCTTTTTATATACTGCATAATGTTCTGGGCATGGACCAGCTTTTCCAGAGATAGCTATTCATCTGCTTAACCTCAGAATGTGTTAAAATTGCCCCCACCCCTATCATCAATTTCTTTGCTCTCACACCTACAGTCTGACCAGAGAGCATCACAAAATGCAGATAAAACAAGCAATTGCTTCAAGTGCTTCATGGTGGTTTAAATGAGACACGTATATTTCCAAGCAGCAGTAAATCAGCCAGGGAATATTATGGCACTGACTAAAAGCAGACAAAAAAAGTGCAGATTTAAAAGTGCATTTTAATGTCTTCAAAAAGCACAGAAAACACTGCCTTCTGCAGCCCTGTGTCATAGAAACATGTACCAAGCCCTTCTGAAAGCAACACAGTAAGTCTAACGCTATCCAAGAAGTCCCTTGTCCTCTCCCAGCATTAAGCAGCATCAACAAAAGCACAGAGATTCTTTCCTACCTAAAAGCCTACATGCAGCATTTCTAAATTTGAGGGGTTTGTCACCTCTTCTTCCCTTAGTCTTTTTAGTACAGCTGCATGGCCTTAGGAAACTGCAGATTGACTCAGCCAAGATATCTTCAATCTGGACTAGTTCTCAATAACAGTGAAGATGTAA
Source organism: Gavia stellata (assembly GCF_030936135.1). Taxonomy (NCBI): domain Eukaryota; kingdom Metazoa; phylum Chordata; class Aves; order Gaviiformes; family Gaviidae; genus Gavia; species Gavia stellata. The sequence continues at coordinate 13,738,374 of NC_082604.1, read as the reverse complement.
GGTGGCATGGCTTTCAGCACCGAACTATTATCCAGTCACCTTTTACTGATCATTGTACTATTATTCAGCTACTTTAGATGTGCCAGTGTGGACTACAGGTATAGCTTCTGCATCAGCGCAGTTCTGCTCAACCCAGATATTAATAGATCTATTAATCATGCTTGAAATAACTTTCCTAAAAGTTTCTGAGATTGGTCAACTGGAAAAAGATATGAAAGCAGTACAGAAGGTCACATCTTTCTATCATCCCTCTTCTCAGACTTTCCTTCCCCAATCATAAACACTAAGTACTCTAAAGTTCACAACTCTTGTACAGCTCTAGAGTCAAAAGTATCCATTACTGACCACTTAGGGCATCCTGACCTTCTTTTTCATGTCTGTTCTGAGGTGAAAGTCACAAACAACATCGAACTGAAATTTATTGTTATTGCAGCTGTCTCAGTTCTGAGGAACCATTCACTGAACCCAGTTTTCAGATTCAGGTTGGACTTGATGGTCTTACAGGTCTTTTCCAACCTTAGTGATTCTGTGATTCAGTTTCTAAGTGAAATTTTACCGAAGAAAGAAATTAGTTTCAGTTGTCAAGTTTTCTGATCTTCAGTCATACATAAACAGATCCAAACAGCATAATTTGCAGAGAAAATGAAGATAACATGTAGAATCCTTTCTTTCTTTGAGATCTTTCCAAACAGATTTTGTATTGTCCTTGGTAATAGTGAATTAGACATGTTTCACCAACTTTGCAAACTGGGATATTTCAGGCATAGGACACTGCTGCACATCAGGACTCAAATGATTCCTAGACACCTTTGGAAAAAGCAGATCTCTCTTTCTGTGAAGCATTTCCTTTTCTCAAACTTAACTAACACATGTGCTTTCCATTAGGAATTATGTGAAACAAAAACAGATGACTTAAGTCAATTATGGTTGGGGAAAGAAGAGGGAAGTAACAGGCCCTCTTCTTCAAGACAGCCCAACAACTGTTTAGTACAAATTGTGTATTTTTTTGTTAAAAAAGCAAAATAGATTCTATAACCTGTGAATATTCTGAACTGCAGTTATCACTTCCACAAAAAAATACACTTTCTTCACAAAATAAAAAAAACAGCTCAATAAATCTTGTTTAAGTCAATCCTGAAGTGCTAGCGTTCAAAAGCCCCTCTGCCCCAACTCATTCTGGAAACCTTTGTGCATCTTCAAGGAAAAAAAAAAATCTTAGCCCAACTGTGGTTTTCGGACATGCCTTCGTTCTGATCATTAGCTAAAAAACACACAGATGACCCCATAATAAATACTGAAGTTTCATCTTATAGATTTCTCTTGATACTGGTACATTTCTCAGAATATTCATGTTTCTTTTCCTGATTTGGAGCAATTAGAGCACAAAGCCACATGCTCTTCCTTTTACTCTGACAATTCTACACATATGAGAACTCCTATCGATAATGACCTCAGGATAACTGATGTGATGATGCTAACAAGTATCCTCTGTAACTACATTTGTTAAAATTCACAGAGCAGAAATCTCCCAAGGTGGCTGCGGGAGATGCCTGCTGAATACAGTGTTCTTTATACACTTAAATGGATGTTCATCCTGCTTATTCATTTTAATCTGCTAAAAGTATCTTAGCTAGAAACATCTTAAGAACAATTTTATCAGCTTAACCGTCCAGTAAGGAGTACAACCTAGGACATGACTAGAGCACAAACAATTATAAAAGCCATGAGTATGTGCCTGTGCACCTGTATATGTGCCCAGGCGCAGAGTGATAAATTGGCACTAAACCAAGCCCCAAAATAACCCTTTTTCATTTCAGAAGGATGCATCTTCATAGAATTGCAACATGTAAGTTAACGGCTCTTATAAATCTTCAGTAACAATGTAAAAAACATAATGAAATATCTTAAACTTAACTATGGTGTAAATCATAATTCATCTTATGCCAACTAGTGATTACCAGGGATTTATTTATGACAATATTTTTAAAGGTGTTTCCTAATGAATAAGATATTTTCTTTCATAAAGACACTTCTTAGGTTGCTTTATGAAATAAGTTGTCCACCAGTGAAATACTCCTTGTAGTCTAGAATTCTACACCATCACAAATGGAAGCAGATGACTGCTTTGATTTACTTTCTTCTATTCAGCTGTCTTGCCCCTAATTTAATGCAGAGATATATTAAGAAGATTAGGTAAATAAATTCAATTTGTTGTGTGCCAATCAATATTACAGAAGATAGTGGGTTATTTGTGATCATAAATAGAAAATAGCCCATGTTAATTGCAAAACTAGGTATCACAAATGACTACAAATCTGCTTTAACTATCTCTATTTCTCATTATTTCACAATGGTTTTAACAACCTTTACACTCATCTCACTGAACCAAAAAACCTGATTAGGTGCACTAAGTGAATGGAATAACAGTCCCTGGGAGCTGATTACATGCATTTTGCTTAGTGATTATCAAATCTTTTCTACTGATAAGGTCTTCCTCACCTCCCTTCTTCAGAACACGGGCTGCCTATATGTGGGAAATACGCCCTTGGTTTTATCTAAGACATAAATGAACTGTATCTTCACTGATATAATTCTCCATGGTGTAAGGAAATGATTGTTCTTCGCCAATTTCCCCATGCTGAGACTTTGTGTTTATAAAGTATACAGTATGGATTCCACTGATGGATACTTACTTGGGTTTAAACATAACATGACATATTTGTTTTAGGATCTCTTTTAAAAAGATTTTTCAAGGCTTTAAATATATAGTTTTGAACTGGACTTTTCCATAGCAGTATCATCACCATACCTTCCTCAACAATTCAAATCTTAAAAAACCCAAACAACAAAAAACCCCAAAATATCCCACCAAAACCAAACCAAAAAAGCCCAACAAAACAGCACTTGAGTTAAGCTAAAACAATTAAACTCTAAGAGCCACAAAGATGTAAAAATTAAGACAAGAAAGATTGACCTTCCCAGCTGTACAGTTTTCAATGAAAACAGTCATTCAATTAACAATTTTTTCCACAAATGCAGAGGAAACAGAATGAGTATAACAGGTGCACTTTACAAGTGTGAAGTTCCTGCACAGCTGATGGTCATGACTCTACGTTCCATCAGAATTTGGACAGGAATTCAAAGTAGTTAGATCATATCAGAATAAAAACTGGCAAATACTTATTCTTTGTTCATTTATTTTTTATATTCATTCAATAATGAATTGAAGAAAATCAAGGGTTTCCAATTTCTGTATCACAATACACTAGGAAAGGGCCCCAAGGTAAGGGTGGGAAATGTTCCTTAACACGGAAATGTTAACATGCCCAGGTATACGAAACAGTTACGGAAGTAATTTAGGATCCTTGCAAAAGTCTATAGCTGTCTCAGGAAAGGTATCTGCCTTTCTAACTCTATCTACCGCTCTTTTGGAAAGAACAGTAATATACTAAAATAATCTTATATACAAATAATTATAAGATTTTTCTATATAAATTTATATAGAACATTTTTTAAACGTTTCCAATAATCTCAATGCCTCTCAACACATGAAAACCCAGTTTAAATCACCTAGCTTCATTTTGCCTCTGCTAACATAAGTCTTAAGCACATGATTATTCATATCTCATTTAAGTAACAATTACAACAATCACAGAAGACTTGACTCTGCTCATACTATAAACCAAAGACTTACCTGCAATATATTGACTACTCCCATTACTTGCAGATAAGCATTTAAAAACCTGCATGATTAGAGGTTCAAAGCCCAACTCTTTTGAATTATTATAATCCCGTTGATTTTATTATATTTTTCCAAACTAGTTGCATAAACATCAAAAGCACTGACAATCCAAACCAACCACAGAATTAATGATTTTGTTAGTTCTTGCATAGATAATTATTCATTAACTTGTATGCAGATAATTGAGTCAGTTTTTTGACAAATTACATATTGTTCATTTATCTCATTTGTCCTGAAATATTTATATTTTGTGTATTTTAATGTAATAAGTTTCATATAGATAGCAAAACAGTTTAGGATTATAGGTACTTATTAGTTAATCATTCCTTATTAATTCATTCTTCATTATACTTCTAATTTTAAACAGGCATAAGCAAATGAAAAATAATAGGAAAATAATTTCAGTTATGTAATCTACATTTTTTTCATCTGTACCATAGCTTTGAAACTGAAAACTTTTCCTCTGATATTTTCTTAAAGTTACTTTTCACCAAAAAATTCACTGGAGCATTATGGGATTATTGGGAGGGAGAAGGAAATGGAAGAGAGATCACTATCAGTGTGAAACTCTTAGATATCAAGATGACACTTACAGTCGCTTTAAAAAAAAAACCCACCTATTTTCTGTAAGTGTTTATTTGAGAAGCTGGCCAAGCATGAACACCCACAGAGCCATCCAGACACACTAACTCCAGTGGCACCAATTGCATCGAGGTGCGTGACTCTGAAACTAAATGATTACTAAAAAATATTGTGAAATGCTTTCAAACAGCTTGGGTAGCTAGCTAACATTGTTGAAACTATCTTTTCATTAATATAATCTTCCTCTCATCTCTCAACATAGAAACACTTTCATGTTATAAAAACACTGTCCAAGTATTGCAATCAGAACAATTCCTCTCAGGATGAAACAAGTCTTACTACACTTAACTGTGAAATACAGCAATATTCCTATTCTACTGCTTTCTGCATATTCCTGGAACACTCCCTGGCAGGGCTAATGGGTCTGCGCTGAAAGCACCTAATTCAGGCGAGTTAGAACAGCAGCAAGTGGACTGACAGAAACTAGTGTTAGCCCTGCTGGGGAAGACATTCCAGCACTGTTTGTGATAATAGGGAGGAGAGGAAAGGGGAGGTTAAATCATTCGTCATATGAGCTTTAAACAAACATATTTTAGTTTCATTGTTTATACTTTAAAGAATGAGTCCCGAAATCATTCTTGGAAGGGAAGCAGATACAGTCTGGAAAGTAACATGCTCAGAGCAAAAATTCTGAGGTCCCCACTCAACAGGCAGAGAAGACATGTGGGAGAGATAAAGGTTATCTTAAATTGCCAACTCTTATGAATGTTTATTGTAATTACAAAGATGATCTCTGGCCATCTCTTTCAACAGGCATGAAGCTGCAGAAGGATGCTACTTCCTAAATTTCTGCAGTTGACAGCCGGTTCCTCATGACAATAGTTATGCTTCCTACTCATGACTGGCCCCAGAGTCAACTAAAGCTCTAAGCCAGGCTTTTGTGGTTAGGAATTCAGAAAAATGCAGAGACTAAGTGAGAGGTGACAGAAAGATGAAAGACTGAGAAAACAAGAACATAGGAGAGAGGAATTAACAGCAAAAGAGAAGTCAAAGCTGAAAGCAAGTAAGTATAACACATGTTGAACTCTAAGGGAGCAAGAGAGCCACATGTAGCAAAGAATGGGTAGTAAAAGTTCTGGTTTTTTTTTTTTAAATTTATGATTTATATTGTTTGAATGCTTATGGCTGACAACAGTCTTCAACACTGCAGAAACCCACATAAAGTGTTTCTTGCACAAGATTCTCTGTACTTGGAAGGGATAGACATTTTTCTTAAGATCCTTATAATAAGGTACAGAAGAGTTTAAATCATTGCATCATATCTACTACAGTCTTTAGAAGATTTGTAAATGTTTATAGTTTTTAACTGTCTGTTGTAGTGTTCATTAAAATTTCTGCTAAAAAATGCTTAGTATTCATGGAACCAGTGTGCATTAAGGAAAATATGATGAACAAAAATAAAGTTATGAGATGTTTAGCAATCCATCTTTTTTGAGCAATTAAATTTCAAGCATCTGCATGTTTTGGTATCTAATTAAATTTCCTAAAATATCTTTCCTACTGATGTAATTTGGATGTTTCATAGAACATTTAAAGTTTGCTGCAATTGTTCAAGTTAATGTGCTGTTCAACAACTGGCATGACTGACAGGTCGGGGAATGTGGTCTGTTTACATTACATGGCTTCCAATGTTAATAACTTATGTTAGTGATAATAAATATGCTAAATAGCTTTTATGATTCTCTAGCTTGGAAAAATTATACTAATTTATCGTTCTCTAAACACAGGTTGCAATAAGCAGTGTATTCTTACAGTGCATAAAGATTCCCTTTATCTGTGGTCCTTCTAACTACCAGTAGATCACTGGCATTTATTTACATTACCTTGCCTTCTGTGGCCACAGGTGTAACATTGCTATACTCCCACAAGAAGCCCAGCTCTGTAAGTGTGTTTACATTTTTAAAGTCTTAAGATGGGCATGTTAGGACCTACTACTTTTTTCTCATTCCACTCCCACCCATCCCACATCATTCCCATTGATTACTACTACTTCACTCCTGCCTGCCCAACACATCATTGTGGGCAACAGTTATATACCCCTCAGGCAGATCTCTACATCCTTTAATTTCTTGCAAACCTTTAAACCACAAGCCCTGCGGGACAGGGACAGTTATTTACCACATGTTTTTCTCAGACCTAGCTGAGGCTTTGACACCATGGCAATATTTAACCACAAACTACACCAGTCAGCAGCACAGTCATCTTGACTCCTCAGCTGAGGCTGGGGATTCCAAGCCTGCAATTACTGTGCTTCCAAAGGCAAAAACCAGCACATCTTCGACTCTTTTCTCTAGTTCTGTTCATGATTTAGGGAACAATGTAGGGCACATGTTTTTGCCTTCCTTTCTTGATTTCCCTTTCCCCAATCCCTTGGAGAAGACCAGAAATTAAAATCTAGACTTTCACCGATTTACAAGATTCTTTATTCTTTTATTTGTCTTGTCAGACGTATTGCATCTATACAATTCCCCTAGTAGATTAAGAAGTCTCAGAGGCTATTGCTCAGATTAAGCAGTAGCTCTTACTGTAAGCTTTTTATTCTCAATGTTTCCATCTTCTACTCTATCCACATGATTAAACAATAAGTATATTATATCTTTCAGCACATCTGTCAGTTTAGGTCCCATCACTCAGCCTATTTCTAACATTGCCCATTGCAACAGGGCTTGGTATCTGTGCTTCATATAGACACTGCATTTAGTCCAATTTTCAAACATTCTAGAAAATTGTCATATTCAGTGATGCCTAGGTTATTTCATATGCTGCTTGTAAAAACAATGACTTTGCTGCCACTTTCTGCCATCTTTCAGTACAAAAGGTCTATAATGAGGTACCAGGCAATCCCGTTACTTAAATTACAAGTGACTCTAGGTGGGTCTACTCAGCCAAGCAGAATATCCTACCTTAAAAAATTGTATCTTCTTCTGAAGTATAATGCAACCTTTAATTTTAAGGCAGTCTGCTGCCATAGGAAATAGGCATGATCCCATCCACAAACTTTCAATAGTTTCCAAAAAAGGCTAGACTGATGGAACACTACTACAAATTCTACTGAAAGAAGACAGTTCAGCACCTTAGATAATGAAGAAAATAAAATACTGTAAGTGTGATGCATTTCTTTTTTTCCCTTTATGTCTGGATGCTCAGCAGCTGGATCAGAAAGTTAAATAAGGACTAATACAAAGAGGCATACCTAGGAAACATTTTATTATGAAATGTATCAATAGGCTAGGAAGAATATTTGTTTTTCACTTGGAACATATCTATCTGACAATAAAGCTTGATTTCCCATTGTTAGCTACTAATTTTGGGCATTTTATATTGTTGGTGTTCATTAAAATATTAAAATAAGCTTGAGGCATTAGGATGTGCCAGAATCCTAAAACTTGCAGCAGCTTCAAAAATAACATTCTCCTGGCCAAATTTTACCAAGCTCAGGCCCAGTCCTGCACAGTGCAGAGGGTTTCTTTTGACCTGGTGATTGGGATTAGGTTGCCAATAAATAAAAGACAGATCTGAAGGGGACCAAAATATATTTGTTGCCGCAAATAAAGCTCCAGTAAGCAGCATCTGGCTACTACCCATCATTCCACTGGCTCTGAGAAAGCCTCACCCCTCCATTGCTGTCAGTGACTGAGTAAAGCCAGAAGCTGGGCAGCACTTTCCAACAAAAAGGAACTGGACGGAGTGGGAGGGGAAGAAAAAACCCAAAACCACAAAACACCAAAACCAGACCTTAATACTTTATACATAACTAAACCAGCTGAATAATACCCAAAGCAGAAACAGCAACTTCCGTTATAAAGAGTCATGCCAGGATAGTGTATGAACTTTCCTGTGCAGAAAGGAGCTACAGCAATCAATCCTAACCAGAAATTACTAGAACTACAACCAGACTTGTAGTTTCTGGAAAAAAAAATATATTATTTACATGCAAAGCGTTTCAGTCCAATAAGACCTTTGATAAAGAAGGTGAGTAGGAGAGGATGTAGCAACTTCTGCTCCACGATTATTATGGCTAAAGAAGTAGAATCCTAGGTCATGTGCAGAGCTCCTAAACAAACTTTAAAAATGAAGATTCACTTCTTGTCAATTCTACAAGGACCAAAAGATCTAACAAAACAATAATCTCATTAGAAAAGCCAAGAAAATGAGCCTTAAGCAGCTGTTGGTTATCTAACAGAAAACAGTAGCATTCCAGACTTCTTTGACACAATGAGCAAAAATAAAACAAATGAACAAAAAGAAAAAAATTGAGAACAACTTTCTACAGCACAACTGTAGTCAAACAATGTAAGTATTCAACATTTTGCATAGCGGTCTTTTGAGTCTTACATTTCTTCCTGTGTCAGAGAAGATAAAGAATGTTTCTTGGTAACAGTTATTTCCATTTAAACTTCTCATCATTTAAACCAAAGGCTTGAACCTGCATTTCCTTTCCAACTCCTCCTACTGCCTGCTTTTCTAGAGGCAGGGTAGCAGCCACTGCTTGGCTTTTATCTCAGGCAAATTGGAACAGCATAAAAATACAATAGAAGTCCTCATTTAGTTGGAATAGTTCTATCATAACGACCATTTTTAACTCTGCACATACTCTTTTCTGAGTCCTGGGAAGTCTGTGGTATGTTCATCCTCTATCCAGCAGCTCTTAAAACCTGTCAGAGCAGAAGCTCAGCTTCATTTTTGCAAGAAAAATCCATCCGAAAGACTGCAGTCAAACACCAAAAAGAAGAAGTGGGAAGAACAGTAGGAGCCCAGGTAAACCGGGACATACAGAGACTAGATTGAAACAAGAGGACTGAATTTGAGTTATAATTCATTATAAAAAGTGAGAAAACTCCACAGTGACTGATGAAAACAAGAAAGGTGTTTTGGGAAAAGGAGGTAAGAGAAAAATAAAGAGGGGCACAACCACTTCTTCAGTATTCCTAACCATGAATCCCATACAGAAGTCTAGAAATCTACTGGTGGGATTGTGCCTCCAAATCGCTCCAGACACAGAACTCAGCACAGCATACAGTCCCCACAATTATTATTCCAGATCATCATCTCTCATCTTATCCCATCTCAGAGCGCCCTTCTTCACTCCTGCTCTCACTCCTCCCACTGTCAGTCCCAGACACAGGCTGCCCTTTTTAAAATCTGTCCACACAGGCCTCAAAGCAGAGGGTTGTGGAACCTTGGGGGGGGGGGGGGGGGGGGGTGCGATAGAAAAGATAATTTATCTTATACAAAAACACTACTATTTTTCTTTTCCTGGGGTTTTGTGGGGTTTTTTTTGTTTTGATTTGTTTAATCTTCAAAAATTTTAGAAGATCTTAGAGCTTAGTTTGTACTGTTTCACAGTTTGTTTTCTACATTCCTATAAGGGTTAAAAGTTGATTTAGTTTTAAATGAAAACTGAAATCACTATTTCATAACTGAATGAACTTAAGTGTTCAGACAAAAATCAGAACTAGTAAACTGAAAATATCAAGATTTGGCACCACTCTACAGGAAGCTCCATAAGATGACAGCTGTTGGGAGTGACTCAGCCTCTTCCCAAAGGGAGCCAAACACAAGACTGTCTAGAGAACTGCTGAATTCAGTTATTGGTCTGATTTTCTCCAGGATTTGAGCTACAGAGAGCCCAGGAGAGGGACATCCAGCAACCCAAGGCAGAGCATTGACCTAAGATACGTGGGAGTGCTAACCTTCAATATTATCTCTAAATATTATCTCTGTGGGAAGGGAGTCATTCCAAGAAATTACAAACAGCTTTTGCAAACTAAAAGGTGGCAGGGTCACTTTCCTCCAGTTACAGTACAGAGAATTTATCTAATTCTAGTGCATTGGATTCCAGCATTTCTAAGATTAAAGCACAGTCATTTGGCTTCTTGCTGAGGAAATATGCTGTTAGGCTAAGGCTTGATGTTAGGGATCATGTTATATATGCAAATGATAATGCATATTCATTAGATATGCAAATAAGAACATAAAATCAAATTAATCCCGAAGTCTAAAATCTCCAGCTATCATGACCTACAGGCTTAAACTGCGCATGTATGACTGCTTGTTCATTACTGACTGTGGCTTGCTTCATGATTAAATACAACTCAGCCACATACACATAATTTTTCTATCTAACTAGATGCTATCTGTATTAATACTGAAAATATTTGTTGTAAAGACTTACTCTGCCAATTCCCATTCAAAGACTAGTCAAACATCTCCAGATATCCCAGTCTATTCCAGCCACTTCAGGCAGGTGTTCAAGAACACCAGGTTTGCTTTTTAATCCCTCATTAAATGGAATGAGCTGCCAATGAAACAACTCCAGTTATTTTAGGTTTTGATTGATTTTCTGAAGAGTTACACAGCAAAAAGGGCTCCACTGAGGTCTGGTCAGCTGAATGGAGACAACGGTCTACAATAATCTATGGCACCCAATAATAAATGAAAAACATCTTTCAACACTCTTGTATGAAATTTTTTTACCACACCAGATATGCCTATTCAGCTATTGAATAACTGGGTTTAGTTATGATAGTTTGAATTATTCAATTTCAAATTTGTTAACTTCTATACTTAGCCCAGAAACTACCTTCTACTCTGATGGGTCCCTGGAAAAAAGGACACAGAGATAAAGTCACTCTCAAAAGCAATCATGACCTGCACTTTTCTCCAAGCTGTACCAAACTGTCTATTATTGTCATAATCCCAGAAATGGGAAAAATTCATTTGTGTTTTAACTGGTTTGGCACAGTATTAATTTTGATACGGTAACTGAATTCTGCAGAGCACAAATAGTCAAAATAGTCTGGATTTCACCATGTACATTATTTCAGCAGCTACACAAGGCTCTACGGTGAAAAAATTTCTTGTTCAATCAAGGATTTATTAGTCCTTTCATAGGTGTTGATTTTAGTATGAAAAAAATTTTCACCATGCCATATATTTTGATAAGGAGCTTCCCATGTTTTAAGGTGCCATAGATCACTTATATGTCTGCAAGTATGGCAACTATGTTTATACCCTCTTCAGATCTGTCTTAAATGGACATCCAGTCCTGGATCAATACTTTATATTCCTTAAGTATTCCTTAAGTACCATTAAGGAATTTATCGTAGGAGGTTTAAAAGACAATGTTGTATTTAAAAATTTATAAATATAAGCCCAGTAAAAATATAAGTCTGAAATTCTTCAGCTCTGAAGCATTCTTTCCTTGTTTGGTTTCTGCAATTCATTCTTGTTGCTGTATTTTAGACACTTCATACTTTTAAACACCCGCAGATCTTAGTCACTGGGTCACAGGGTGGTCATAGTTCTCTTCAGCACGGATGTAATTGGAAAAATTGTGATGACTAACTAGATTCTTATTCATTCACTAACTATGGTAATTTAGGAATGTATTTGATTAAAAATATTTATACTTTAGTTTTTGCACTTAGAAGTGCTTGTTAGCAACTTCTGACACATTCACAGTTACAGACAGATACTCTGAAATCTGTGAGGTAACTACTGAAAAATCAGGAATTGGGAAAAAGTTAGCAACACCAACTAAATATAGAATTATCATCTTACTTTCCATCCCTGCGTTAGCCCAGAGTAAATATCTGCATAGAAAATAAGTTAAAGTCAGTATTCCCTCAGTAAGTAACATTCAGTTTAGGTTGTCTGCCTGAATATTTTACACTTCCAGAATAAGACATTCAACAGGGAACTTGGGGGCAGGAAGGAGAACAACAATATGAAAAAAGGTGCATAATTATAATGCAAGCCAAAGAGCCCATCCTTTCCCACACCTAGAATAATCAATAGCAAACACAAATTACCTTCAAGCACTACAGCAGTCTTTTTTGTTTTAAATGTTTTGCTTGATGGACTTAGCAAAACTCAATAGGAGAGGATCTGGGATGAATCCTTTCCTAACAGTAATTTATAGGAACAACAAAAGAGATTGATTTTATCTGAAGGGATCCAGAGTGCATCATTTCAACACTACATCCAGCTGTTTGTATACCCCTCTTGCCATAGGGCTGACTAGCAGTTAGATGAGAGACAAGTATAGACTCCTGCTTTAAAGGCTGGAGAGTCCAAGTCAGCTATTAGATACCACTGGAGTTTTAGAGGTTAAGTTTGAGAGAAACTTGGATTGTATCCTTCACCAAACCCACTTTTCCTTTGTAAAGGCAGATCATATCAGGTTGCCATCCTCTACTCTCTCCCTAGATTTTTGCCCACCTAAAAGGGCAGAGCTCTTGACCCGAGCCACAGAGCTCCTTCTTTGACCACAATAAGACTCCCTGACCTCTGAATATGCCACTACGAGCAGATAAACATGTCAGAACAGCTGCAATCTTCCCAAAGAAAAATAAAAAAGCATGGGCAAAAGTTAGTGACTGGCTGTATACCACAATAATCATCAAGATTTGTCTAGAAACAATGCAGGATTTGCTTCCTTTAACCCATGCTTTCAATAGGTGCTTATTAAACATGTTTAGCCCACATCAGCGAATATTTGGAATTGATGCAAGTTGCTACAACCCCAACAAAAGAACAGATGGCTCTGAAAGCTGCTGTTCATATGCCAGAGATCTCATATGTATGCAAATTTGTGTTGCAGTATATACCATTAGAGTTTTTCACCTACCCCACCCCTCCTTTCTTACTTCAATGTACAACTGAAATATTGAGAAGTCCTGCTTTTTTCCTCTTGCCAGAAGCAGGAATGAACATTGAACACGTGAACCTTCCAGTCTTACCTCACCTCTCAAATCCCCTCCAAAAGTGAAATCTGTAAGTCCATAAGCTAGAATCCAAATATGCTTCAAGGCCTTTTCCTTTGTTGCACCCCACCATGCTTTCTAATTGTGTTTCTAATGCAAAAATAAGGGGAAAACAATAAAAAAGGATCTGAAACATCACCAGAAAGATTCTCTGGCCACATGTATTAAGCTAGAATAATAAGTTTTAGTTCTTGTATTAACACATAGGCATTTTTTGATTTTTTTTTTGTCTCTAAACCTTTGAGATCCACTAACATTAACTATTAAAGTGGAAATAATGTAAATTCACATTTAATTCAGTGTCATGTTTTAGAAAAAACTGAGTAAGGAGCATAGTTCTTGTGCACAATTATAATATAGTGCTTCTAACACCACCTTAGCTACTATTATGTTCCAGATAAAGATGGCTTCATATCATTTATCAACACTTTGTTTTAAGCTCCCACACAAACATATCCACAACTTGAAGCATAAGCAAATACTAACTTCATCTGAAGACTGATGGCTGTTCTTGTGATTACTCATACACACTGGCAGCATTTCTAACCACCAATATAGGCAATGGAAATTTTTACAAGCATAACATAAGTAAACTATTTGTCACATAATTAACACAATATATGTTATCACACTTCAGAAATGTAGGAGTTTAAAAAATATTAGATGTAGGGGGCCTTGACTTGTTTGGGCTTACCAAATAAAAATATTTTTTTTCTTTCTGTGAGAGAAGAAGGAAGAGAAGGGAGAAGAAGAAAGAGGAGGCATTACTGTTATTCTTGGCTCTGGGTCAGATGGGTCTGGTTTATTTTGCTGAGCGCAAAGGAGAGTGGAAAACTACTTAAAGCTGAACAAAATAATATTAACATAGATTTTGACTGCTTTCTACATGGTGCATTGGGGAAAAAAAGAGCCACACATTCACATGACAATATTTTGGTCTCAGTGAGGATACAAAGAAAAAGAATTGTTAGCATGAAACAATGTGCAACCATTCTTTTTTGTAATGAGCCAAACTGAAAAGAAGGAGCAACTAAAAGGTTAAATTCTGCACTAAAATAAGACAAGACTGCTAAAACATCAGTACAGCCAAAAGCATATGCTTGATACTAGACCGCTAAATTCATACTCAACCGCATAAATTGGAGGTTGTGGATTTAAGTGCTTAGCCATAGGAAGAAACATTTGTAATTCTGATCTCAGAGTCCATGAACAAAAGAAACTATGATATATTAAATAATATTCACACACATACATTTGTCTGTAGTTGCACAATGTACTTGAATATGTGTCAAATGATTTGGAATGAAATACTCATGTTTAGTGCAATATATTATTTTTATTATAAAGGCTATGAAAATTTGCAATAAAAATATACCTGAAGGCTGTGCCCTCTATTAGTTATAAGTCGTCACCTTTTTAAATGGATTCAATGAAATACTTTAAACGTCTAGTGAAGATGTGTTGATCTAAGATGTGCCTCCATCTCACACACCAATTAGTGATGTGATTTCCTGCACGCACAAGCAGGCATGTAGGACACAAAGAGAGCAAAAAAGAAGAAAGAAAAAAGAGAGAGAAAAAAGAAAGAGAGCATGCACGCTAATTTTGAGATGGTTTCTAGAACTACCTTGAGGAACACTAGCAATGCAGAAAAAGTACGATTACATTGCCAGGACCAAGATTGGACAATCCTGTACCGAAACCTCAAAATTCATTTAATATAGATACGGCTCAAGTGATTAGAGTGTGGTAAAACTCACACAGGTTTCAGAATTAAAGTATAAAAAAATAAATATCTTGCACCATTGCCTTGCCGATAGAGAACGTGCATGTAGCCTCCAGCCTGTAACTGACTATTTGTAAGACAATAGAAATGAGAAAGGAGGAAAGGAGGACAGAAACAAAAGTCCAGTTGGGGTGAACAGTCTTGAGGTTTGAAGTGGAAAGATTTGCCAGTGTAAGCATGATGGGCAAACTAACAGTTTTTAAAGGACCAATCCATTGTTAGTTACTATAGTTATAAACCAGCAGTACTCTTACATATCCCTTGACAGGAACAATTTTCTCAGCTCTGTACAAATCAGAAGTAGAAAGTCCTTGTTCTGCAGGTCTGTACTGCAAGGTGCTAGCTTCTTCAGTTCCACTACAATGAAGGCATTAGTACTTAAATACTCTGCAAGAGCAAAATTACAAAACTCTGATCTGGCAGGATTAGGATGTCAGTGCAATGATACAGATGAGAAAGGAAAAATGCTTCAAGAAAAGGAGAACTCAAGATTATTGGGAAGACTGAAAAACCTTTCAAAATGCATCCAGTGGAAATAAAGTATGACATTCAAAATAAGATGTGAATAAGAATGATTTTAAATAAAGCTTCACATAACCAGGAAAAGAATGAGTTGGCTTTTTTTTTATAAAGAGAAAACAGAAAATAATCTTTGTTTATCACTGTCATTAATAAAGAAAAAATCATTCTATTAATAAAAAATACACTAAATTCTTCACTTAAGAAAAAGAAAGAACAATTCCAAGGCATTAGAATTATTACAAAAAGAATTAATTAGAAATACTGGACAATATTTCTTCCTGTAAAAATATGATGCTGGAAGATTGTTTTCTCTGTCAGGGACTTTGCTGCATCCTATTTTCTAGGGCAGGCTGAAAGAAGCGGTGTTAAAGCAAACAGAGATGGAATTTCCAAAGATAAAACCAGGTGATATTGAGGTAGTTGCAGACATTACTGTCTTCAGCTCCTCTGCCAGGATTTACTGCCTCCATTGCACCACAAGCATATGCGTCTCGGCCACTGTCAGTCAGTCTGGCACATTCACACAAACTGTCAGCAAAGGATGCCAGAGCAAGCAGGTGCTTTTCCTGGAGACATGTTTTATGCTGCCAGCTTTGTTCTCCAGGCTGTAACCTCAGCTGACAGGATGGGCAGGCAGCTGGAGAGAATCATGTCTTAACCTCTCATTGCTAAGTCTGCTGCAGTTTATTGGTCCCAGCCCTTTAATTTTTTCTCCCAAAGAACACCCAAATCACAAAACACGAAGTTGGATTAAGCCTTGGTGAAAATAGGTGCAAATGCAAGGACAGAGGAATCTTTCCATTATGTCAAAGTCACAGCTATGCATAAAAAGATACAAACCATATGGCAAAGGAGGAGAAGAATTACAAAGAAAATTCACCCATAACTCTTCCATATTTAGCTTTTTTTTAAATTAAGTGTAATTATGTGACAAAGACATTATTTCAGACAAAATCGTATCTATGAAGGCCACAGATAAAGTAAACAAAGGCTTAAGAATTTGAAAGCCATCAGAAGAAATATTTCAGTTTCTAAATTGCCCTCCAGAACTGGATGTTCAATTTTTTGCAAAACTAGAGTGACTTCACAGCATTAGAGAAGTGGAAGGGGGGGGGGGGGGGGGGGAAGACACCCTGACCCCCCAGCCTATCATGAAACACAAGATATGAACAAAGATGGGTGGCTTTGCATCTGCAGATAAGCATATATGCTACTCAATCAAGCCTGCATTTCAGAGACCAGAGTGGTGCTCATCCAGCAAGTCACAAAGCACAGCTAACATTAAAAGCTTTTCTGCCTTCGGGTGTGTGCATATACAAACAGGGTAGTTCTAAGAAACAGCTCCATTTTATAGCCTCCAATTGCTCTGTAAAACAGTGTAATTAGTCTCAGCACAGTATAATCAAACACACTGATGACTTGGTGACCCAGCAACATTGGCAGGGCCCAGGTAATGAGGGTAAATACCACTGTAATCTTGTTGTTAAGCAATATGGTTTTTAACTTCAAATCCACCCATATTGTAGGGATTTATAGAGATTGGAATAAACTAACTGAAGCCAGCGCTGGGAGAAGAAATGTAGGCATAAGTTTTTGTTCACGTCTTCCATACCAAATGGTTATTTGCTCTCTTTTGTCTCATTTTCATTGACTTCACCGCTGTGCTTCACAGAAAGACATATCACCACAAAACAAACCCTCAAGAAAGCTTCCTAGCTATGTTACCTGTGCCTTTCTTGTGGGTGATAGCTCCCATTGATTTCCTTAAAATTTCCCACAGCTACCTTCTTCAAGGAAGAGTGGGTTTTTTTAAATCAACCCTCATTAGAATAGCTTATACAAGCTTCTAAACAAAACACAGAAGTCTCTAAAAGCTGTTGGTATACTTAGGCATACACTAGAGCATCGACTGGAGCAGCTATATGTGCTAGGGCTATTACTCAGGTGAGGAATGGAGACTCTGCCTCATAACACACATGTACCCATACTCCCAAATAGCATTATTATACAGCAAAACTCAAAGGTAGATCAGCTCCGAGATAAAGTCCAACTTCCAAACTTCACTAGTCAAAAGTGGTCAATTCGGTTATTTTAAATTAAACATTATATGTAGCTATTCATTTGAAAGTACTGAAAAATAGAATTACTGGGGAGGCCAAGTACCCCCAGCAAGAAACAGCTACAGGTGTAGTTCTATGAGCACTTCTTCCAGTGGTGGTGCCAGTTTGAGTAGTTCCTTTCTACCTTATTATCCCCTCAGTTGTGCCATGCATCAAAGAGATTAACTTGCACTTCTTCACTGTGCAACCACATGAACAAAACTATCATCACAGGCCATGATGATTCCCTGGTGCCATCAGCACAGGGAAACGGGATGCATAAATCAACAGTGGCACTAGTGGAAATGATCTGAGTGTATAGCATAAAAGCCATCAAGTCAAGGTACAATTAGGTGGTAATATTTAAGGCAGTTCCACTCAGACTAGAACATGGTGCTGAAGAAAGTGATGGAGTCAAGTGCTGCGAGGTCTGTAAAGCAAGATTTGTTTTGGGGATTTTTTGTTGGTTTGTTTGGGGGTGTGTGGGGGGAGGTGGGGCGGCAGCATTGGGGTCTTTTACCATTAAAACCACTGAAACCTCGTGAAAAAAGCACCAAGGTTTGGGATGCCTCCCTTTAGAAGTCCTGACAAAATAGCAACACATGTCAAATATATAAGGACCTCTTTTTAGTAGCAATGGTAGCCTAGGCCTTTTCTTTCCCCTTTCCCTGCTGCTAACCTTGAGTTCCTGTCCACTCACCCATTTGCTGTCACCTTCTAGTTATGCTAAAGTAACTATTTGTGGGGCCGCTCTGTGAACCTGAACAGTGAATTGCTCAGGGTTTTAAAAAAGGCAGGAAAGATTCTTTGACTTACATGAATCTGGTTACAATGTGCTGCAGCAGTGAAAACAAGTGGTGGGAAGCAGGAAGAACAAGCACAGGAACTGCACAAGAAAAAAAGAACTGCCAAGAAAAGGTTCCTCAGTATCACAGCCTCCAAGACCATGATTTAACCTAATTAAATTAATTAACTGGAAAATTTGAGAGAAAGAGTAGCTGGCATTTGAGAGAAGAAAAAAGTGGAGCAGAGAGGGCTGTTAGCAGGATTGTGGATAGCAGATCATCAGCATCTGCAGAAGAGAGGATAACAGTGTAAACAGCAAGATTTGAAAATTTCTCAGGGACCTGATTGACAAGCAAATGTGTTCACCCAAACTGAATTAGAAATTAAATACACAGAAAAGCCATCTCTTCTATCATACAGCCACCACAGGAAATGAAGTCAGCAACCATGTACAGAATGAGTTGCTAGTGAACTCTACTGGAGTTCACATTTAAGCAAATGGAAGAACACACCATTTCCCAGAATATCACAGTAAGACGTCAGTTCTATTATGAAAGGTTCTCGCTTGAAGTAATTTTAAATCTGCTGAGCTCCAGACCTCATGGTCCAAACCTGAGCTTTAAACCCATACATCTTCCTCTGTACCAGTCACATGAAATTTGAGCATCAAAATAAATCTCCTATATACATGTAAAATTTGAACTCTCATAAAGGTAATGATCTTAGCGAAGTATAAAGAGAGCATCTGAATAATTTTCTCAATGCACAAATTTTCACAGTCAGGGAACCCTAATTAGCATAAAAACTTTGATAGAATTAATTTTTTAAATCTCATTTTGTGGAACACAAGTAATACAAGTTTTCAGGACAAATAAGTTATTCAGCAAGTTATAACCATCTCAGAAAAGGGCTTTGAAAGAAAGTGACTATCACTCCAATTACAGAATAACAATTCAACTGTGGCCACAACTGTATGTGGCTGCAATGTTATAATTACAAAGCTAGAATCAAAACACATGAAATCAGTCAGCAAATTATTTAGAGACACACAGAACAAACAGGCAGGATTAATGCCTTAAGAGCAGAGGCAGGCAGCAAAGAGTATCTACCCAATGAGGACACATTCTCCTAGATGTTTCATTACTTGCCACCAGATAAGGCATGTTATTTCAGTAAGCTCTCCCTCTCCACAGATTTAGTAATTTTATATTTTAGGTTAGAAGGATTAGAAAAAGGAAGCTGGATCATTGTAAGACCTCATAGGGAAAGGCAAACTGGCAAGGTATAGGCATTATCAAGTCCAGTGACAAAGCTTAGGATAATGGAGAGATGCCTCATCCTGAACTAAGAAAAAGGGTCTAGTGTGTTAGGGCATGAACCTAGCTTTGATTATAAATAGGTCCAAATGCATTACCTTGGGGAAGTCACAAGATTAGAACTTCAAAATCTTTAGATACCTAGGCACTACAGGAATTGTGTATTTCTCCCACAAACCTCAGCAATAAGTTATATACCAACAGCACTGTGGTAGCTGCAATGCAAAAGTAATACATTAAATATTGTGGAAACACGTGTGAGCAGTGCCATTCTTTCAGGATCATTTATGAGATAACTATCCTAAGTGAGCAAAATGGGACTTGATGTAAAGCAACCGAAATTAACAGGAGCCTATTTACGAGTATGTCACAACTTAAAATAGCAGGAATTTTCTTACAGTATTATGAGTATTCTAGGAAAAGGCCTGTTGTCATTATTATTTAACAACATTTATAGATTCTCTTCGGCTTG
This sequence comes from Gavia stellata, assembly GCF_030936135.1. Taxonomy (NCBI): domain Eukaryota; kingdom Metazoa; phylum Chordata; class Aves; order Gaviiformes; family Gaviidae; genus Gavia; species Gavia stellata. The sequence continues at coordinate 13,718,241 of NC_082604.1, read as the reverse complement.
AATTGCCCACATAAAATGCAACCTGTGGCAAAACAACCCTAGAGTTTACACTATTTATTTCCTTTCAGCCATAGTTTTCAGCCATGACAAATATAGAGAGAGTAAAGAAGATGGCCAACTAAAATACATTTGCAAATATTACTCTACTTCATTCGATTTCCATTTTCTCTACAGAAGTCTTGGACTCACTGGTACAGACAAACTGCCTGTGTTTGGTGACAGAAGATGAAATTTCCTCCTCTATTGGATTTCCAAAGCAGTAAGACATGCTCTGTTATAAGGTTCTCTAGTTTGAGCTGGGATTCACACTCAACTGAAGCTCATTAAAAACACTTTTGATTGCTTTTATAATGTATGGTGACATGCTTAACTCCATTAACCTACTGAGGCTTAAAATTATTATTGTGCTCCCTATTCCTCATTGCTAAAGGATAAAGATGTCACAGTATATTATTTTTAAAATGTTGCTATTAAATGGAAAAAGAAAGAGGTAGTTGATCTAGTACAAGGTTTCAAATGCAGTCTATCTACACCTATGAAAACTTTCAAGAGAACCTTGTATTTAAAAACAGAAAACTTCATAGATTCATGCTACACATTTGCAAAAATTAAATAAGCAGTGTGTCTTTAAGCATTTTTACAGAAAACAATCAGCCACCTAGGACAGAGACTGAATGCAAGGAAAGCAAAAGATAGAAGTTGCTTGCAAAAGAGAAAGTGAATGTGTAAGAAGCAGAAGGGAACTGATTTGCAAGCAGTGGGGAGAGAAATCACACTATGGCTTAACTCTATTCCCTATTCCAAATGCAAGTCAGGATTCTGAGGTCATTAGATCCTCACAACTTTCTAGCAGGTCAATATTAGCTACTGTTATACAGTGGCACGACAGCTTCATTATGGTTTGTTTCTCTTTTATACCAGTGCTGAAACCCTTTTAGCATGATTTTCTACTTCCACCATTGTGCCCTGCTGTCCAGTTTCTATGTTTCATTCATCTACATGAAGGAAAGCTGAAACAGCCTTTTCCTTTATCTCTTTTTTCTTTGTCTCTACTTCATGTGACCTTAATAGGCATCTGAAGACCTAGGAAAACATGTAGCACACAAATCAGACTGCCAACAGTGTGTGCATGAGAAAGTACTTGATCTCTAAAAGGATGGGGTTTTTTTTCTTCTGCAGATAGTGTGTACTATAAAATGAAGACCTGAGTGAAAGTAGAGCTAGAAACCAAAATGACAGTCATCTTCCCAAGACTGTAACAGTTTTCATCCCCAAGACTGCCCATAAACAAAAAGACAAAAACACCTGACTTCGCACAAAAGAAAGAAAAACAAAGTGTTCTTCAAGTATTTATAGATTCCCACTGAGAGGAGGGTCCTGCCTCACCACCTGGCTCCATGCAAAAAAATACACTTATCCACAGGGTAGAAAGAGGTGGTCGTCTCTCTCCAGTAAAAATAAATACGAAGCAGCATAATTAAACAGGGAGGGTAGTATGACTATTATACTAGCAATAGGCAGCATATCGTAGTTTGATAATTAGCATATTAAATAGTGGCTAGACATGCCTGATTTGGTATGTGCAATTTTAACTAAGAGTAAGTCACTGCTGTATGCTTGGATGCTATGAACTTGAATTTGGCCATGCCAATTAAAGCTCAGAATTTGAAGCAACTGAACTAAAAATGTATTTTGAAAAAGTGCTCTCTCTTTATAAATATTCTTCATTCTGGGAGGTCGGGGGAGTATGCACACCAGATGCAATATTTGGAAATACAGCTGAGTCTTGAGCTAGAGTAAGAAAGAAGTTGATCTGCAGAAGAATACAGCTACTTATTAAACTCAATTCACCAAATGCCAAAAGAAATAAAGGAAAAAAAAGTAGAAAAAAATTAAATTCTCCTATCTTTTCTTTGCATAGAAAGCAGCAAAGCTACAGATAACTTGCCAAGAATGGAAGTAAATCTAAATAATTGTAGCACTTAATTGTGTTATGATGCACAAATACAACTTAATACCTCTAGTTATTAAATCTAAATAATAAGCATGGGATTCTGCTGGATTTTAAACAGAAAGGTCAGACATTATTTTAAGTCATTTCCTACCCTAGACAAGTGTCTCTGTCAGCAAAGCTATGCCAATAATAGAAACTTCCTATGTGGAAAAAATATTGTGCAACTGGAGTCATTTGACCAGCTCTGGACAGAAAAATCAACACTCTGTCCTTTTTTTTTTTCTTTGTAAGAGATAAATTTCCAGCTGCAGCTAAACATAAACAATAGCCAGCAGGAGTTTGGCTATGAAGTGAATCATTTTATTATTAAACCATTTGCCTGAATTGTGCCATACATTTTTAACAAACACAGGAATGCAAGAAAGAAAAGCTTACAAGTAGTACCATGTCTCCATCATGAACATTGCCACTTCCAGACTAGAGTACATGAATAAATATTTTCTTTATCAAAAGGAATGAGAAACAGTGCCTGGTGGGCTAGCACAGCTGCAGTGTTAGCACAGAACAGCTGGTTTCACAAGCCACAGCCCTGGCCTGTCACACATGTTCAGCTGAAATTAGAAACAGCCGATTTCAGGGGTTAAGAGACAAGTTTACACGACACACAACTACCCAGAGCATTGCTGGAATTTGCTAGTGAACTCTTGCTCAGGGGAAGAATTTGTCAGGGAGGTTTTCAGCAGAGAAACAATGTATGGGAGTTTTCAACCACTCAATTTATAACACGTTCTCCTGGCAGTAAGCAGGCTGAGGAATAAGAGACAATGCTTAATCAAGCACAAGTTTTACAGCACATTTCTATGGTTTCTGTTTTTAATTTGATCAGTGCAGCCCACGCTAACATACTCTTCCTAAACTTAAAATGCAGTGTTGTGCACACAACCACCATCATAGCAGTGACACGTACGCCACATCCTTCCTTTACTTCTTGTGTTCAAGCTTCTCTGAAACTGCTCATCCCACATGGAAAACTAATTTCTACTTCTGATCTCTTTCTCCCACCCCCGACACTTCCTGCAGTCAGAGAGTTTGTACTTCCATCTCAGCAGGCAGAGGCTACAAAATAGTCTACAACCTCATGTGGAACACAGGTACATTTTAAGTTTCAAGTCAGTATATTTTAATTCAATGGAGCTTGACCAGTTTCCGTAAGCAAAACTTTTGTGCCATTCAGCAGACCTTTTGTACATGTAAGTAGTCCCAAGGTCAGTTAACTTATTCTTGGGAGGACATTAAGCTTTGCAGTCACTTAACTACCGAGTGTTTGATTTATCCGCCTTACTAAAGGATAGGTTGCAGGGAGATAAGATGTGCACTTGAGAGGCTACATCAGCAATAGCAACACTGCAGCCTTTGAAGAGTTCATGGACTGCCACAGCAATTCATCCAACCTAGAGCCTTCCGGTCACCTGGAGAGAAGTGTGCACCCCCTCCACTGCTGGGAACTTGTGGCACAGTCCTGCCACAAATAGCAGGCATCACTGCCAGTACCGCAAACCAATGCCTTTTCTGCAGAATATCCTTACTGCCAGTGTTTCCTCATAGCACTTGCCGTATCACTTAAGTGAATACTCATCATTTAGGGATTCCCCACTCTCCTCGACAACAGATACACTATCCGACCTTCCAACACTTTCATTTGAAAGACAGAATGAAGAGGAATGAATTGCATTGTTTAAAAAAATCAGCCCTGTAACATGGATGTTACTGAAAGTTATTTGAACATCACTCATGCAGTCATATCATCATTATCAGAAGAATCCTGCATTCCACCCTTCCCCATTCATTATCATAAAGTGGGTAATTGGAATCATTAACATTCTTCCCAGTTGGGAAGAATGCACTTCTAGACTGTAGCTGAAATAATATGCTGTTCAGAGATGCCTATTCTTCCACAGGCATTCAATGGCAATTTAAGTTTCCTATTTATTCCTTTTCTTTAATAAATACTACTACCTAAAGCATTCCTTGGACTCTTAAGGAAACTAAAATATCATTCAAAAGACAAAACCTGCAACAACTATAAACCAGCAATGAGTATTTTGGCATTTGAGCATGACCATTTCATATCCATTGCTATGAATGGGAAAAAAAGAACTACAACTATTAAAAGAATCTAACTGTACGAAATCAAAACCATGAATCCCTTTATACAGAAAGCATATAGTAGAAGTTAATAGCAAGTGACAGAAGCCTGTTTTTTTCTTATGAAAGTTTATGCATGCTGTGATTTGTATGTCTATTTTTATGAAAAGCCAGTTCTCTTTATAATTAGAACAGCTCTTGAGGCAGGAAGAATATAATAGGCAATAATGACTTAGAACTGAGAAAGCCTCACTAGAGTTATCACTACGTCACAGCCTAAGTGCATTGCATAAGGATAGATTTGTAAAACAAGAGACAAGAGCAGTCTGAGGGAAGAGCAGCATTCAGTTGCAGACATTTTTCCTACTCCTTGGCTGTGAAGATGAATGGTTGGAAAGCTGACAAGTTTTCACAGGCATGACTGAGCCCAGTCCTTGACTCAGAATTAAATGGGACATAAGACTTTGGCTGGCCAAGATCACTGAGCATGAACAAAAATTAAAACTAAATTACCTTCACTGTTTATATCAGTGTAAAAAAAACCACAACCAAAAGTAATTGGGAACAGCACTGTTTATCGTTTGGCATGGACCCATCATTACTATGGGCTAATGAAAACTGAAAAGAAAGAAAATTAACCCGAGTGTTGTTCCAGCCTGGACAATAAAAAGTAGTAAATTCTGTGCTGCCCAAATTGAAAAATAAATTAGTTTTGTTTATATCTATGTATACCATAGATTATGCCTTAGTTTTTGTAAGCTAACATTATCATGCTTTGTGCATTTCATACTTCATCTGCATTCATAGTATTTCCAGTTTCTGCTAGTGCCATGCTAGGATGCACATAACCTATATACATCTTTACCAGGATGGTGAATGAATGAGTAGGAAGGGTCCATGGTATAGCTAAACCAAGGTTTTCCATAGCTAAACCAAGGTTTTCCATATTAATGACCCTGCCCCACAGTAATAGAGATGAAGAAATTATTCTAGTTCTTCCTTCAAAATAGTGAAAAGGAACATCAACAGAGTCACCACCATGGTGATGGCAGCTCTCACCCACATCCCCAGCAAGCAAGTACTCAAAGCTAGTTGTCAAAGGCAACTTTTATCTATCTACATGCCCCATCTAGAGCTGTGCAGCTTAAAGCTGTTACCTTCCCACTCAATGACTGAAGCTACAGACTACGGACCAAACAGAACTTTCGCATTTACTCATGTCAGAAAATAAAAGGCTTTATAGTACTTTGCCCTTCTTACAAACTTAGACTGAGTTAACGTGCTTTCTGGCGCATGTGACACTTGAAACCATGCTGACTGGACACGAAACCTGATGAGCGAGTTCTCTGGCAAACAGCAAGCTAACATGGTTATCTCCTTACAATCAAAAAGAAAATTCCACTGCAGCTATATTAAAAAATAAGCTAAAAGAAAAATAAAAATTTATCAAGTAAGGTTCCCAATTCCTCTAAAAAAAAGCCACCTCTAAAAATCTGGGTCCAATCTGGGTTACAAAATTATCCCTTCCCACCCTCATTCTACCCATTAGAAGCTAACTACTTATTCATGCTAAAAATAAATAACTTCAGCCCACTTAATGTTAACTGACACAAAAATAAAAACTTAAAATAATTGTTGTAATCTTAGGTTTCAATCTTGCAAAAAATTAAATGGATGAGTAATTCTGCATCGAAGTGTTTTCACCATTGACTTCAATATATGCAGAATCAACTTAACATATCATGTTTCACCTATATGCACCTTACATACACCTGAGGAGATTCTACAAATACATAGTAAAAAGCATCGGCTTAGAGGCATATAAATTGCACAAAAAAGTCACAGAAAAAAAGATATCTATATTTATAGTTCTAAAATTTATGATATCTACACAGAAACATACTCCTGGAACCAGTGAGAGGAAAGCATGGTTAGAAAATGGGGAATCATAATTCATTAAAAGTGACATGCTAGTAAAACAGCATGATTATGAGCAACTACTTGGCTAAATTTGAACCAATGATGAAAGATGGGAATGATTGCAGAAATTTGCAAGTTTAAAACCAAATTACAGAGGAGAACAGTATTGAAAAATGTGGAAGTAATGGTGGAGAGCAGACAAACATGTAAGTTACATTGACACTGATTAACTTTCATAAAATATTATTATGAGCAGTCTTCTGAAATAGAATACTAAGATATATGATTCCTTTTCCCTGTTTATTTGGTTTCATATTCTCCACTACACACGCACCTCTGTGCATCAAAACTACTCACAAAAACATTGAAAAAGAAGGTTCAGCGGGACTTTGATCTTACCATCTTTGACAGCACTAAATTTTTGTAAAGTGGTTAAAAAGTTTTAGTTTATAGAAACAAAGGTGCTACTACAAGAGCTGTTGCTCTACGGGATCAAGGCAGTCATGGAAGACAGTGGCAAGGACACTAGAAATCTTCGTTATCATATACAAAGTATAGCAAATCATAATAAGTTGTAATTGCATTGGTGATTCATTGGTGACTTGTTGAGTGACACAAGTTTAGCAAATCACTGGCATACTACTTTTGGCTGGGATAGAGTTAATTTTCTTCATAGTAGCTCATACGGTGCTATGTTTTGGATTTGTGACCAAAACAGCATTGATAACACAGGGATGTTTTAGCTGTTGCTGGTCAGTACTTACACAGCAGCAAGGCCTTTTCTGTTTCTCATATGGCCCTGCCAGTGTGCTGGGGGTGCACAAGAAGCTGCAAAGGGACAGAGTGAGACAGCAGACCCCAACTAACCAAAGGGATATCCCATACCATATGACATCATGCTCAGCTATTAAAGGTGATGGAAAGAAGGAGGAAAAGGGGAGACGTTCAGAGTTACAGTCTTAGTATTCCCAAGCAACCATTACACATGATGAAGCCCTGCTTTACTAGAAATGGCTAAACATCCGCCTTCCCATGGGAAGTAGTGAATGTATTCCTTATTTTGCTTTGCTTGCGTATGTAGCTTTTGCTTTACCTGATGAGCTGTCTTTATTTCAACCCATGCGTTTTCTCACTTTTACCCTTCCAATTCTCTCCCCCATCCCACTGGGCAGGGAGTGAGCAAGTGGCTGTGTGAGGCTTAGCTGCCTACCAGGGTTACCCCAAAGCAACGGGGTTACCCCAAAGCAACTGGTCACTGTTGGCCTCTTCAGTGAGGGGATCCCGACTGATAGTTCTGTCTCTCCTCTTGCAGTGAGGAGCTATAATATTCTATAGCATGAATACTATGGTACCTAAGCTTTAATCCTCATCAGCCTGTACATGCACATGGTGAATGCATGAGAGGCCTTATCAGAATATATATTTCTGGTAAAAGTGTAGTCATCCTAGCTTCCTGACATCTCATTGTGTTTTCATATCAAACCTTTACACCCATAGCAGTTCGATAACAATCTATACACCCTATGTATCAGCAAAAAGATTCCCAGAGCTTCAGCTATTAGCACAAAACAAGAGTGGAAAAAATTATTCTATGAATGAGTGATGAGAAGGCCTATGCTCAAGTACAGGCCTGTGTTAGCCTAAGTAGGTGTATGAGACAGTTCAGATGGTGTTTAGTTATTGCAGTGTTTCTAGCTAGGGTATCCAATAAGAGAAATGAGAAGTTGGTAATACCAATGAACTGGTTTCACATAGTTCACTTCTGTTCTCCCAGTCAATGTAGGGCATTTTTTGATGTAGATGACAGTATCCCTTCCTACTTCATTTATACTCTTTCAAGTGCTCCCGTTCCCCTCAGGAATTTCTTGTGCAACAGTCTAATCACACTGAGCTGAACTGAAATGTAGACTATACTCCCTACAGAATAAGAACAAGATACAGTTTCCCTTTCATTTGATGCTCTACTCAGAACTCAAGTTGTAACACACAAAATTCAGCAGGATACCTGTGTAAGTACTGAAAGAGCCAGGTAAGCACTGGAGAGAGGCTTGGCTCCATTCTTGCTTATCAAGAAGAGCAGCTGAATCAGCACTGAAGTCAAAGTGAAATATCACTGGCTTGTAAATTACTATAGCCCTCAAACAAGTGTAGAAAAGACAACAATTGTGACTGTTTCTGAACTAATGCTTCCTGAATTCCTCCTGTAGTACTTGCAACTTGCTCAGGGGTTTGCTCGAACAAAAAGCAAAAAATACAAAAAACCTCACCATACCAAAAAATGTGTTTCTTTACACTACTGAAAAACCAAAGTTATTAGAAACACAAATTACATTAGCAGTAGTATGCAAGTACTACACTCAACCTTTAGTTCCTTGTATGACAAGGCTATTAGTCTTAAAAGTTTAAGCTGACTTCATAAGCTTTAGGTCAAAGATTTCCATCCATTTCCACAGGCTGTTAGTCTGAACCTAAGTCCCTAAGATCCTATTAGTTTTGCAGCTTCTACTCATCTCTTTTCTTTAATCTAACCACAATAAGAATGAAAACATGAAAAAGATGCACCATTTGTTTTACAGAGACAATTAACCATTTCTTAGGGCATTTGGCAAGCTGGTAAAGCATCTCCATCAGCCTGTTTTCACAGGTGAGCCTTTGCCTATTCATAACTGGTAAATCCTCTTCAGTTTAGAGCCAGCATATGAATCTCTGTGTAGACCAGTCTGTCACCCTTTGTCCCCTTGCCCTAAGAGCAGCTTGGTTCATGTCAGTGAGATCAGTGCATGGGGCAAGGTACTAACAAGATGAGAGAAAGGCTATTTAAATTTCATTGCTTGGAATTTATTGTTTAAAGTTAAAGCATGAAACAGAGTCCAGAAAAGAACCCCAGTATCTGATAATAGCTAATGTCATTACATTTTCTTTTAAGCTTTTGATTCAGTCTATTAAGGGAAATTTCACTTCCTTCTCCCTCTCTATACAGAAGAAAACAGACATTAAGTAGATCAAAATGTTTACCCTATGATTTACCACCTTTCCCAATATCTTCAACAGCATCTTTCAGCTGATCAGAGCTAAGGCTAAAATCCAGACATAAAATCCATTCTCTGTCCTCCAATACTAGAGCAAAAAGATATTTCACAGACAGCAAGATTTCTTTTGTGAGTAGACATCCATCAAAAATGTATTTTTCTCACTGCCTTGGCCTTGAAAACACTGTATTTTCCAGTTTCCTACATGCTGCTTAATGTTATGCAGTGTCAGTCACACCACATTATGTCATTTTTGTATAGCAGGTCAGCAGGAACTGCCATGTTCAGAGATACCTGATATTTTGCCAAATCATTTGGCACATCTCACATTCTCATCAATTTGAATTACTTGTAGATCACTTCAAAAGAGACACATAATTATTGGCAACCATTCAGAAAATGGCAGATAGTCTACTGAGTGCTTTACTGGCCTTCTCATCCATCTATAAACTGCAAGATAGACAGATTTCCCTAAAACAATATAACTGTATATAGATTAATACATGTGCAATTCTAGCTTACATTTACCATCTTGGTGAAATGTTCTGCAATTCTTCCTGCACTTCATTCTACAGTTTCCCGAAAGGCAGCTCATAATCAGGGTTATTAGGAATACCAGATTCTGACCCTGAGGCTGAGATTATGTAATAGTTTTTAATTGATTCAAGTATTAATTCAACACCATATACTTTCTAGATAAAGCATATATCTTTCATTCTTTCAAACATTTAATTCTTACAGTAATTCCACACCAACTGCAGTAATTAAAGCATTCTTTACATTGAAGTCTAGATGAACTATCCCTTTATGATTATGCGCATCTATTTTTGTGTCACCTTAACACATTGCGTGTAGGAGCACAATAGGTAAACAGTGCCAAATTGATGACTAAGGTTAAATTTGGTTATACAAACCAGAACATTCTTGAAAAGTCCATGGGTAGTGAGAGCAAAACAAAGCCCACAATATATGCATCATAACATTGGTCAATGCTGAGAGTTTTAGTGGATGACAGGTCTCTGTGGAAAATACTGCTGCAAGACAAAGCAGAGAGCTTCTTCTATGTAGAAAAACCTTGCAGTGGGAAACTGTACAGGGAATTGTCAACTGACTACAGTTCAGCAACAAGAAAGCATATGAAATTAGACTGGAAGAGCATTAATTTTAAAATGAAGGATACAAGGTCTTCACCTCGTTGCAAAACAGGCTCCCATACACACAGAAATAAGACTGCAAAGCAGTATTGGTTCAAAAGTAAATAGACTAGAGGCTGAAGATTTGTAGCAAGTTCACACTGACAAAAAAAAAAAAAATGTGGACCAAGAAGACAGACCAAGAACTGAAGTCTGATGGATCTAACAGACTATGTGTTTGGGGGATGTGCAGAAAGCTTCCAGATGCCTGCAGACTCACCCGAGGGTAGTCAGTGAGATCCTAGACTGAAATGGCAACACACTAGAGCCCATTTGTGAAATACAAGCCTCTAAGCAGAAAGACTTGACATTTTTGTGAGTCCCTTTGCATGACTGCTTTCATCAAATATGGTTTTCTAACTTTAAAGCCTTAATTGCAGTAAATCACAGTAATTAAAAAGCAGGCATAATAGACAATCTATATAGTTAGCAAGTCAAAGTTGTAGAATGTTCTCCAAATAAAGGCCAAAACCAAAGACCCTCTGAAATTAATAAGAGTATCTGCATCCTGCAAACCTATAAAAAGAAATGTTCATGGTGTTTGACTGATCACAACAACGAAAGCTGGCCATTCAGTGTATGTTTGTAGACATGCTAAGAAGACTGAGGCTGTAAACCTAATTCCCACCTTGAAGGAGGTGTGGTAAATAGCTCCTCTCAGCCAGAGAACGATAGTTTGAGACTGAACAAGCAGCTTCCCCTGTGATCTGCCAAATAGTGAACATTATTTCAAATAAGAATATTTTAGCCTGTATGGGGGATAAAATAATCTTTAAGTATTGCAAGGCAGCCTAAAGTTACTCAAAAATAAATATAATTTCTATTTACAGTTTTATTATCCCCAGACAGTCAAATGTATGAAGATTGAAAGCAAACCCAAAGCCTACATGGTCTCATGGACTGCTAAGAAGTTATTTTGCTGTCAGATACAGGTGTCACCTGTGTTTAAGATGAAGAAGTAGTCATCTATAAAGCAGAAAGAAAGAGAGGAGACGTTGGAGTTTGGAGAGAAAAGGAACAGATGTGTCTATCAGAGGCAACAAAAAACTATTCCTCTGTAGTTCTTGGTCAGTGGCAGGGCCAATACAGGACTCAGTTAACAAAACTCTCGGTCCTATATTCTCTCTACTCTGCAACACTGTTTGATTAAGAATATTAATTATATATCCTTTTAACTTTTTCACTTAGAAAGAGACTAGAGAGTGTGTTAGGAAGGGAGAAATGTAACAATATATATATGAACAGTGAGCATACTACTAATAATATTTTTTCTAGGTACCTAGCCTTTTATCTGCATTAGCTACGCTCATAAAAGAAGAAAGCAACCAAAAATTTTCATCCAGTGAAAATTCCCGAGACTTTGAAATACAGTTTAATCCCAAGTTATACAATATTGATTCTTTATTATTTTTAAGCCAACCACTTATTTCATTAAGGTTATAATATTTCCACTGTAATTTCAGTGCTCCATTTTGAGGAAAAAAGAACATTTTAATTTTTCTTAGAATGTAAAAGTAAAGTCAAATTTGTTAATTAATTAATTACCTTTTTTTAAAAGATTTAAATTTCATTTGAGCCCTATTACCAGCAGAAATATATTTCATCAGACCAACCTTCAGCTAGTTCTGTTGTGCATTTAACCTATTTTCTTTGACCTCTATGATTGTTTTTTGTTATGAAAGCTAAGAAAGAAACAATAATTTACACAAGAGACTATCAAAACCGGGATCAGTCTGAACGAAGTTTCTGCCTGCCTTCAGTTGTGAAATGAGATCCCAGCCGGGTGAGGTAGTGGGGGACACTCACAAGCAGTAGCCAGCAGAAAATGGCTGACAGCAAAATTATTTCCATACATTTTTCATTTCCATTCTTGAATAAGAATTAATTCCCTGGATTTGAAAACTATTTTGGCAGAATACACTGGATAAGATAATCCTTACCTTCACAAACTGATCAATTTTCTTTTTTGATTCTCTTTTCCAAAGGGAGAGTGATTCCTACCTTTCTAGAACATAAACATTTCAGAATGACTCATGTGTTTTGACAAGCTATCACATAAATGAGACTAAATATCACAAGACTATTTATCAAAGCATAAAAATACACTGCATAATATAAACGTTATGAGCAACTTGTTTAATTTTTTATAAGCAAATGAACTCCACCATCAAAAGAATTACATTTTGTAAGTTTTCAATACAAAATGCTTGCTTAGGAAGTGGTGAAAATAAATTTTTATATTGCATTCTAAATTGAACAATGGCACTTGTCTAAAAATGGACTTAAACTCTATTACTTCTAATTGCACTTCTTTTCTTTCAATCATCTTCTTTTCTCCCAAATGAAGTTTGCTATAAGTGAATCGTCTCTTTTTCCCACTGACTGTAAAAGAAGCTGTGTAGCAAATGTAAATAAGAGTAGACACATGAATATGCCACCAACATTTCTTTACTAACTTTTCCTGTTATATAGGCAGTTCAGTTGGTGCTACTGTCATAATATTACTAATTTGGAATCTATCCCAGACAAAACCAGTACCATTAATAACAGTTTTCTTTTCTAATCAGAGGTGAAGCAAAACAAAAGCTTTGTTACAGAAGAATATGAGTGCTTTCTAATTCTGTTTCCACAAATAAAGAAGTCAAGCAATCATTTTAAGCAAAATATTTCATTTTCTCCCCACAAAATATTTTTCTTCCTTGCTAGGATTTAAAGAACAGCAGCAAAATCTTTAGACGTAAGTAGTCAACGCAGGATACAACCACATACAGTGCTTGTGTCCAGATGTTCATTTGTCCACAAGTTTGAGCATTAAGTTCCAAACAGCAACAATTTGAAAAGCTGAGGTGCACAGTGGGAAAGACTAGCAAAGCCCTTCACGATCCCTCTAGTACCTACAAACTATACTGGATAAATAAGGAAACTTCAGCATATGTCCTTCTAACTCCCACTGAATTACTGTAATGTGTGTTCTCATTTAAAAGAAGTCATATATTTCTTTTCACCAAAAAGGAATTTCAGTATTGATATAAGGGGAAAAAACAGGGGGGGCTACAGTCTTCTGAAAAAGGGCAGGCATCACTTCATTCCAAAACAGTATGTTTTCTTTCAACACTATAGTTCAACTTTAATGTCCATAGAATCTGACTTTTACTTACATCCTTCATTATTTATAATACCTCCCGCAAACTAATTTATCTGTTTTCTACTCAGATTTGGAATAGCTTTATAGAACACAGAGCTTCTATCTTTCATTAGCATTGTTATAGCACGTAAGATCATAGTCAAGATCTGGTCTAGAAACAAGGTACTTCGGTAGGGGCCTTTGGCCCAAGGAGCTTAAACTTTTGGACTAATGCTATAAGCTGTTCTGCACATGCCAATCTACCTGTAGGATAAAGGCTTGAGACTCGGTTGACTGCAATGCAAACACAAGTGTCAGGCTTCACAGACTGAATTGCAAGATCTGAAGAGATAATTGTGGAAAAAGAAAGGACCAAACTGAAAATAAAATCACTTAATTATATAGCCGGGTATTATATAAGTACAGTACAGGCTGGTGGCTCCTGAAGGTACTAATTATCATTACTATTTCAAGCAACATCTTTGGTGTGGATATAAGCCACCATTTGTTCATACAGTTTCCTTGTTACAGGTATCTTAATGCAATTTGGGCTCCAAGAGACCTTTCTTTTTTTTTTATTTTGAAATAATGATAAAAGTTTAATTTAGTGATGAATTTTATTCCATATGAGTACTTATAGAGAACCCTTTTTGTGCTTAAAGGTGAAAACATATTTTAGCACTTTGCAGAATTAAGCAATTAAATCCAGAGGCAGTCCTGTGAGACATGGTCAGACAGACACGGGCAGCATCCCTGTGGTTCATTCAAAGAGGACCAATAAGAATCTCTATGGAATATTAACTAACAGTAAACCCTCTTAAAAAAAATGCACACACCGAGAACTTTGCAGCACTATTGTGAAAGAAATCCAGGTAAAAACCACTGTTTGCCAAGGTCCTGTGTGAACAGATCCCACACTCTCTCAAATGAGCTGGGTTGCGCAGAACTGATAACATGGTTCTGAATTGGATGCTGTGCTGTGGAGTTAATAAGACAACACTTCAATGCCCCCTGGTATGAAGAGAGGCAGATGGCATCAGCATGTTTTCATGCTTGGTCAGGTGTTATTAATCTATGACCAAGATACCAAGAGAGCAGGTGGCTGTCATAAATTGCAAGAATTTTTCACAAATCATTCAGCTCTCCAAAGAAGCCAAGTGCCTGAAAATGCTTTTATTATGTCTTAAAAAAAAAAAAAGAAAGGTGAGGAAGAGACTGTAACCAAGTGCTATTTAAAGCAATTGCCAAGTTTAGATAATTGTGCACAGTGAAAGGAGAAACTGGAAATGCTACATCTAGCAGTCTCCTGTATCTCAGTCCTTTTCCCCATTAAAAATTATATGAAGTATATATTCTTGAAGTAACAAAGCTCTACTTCCAAGGCAAATGCAATTCAGGAATAACTTAAAAATGCACTTCAGTGACACTGGACTGGAAGTATTTTGAGCCCAGCTTTCTGTTGCCAGTCAGCTTTACCATTTATTATTTGCATCAAGAGACTGACTAGGGGCCCCACTTGAGATCATACGTAGTGCCATATTCAGAGCATGTTAGTACAAAAGTAGCAAGAGACAGGCCTGCCTTGGAGGAGGTCACCATCAGCATGGAGAAGAGACCCAGAAAGAAATGCTGAAAATATTGCTGATCTATAGAACAGGGAAGGCAACAAATCCCAAAGGTCAAATTCTGAAGAGCTCAGTTCCCACTTAATCATGTAAGCTAAGGATCCACATTTGCAGAAGTGGTCCATTTTCAGCAGCCCATAACAGTGTCTCCTGTGCATGTCCACACTGAAATAAGGAAGCCAAGCTGGAAAGTGAATCCCTGTATCCCATGATCCTGTCATCCAGTCCTCTGACCAAAAAAATGGCTCCTACCACCACAACGGACAGACTTACCACAAAGCCAGCCTGCTACAGTAATATAGGTGATTTTACAGAAGCATGCATCCTGCATGAGGTGAAGAAGAGTAAATGAAAGTAGTACTGTAGAAGAAGGCACCTTACTGCTGAACTTCTATCTCAGGAATGCTTGAATGCAATTAATTTATGCTATAATATATTAAAATTTGTTCTTCGAGTTATTGGAATTTTATCTGCATAGTTAAAAGCAGCTATGCTACTTGCACAAGTGATTCAGTATTTTATGGACATTCCTTGCCTAATACCACTGGAACTTTTTTTTAAATGAAATAAATTTTGCAACTTTAATTGTTTGCCCTAATTGTTAAATAATTTCTGCCACATTTTGAAAAACCCTCAAGGCAAATAAAAATTGACTCTATGTGCTCAGCTTCAATCTGAACAAATCGATTCTAAAACATTAATGCAGAGAAGGTGGTGTGTAAAAGGCAGAGGAAGAATCCCAGGGACTCTCTGGGTGACAGGGTTACCTTACCTGTGCATCTGGTGCCTCATTTAAAGAGCTCTAAAACTCTGGAGTTACAAGTTATAAGTCCTGACATCAGTATTCACTTCTGTGCAATAAATTGTGGAGAACCACGGCAATAATAAGTGAAGGCAAAAAGCAAAAACTAGTGGAACTTATAAAACCATAAGAAACTAAAATATAAACTGAAGATATTAATTTAAGAATATGGGGATTGAATTCTTTGAATTTAACTTTAAACCATTTATGGCAGATGTCTAAAGGGGAACAACCAAGCAAAAACAGATACACGTAACACCAAATCCTTTCTATAACATTTTGTTCCCGATTTACTCTATGACAAGAGGTGATATGTCAGTCAGATTTTTTTCCTGTGACAATTGCTATTAATAAATGCTAATGCATCTCTCTTCAAAAGATACGACACCTACTATTATAGCAATATAAAAAGATGGTTCAAGGAAACAAAGTTATTTTACTACACAGTATGTTACAGAACAAACAGTACTTGGCTACTTTAGGATCCTGAAAAATGTTTACATGGCAATTTTTATAGAAAGCTAAACTGTCTTATGTGGTTATTTCCCCTTTTGGTGTACTTATTTTTTAGGGCCTACAAAGGCTCTAGTATACTGTGGGAATCATTCCTTGCCTCTTACTCTTCAGATTCTACTTTAGAAGCTCACCTTCAATCATAGGGGAAGAAAAAATAAAAAAGAGTCAAATTTATCCAGGTGTTTGGAAGAGATTCTGAATGCATTATCATGCTCTCACTTTTATTGTAACATTAAAGGAGGAAAACAAAATGAAAAGTTTTTCCTTTAAAACTAAACCTAAAATAGTGCTTGTTAAGCACATCAGTGACAAACACGAACATCTCAAAGTATTCAGTTTTTTAAAAAAAAAAACAAAACCACAAACATAAACCACATATCCTCTTGACAGTAGGTTCCTCTGAAGGATTACCATGGTAAACTGTAACCCAAGCTCCAATTGCAATGTTCTCTGAAAGAACTTGTTACACAAAACCTCATGTAGAGGCAACACACAGATGGCAGGTTATTGTCTAGTAGGAGAGCCTGTCACATAATAAGCAGAACAGTCTTACAAGGATAGTATAGGAGAGAACTTACACACTAAAGGACTCCAGGGTTTAAAAGAGTCACTAGCTTTTATTTTAATAATAAAGGTATAATTTTAAAATATTTTTTCATTAATTAATGCATCTTGTTACACTTTTACTTTGCTCAGCCTCAACAACAAAAATAACTTTTCCAGCAAGTAGAGCTACACAAGAAAAAAGTGATATTTTGAATGAGTTAAGAAAGTCAGTTTCAAAGTTTCATGGGCAAAAAGTGTCTCAAAAAACTCTTCTGTGTCAACTACAGTGTCCCCATTCAATTTAAACTTTTAGATTTTATAAATTTACATTTCTAAATAAACTCATTTTGAAACATTAAAGGTACACAATATATACAAGAGTATATAATGAAAAGTTTAGAAAAGGCAGTTTCACTCAAGCATAATAAAAAATGTAATTTCCTCAAAAATCCCCAATACCGCTACTCTTTTATTAACTTGGATCCAGTGAACCAAATACAACACTGCAATACTGGCATTTGAAAAAAATTATTCAATTGTTTTTCTATACTCCACACCATTAATATTTCTTCGACGTTCTGCTTCTCAAAAGGAGCTAAATCTACCCTGCGTTTCAATCTAGGCAATGTCACTGGACTTACTCAGTTCCCCATCCATAGGAAGGGAATACAAATTATCTATGGCAATACAGGCATATCTAAGCAAAAGTATCCTTTCATTACAGATCCTTTTGGACTAACACAACCTTCCTCCCAGCAGAGAAATAAGTGCTTGTTTTTAGCTGAAATGAATTCCTCACTCTTGTTCACCAGGCTGCTCTGCTCAAAAAAATGGTAAGAACTGAGAAGACAGGACTGAAAGAACTGACTAAGCCTATACCACCATTTAGAAATAATTCCTGGATCTGTATCTTCAGTGTCAGTACCCTAAGAAAGATTGTGTTAGTAAATAAACTCTAGGGTTGCTGGCTAACTACCAGCTAAAAATACTTTAGAGAAGACATCAGCAAATGCACATTGCCTGCTAATAAACATAAACCAGCAGAACCAGCAGTGATGTTTGAAGGTAAAGGAGTTGTCCTATTTAATTTACAATCCAGCTGCAATCTGATGATTGTTTCCTTCCTTAAACCAAAGGCACTTTTATTTGAGAGGGGAGGGTTTTTTTTTAAAAAAAAAAAAAACACAACCCAGAAGGACAACCTCCCTATGTTTAATTGTAATGACTGTTTCTGTCAGCAAGGCCATTCATTAACTGCAGCACCACAATAATTGCCTCTATTGTTTATTGCATGGGTTGCCCAAGACTTCATATTTATTACAGCATTGTTCAGTAGTAGAAACTGGACAAAGGTTCAAAGCAAACGATGTCGTCATTTAACCGCCACAAATGTGAATTGCTATTTTTTATCTGCTTGCAATAATAGGCTTATCACAGTAGGCATTTTCTAGATGGAGACTAGTGGCTTTAATTTTACATATAATCATTAAAATCTAATTGGTGTGAACTTTCCTTGGAGCAGATAAGTTGTCTAATATAGTAGTAATTACCGCTTAAAACTTACATTATCCCAGGCTATTTTAAATGTAAAGGAAGAAGTAGTGTTATGACAGTTACAGCCTTAAAATATACAGAAAGTTACAAGCTATAGTCATTGGAGAGGAGCAAGTCGGCAAAGAAACATGGTCATTGAAGAGGAACAAAATCCCACACAAACCATTCTGAATAGGTAGTGTTGAGGAATTGGGGATGGTTCTTCCTGCAATGCACAGGTCTGCAAAGCTTGATAATATTAGCTTCAATATTTGAAGCAGTACTGTCACATTGATATAGTGCTGCCTGTGAGCAAATAACCCTGACAGACCCTATCTGGCACAGTCCATGACACAGTCAATCTGTAAATAAATGCAAGTTGACTACCATCTTTCCTCAAAAAGCCAGTTTAGAATATTGCAGACCAAAGTATTTGAGAAGTCATGTTGATGTATTGAGGCAGACATGTTTCACAATTATGAGTTTCTTGGACTGTTTAGCAAAAGAGATTAGCTTATATTCAAAAAATAAAAAAGTTTACCATCCCATAACAACTTTTGAATTGCAGAATTTAACATACAAAAGCTCAGTTTCTCCTTAATCAAGAATTGGAAAGGCTTAAGTATTAACAGTACTATCTAGACTAAACGGAGAAGAGTTTCTAGAAATTCTTTACATAAATACGTTGTGAACAGATATGAGCCAGAAGGCAACCAGCAATATCAGAGCACCAAATAGTCTCGGGGAATATGCATAGATTCCAGAACAAGGCCCCTTTACTAAAATGTTCTAAAATGAAACTAAAACAGTTCTCAGGCAGACATTTTTGCTGGGAATAGCTTAAATGAAGCTTTAGGTGGATGCAAGGATCCAAAACTGCAAGATGAGATGGGTTACCTATTACCCAAGCATTTAATAATATAGAAAGAATTTTAATTTTTCTTTAATAAAAAAGAGGTTGGAAATTATTTTTCTCCATCTCTCATTGCTGCTGTGGCCCTAGATTAATATAGGCAACAATCAGAATATGTATGCAAAAATATCACACTATTTCTTTTTGCAAATGATTTGGCTACCCTGTTCTCTGAACACTGTCATTTTTACCATTCTTTCAACACATACTTTTCATCTAAAGCTGTTAAAAGGCCTCAGGCTCTGTTAATGTAGGCATCCCTTTATCTGACACCAATGATTTTTACCAGGTCACTGGTTTAATGCCTTTAAGCCCTTGATAAATTAATCATCAGTGTGGTCAAATTATTTTGTCAACTTCATAATAGTATCTGCAGTTTTGAATAACTGGCTTCCAATGGAAGATCTGCAATGAAAACCCTTTAGCAATTTCTAAAAATCTCCTCCCATCCACAAGAGTTAACGAACTGCAAGGAACATGCTACTATCACTACAATGCCATATCCCACACTTACAGGTGACGAGGCTTGACGAAGGGGAGTGTAATTACATCAGGGCAGG
The DNA here is from genome assembly GCF_030936135.1 of Gavia stellata. Taxonomy (NCBI): domain Eukaryota; kingdom Metazoa; phylum Chordata; class Aves; order Gaviiformes; family Gaviidae; genus Gavia; species Gavia stellata. The sequence continues at coordinate 13,698,381 of NC_082604.1, read as the reverse complement.
TGAGGAGGAATTTTTACCTCTTAGGAATACATCAGGAGTTAAATAAGTCTGCCCCCCTGGACCAAATCCAGAAAAGCATTTCAACTGGAGGTAGTCCTTGCTGATCTCAACTAGCTATATGCATTTCTAACATTAGGCATGGTTTAAATGCTTGCTGGATCAAGCTACAGCACTAGTTTCTGGATGAAAAGTCAAAAGCGTATGGTGTAAAAGTCTTTCATGCACAAACACATAAGCATTAATTTAACATTATACATCTTTGTCTGTTTAACACCCATTAAAAAAAAGAGGTGGCATTATGTAACAGAATTTCAGTCTCCCTTCTAGAAATCATATTCTTTCCTAAAAGAATTAGAACTCTTAATCCTGTTACCAAAGTAGTCCATGTGGGCCTAAAATCGCTGATAAAACAGTGCTTAAATGAAGCAAATTTATATTATTGATGGTTCTCATGACCTGTGAAGAACTTTTGGAGTGAAGGACAATTCCAATTACTAAACCATTCAGCACTCTAATAGGGTCTGCCTTCCTCTGAAGAGTACTGTAGGATTTTGGGAGCCAGCCCTAAATGAGGCCTGCAAAATATATCAGTGTAGGTGACATATAGAACACACTGATCTGAAAGCATATCTGTTTGGGTCAGAAATCACAGAGTGAGTGACAGATTTCCAGTCCTTGACAATGCTGCATCTCCCCTAGGAGGAAAGGGCATAGGCAGGGTGGCTGAGTGACCTTGATACATTGAGCTAGTCACAAGTCAGCACTGCAAGACTGCGCTCCAGGGAACTTACGATGTTATTAAAGCAGGACAACAGGAGAAATATTGCCAGAGGCACTGACACTACAGTAAGGATTTGTGAGAGGGGAAAAATTTAAAGAAACAGGAGAAGCAGCTGGGAAAGAGGATCATGACAGGGGACGGGTAACTAGCAGGGCAAAGGGGAAAGACAATGTGGGTATATACAAATCCACTTTATAGAGACAATGACTACATATTCTGTATTTTCACAAAATTCTTGAAAGCCCAGGCACAATGCAGTTAAGGTATCCAGGAACTGTACACAGACAAAAATGTATCCTATGTGTTACAGTTGTGCTGAAACAAATGATGAAGTACTTTTTCCTTATAGCAGCTACAAATCACTGAAGGGAGAACTGTCATTAAACTACAGAATTCAAGAACACTCAAGAGTGAAGAATTAACACAGCAAAGATGAGGACTTCTTTAAGAGCTATTAACTGCAGTATCTAGAGAGCTATATAAAAGAGAAAAATTCATCATCATATGTGAACAATAAGATTCATGCAAATAATACTGTATTCTGCTCTAACCTTTATATCAGATTCTGACCAGAAAGAGACTATTTATTTTCTGAGATAGAATGTGATGTCTGAAGCTATACGTAAGTGTCTAAGGCAGTTCATCTGATACATATTCCTAATTTTTTTCCCCTTACACATTGCTAGTTTTCTATTCATTTGAAAAGGTGGTAGAGTTACAGCATAATCTCTCTTTCAATTAAAACACCTGAGCATATTTAAAATTGCCATTGCCCATTCCTGTACTAACAAGTTTCCAAAACAAATGGGAAACTAAAGGCATTCTCAAATAGTGTCATGGTTTAACCCCAGCCGGCAACTAAGCACCACACAGCCGCTCGCTCACTCCCCCCAGGTGGGATGGGGGAGAGAATTGGAAGGGTAAAAGTGAGAAAACACGTGCATTGAGATAAAGACAGTCTAATAGATGAAGCAAAAGCTGCGCAGGCAAGCAAAGCAGACCAAGGAATTCATTCACTACTATATATCAGCAAGGCAGGTTTCAGCCATCTCCAGCAAAGCAGGGCTCCATCACACGTAACGGTTACTTGGGAAGACAAACGCCATCACTCCGAATGTCCCCCCCTGCCCCTTCCTTCTTCTTCCCCCAGCTTTATATGCTGAGCATGATGTCATATGGTATGGAATATCCCTTTGGTCAGTTGGGGTCAGCTGTCCCAGCTGTGTCCCCTCCTAACTTCTTGTGCACCCTCAACCTACTTGCTGGTGGGATGGTGTGAGAAACAGAAAAGGCCTTGACTCTGTGTAAGCACTGCTCAGCAGTAACTTAAACATCCCTGCTTTTTCAAGACTGTTTCCAGCACAAATCCAAAACACAGCCCCATACTAGCTACTATGAAGAAAATTAACTCTACCCTAGCCAAAACCAGCACAAATAGCATGGGCAAGTAATGCATTCATTTTCTATTCAGGACACTTATGTTGAAACCTCAAAATTAGAGAGGGGAAAGGGAGAGGATGGGAGGAAGGGACAAGTCTAGTTGCTTTGACTTGCCTTAGAAGAGTTGTGGTCCCCATTCTTTGTTGGAAAGATGACCAGCACAGTACTTATCACCGAGCTAAACCAAAGAGTTTGGTCCACAGAACTGTAACTTCAGCGTTAAAATTGCTTGCTGGCAATTTCTAGCAATTTGTAGCTGTTGTTGCCAGCAAGTGCTAACAATCACCAGGAGTCAGATTCCAGCTAAGCCTGTCAGCACTTCAGTTTTTGGCAAACATTTCACAGATAATATTTTGACGCCTCTGATCACTTACAATTCAGGCTGATTAGAGATCACAGGTTGAAGTACATTGCACTATAGCACTCTTTACAACAATTACCCTCTTCTAGTCTTTGAAATGAAGGAGACCAGCATTGCTTCTATATCTTAAAAACAGATGTTTTGAAAGTAGTATACATTCTATAACTTTAAAGATGGATCAGTTACATCTATAGACTAGTTTCCACAAAATATAGTCACTTGCATAATGCCTGTCTATAGAGTTTCACCTAGTATATTTGATAAGCACATGACTTTAAGAACATTCAAAATAAGGCACACACCTTTACTTTCAACTTTAGCACTTGGAAGAAAATTCTGTTATTTCACTTGTGCTCTGAAAAGCTGGAGAAAGTTGTAGACTTCTGGGTTTTGTTTTTGTATTCTTTGCCTGAAGATTTGAAAATCAAATGATAGAAGACCCCCAAGAAACTAAAAGCCAATTCTTTTCTGGGTTAAAATCAAAATAGCTCCAGTGAATTTTAGAATGCAACATTGCTTACACCAATAAATGTCTGGCCCAATATCTGTGAAGCTGTGCAAAAGACATGCTATGTGGAAGAAACAGGTTTTCCATTGGAACATGGAAAAATTTTAGTATATGACCTTAAGATTCAGAAATCTTCCATATCAAAATATGCCATGGCACAAGTGTCTGCACCTTGTAGCTATATCCTTGTACTTGTTCAAACTTAGTTTCAAAATGCTATCAACCTCAGTATCCACCTAGCAAGGCTAGATATTTTTCTTTTATAGAAACCCAAACCTTATATTCACAAGAGAATGAGTAGTAATATTTGTTTAAACCGATAGGAGGAAAACAGAAGCTTATCTCTAAACTGTATATTTCATGTTTTGAAAGTTTAAATCTTCTGGATGCAAATGGAGCACTATGAAGAAAATAAGTTTTCAAACCTCACGTAAGTTCAAAACACATACGATTGTTTCATATGCTTTGATATCTTAAAAACTATTGAACTATAGAAGTCCTGACATATAAATAAAGCCAACTCCTGTTAGAACCAACAAGAGTTGCAACTGCATACAAACTGAATACGAGCTATTATATCGTAAAATGCCAGAAGGCATTTTGCTTTCTATTTTAAAGTTTGCCTCAAATTTTCTATACCTTTGCAGGTTGTTTTCACAGGATTTAGTGATTTCTTTTAAAAGCAAAAAATAGTTATAGATTTTGACACCTACTGTTAGAAAGTGTTTCTAAATTTGGATGCACAAGACGTTAACAACCGTTGCACACACACAATCTTTTAAACCACTACAATGTAACTACCACTTTAGAGGGAGAACTGTCTTACATTAACACAAGCAGAGCGGAAGATACCTGATCACAGGGTGTAGGGCAATAATGAGATGATGCATGCTCCAAGCAGCAGCATTGTTTGCTTAAATGCAAATATTTTCCGGAAGAGGGACTTTTTCTAGTTACTGAGTAAATAATTTCTGGGTGCCCATGAAACATGGGGTACGCTTCAGCAGGCATGCAGATGCCATGGAAGAGCTTCACACTCTTGACCACATTCCTAGCTAAGTTTCAAACCAAATACTACATAACAGAAAATGCACTTTTTCCAAAACCCATGCTTTCTTTTGCACAGCATCCATATCTCAGTGTTAAAAACAATAAAACAATCCTCGTGCAAAAAACAAAAGATATTTTAAAGCCATTTCAAATTAATCTGAGCAGAGCCTTTAAATCTACTCCCTTTTATAAGTACAATGTTTAGGTCTGGTCTACATTTGAAAGTCTGCAACTCAACAATGATATTAGTTTAGAATTTTCTCACCAAAGAGTCATATCACTGTCAGAACCATTGTCAGACTTACACTGATACACCGCTATGCTCACTGTCTCGCCTATGCAAAAAATGTAGAAGACATACGGAAGTACTTGTCTATACTGCAGTTGCATTCATATAGGATGGGGGCTGCAAGAGAGGGAACCTCTTTAACACTAGCTATGTAGATAAAAGCAACATTTGTTCAAACAACTCCACAAGCAAGCTGCTACTGCAGGCTCCTTTTCAGCACAAGGCAGGCTCTGGCTACTAAGTTGAAGAGCTGCTCCTGGGCAAGCCGATACTGCTCTGCACAACAAGCAGCAAAGGCTCTGGGCAGACCGATCACAGCAGGAAAGAGAGACACTGCATGTTAACCTGCTTAAGGTGATGCACCCCCCCATTGTCCCTAAGGCATTCAGGCTATTGTCTGGCCTGCGTAGGCAAAGCACTTCGGCAGCATTACTCAGCTACTATAACTCTGCCACCATCTCAAATGAGGGTTGCAGTTTCAGAGTAGTTTTCAAGTTACTGGACTGAATACAATAGGTTTGCTTTTTTAGCTGTAGTTTCTTATTTCTGTTCACTAGGAACTCCTTTTCCAGGCTATTTGTGAACAGGATAACATGTCATTTGGCAGAGGAGGTTATGTTCTATCACACTGCAGAAAGTTGCTAAGAGATTATCATCACAACTGCCAATTCAAACCACGTTCTAGCTCATGCAGTATTCAAGCTGTTCAGGTCTGCACTGCTAGTCTGAACAGCAGAGTTCACAGAGCTCCAGTCTTAGATTGTGTTTCTTCACCAAATGGGTTTTCACAGAAGCGCATAGTACAAATTCAAATCAAATTAAAATAGAGATATAGCCTAAGAAGGGCTCATCCTGAACCTAGCACTCCCTGCCTCTTACTCTCCCCCCTCTCTCCAGCCTTTGTCTCTCAGCTTCTTGTGGCCTGTCTCATCAAATTCACATCACCTGCTGCAAGCCTCTGACAGGTCCCCTACCTGATTTCACCCCAGAGGAAATGCATTAACATAATGAACTCTGGCCCCAGGAATGTTCCCACTGGAACATGTTTTGTACAGGAATCTGCCCCCCTGCCACAGCAGCTGGAAATTTCAGAACAGAAAATGAAACAGATTTTCAAGAGAGTAAAATAATGTGTAATTAACCTTTGTAACAGCTTATCAAGATATGTGGCAGGCTTCCAACACTCACCATGTCTTCAAATCAAAAACTGAAAATTAGAGATCAGTGATCATTTTAGCTCCGGCATCATGCCCAGTACCTATCTGTGAAATCCTCCCACGTGATATATGAAGTCAGGCAGTAAGATTCCTCCTAAAATGTATAGACAAGATTATCAGCCTGTAATAATAGAGACAGCTTCAATTACACCAGTGCTGTTTTACAGACTGCCATGTGTGTTTTGGCTGCTCAGAACTCTATGACATTTTTCAACAGAAGGAGAGAGACTTTTGTTGCTATCATCAATATTCTTTGGACAAATTCTGTCCAAGATTATCATAAGGAAAAAGCAACAAAAAATCTAAGACTAGAGTCTGGATAGATTACTAACAAGACATGCACAGGATATGAAGTACAAAAGGTGTCTTGTTTGCAAACCAGCATCCACAATCAAAATAGAAGGACCCACAGGTGGCTGGAGTTAACACAAAGTAATAAAATCTATTATCTCTCTGGTGACCCCAGCAGTATCATTCAGGCAGAAAATAATTAAGCATCTTCTATTCTCTTATATTACCTGGTGGAGTGATACAGTTTTACTCAACAGCAGTCCTAACTTTTTAGGTCATGCAGTTAAATCCAAACTATGTGTCAAACAGTTTTACCTGGTACAAGCAGTAATTTAATGTAACCTAATTCAACATACTATATGTTTTGTTATTAAAAAATTTAGAGACACAAGTTTAGAAACAAAATCCAGACTAGAAACACCACATGTATACAAGACCTGGGAACAAAGCAGTTAGATATACTAACATTTTGACATGATATCAAAACAAAGAAAACCACTGCTCTCACTTGAAACTAACAATAAAAGCATCTTGTTTTCACTCAAAGGTACATTCATGTTGTGACGATATGTAAAAAAGTGAAGCTTATTAAAACATTGAGGTGTTAAGCTTAAATTACCTATATAATCTGAAATGATGCCTGAAGAATATATTGCTCTCCAGAGTATTTTTGTTTTCTGACAGCTGCTTAAGTAACCAAGCTGTACACTGAATACACAGGTGATGAAGCATTCATGAGCTTAAACTAAAGTACCACTTTGCCATATATTTTTGCAAAGCTTTTGGTACGTTGCTTTAGGATTATTTTTTTTTTTTTTAGCAAGATGGTAGGCAAAAAAAAAAAAATCAACAAAAAACACCTTATAATCTTTAAGGAAAGAATAGCTGTGCCAGTGAGGTACTAAGGCAGTTTGTGCCTAGCCCACAGGACCCCTACAGCCATGCTTGGGCTGCAGGCCCCAGGCATGCCTGCGGGCCTTCAGGGGCCTGGCTAGTGAGGTATGGATTTCAGTGCTGTTTTCACCTACACAATGTGTGTATTCTGTACACTTGAAAAAAAAAAAACTATCTAAAGGACATCTCCAAAAGGAGAGCCAAGATAAACTTACTCTGCCAGCTTCCCCAGTCAGTGCTCTCAAAGGAGTTCAGCTCATTGCCCTCCCCGCGGCCTCCTCAGCTTTCCTCCTCTGCCATGGCACACCATTGAGGCTGTCACAGCAGTGACAAGGAGGACCCTGCTCAGGAGATGAGCCCTCCATCCCAGGCCTCACACCTACTTGCAGCACATGTACCCCAGGGAGTCGTGCTGCCAGATCGCACTCTGCTCACTGTGAGACATGTCACAGTCAGCCGGTTTAGGCGGCCATGTAACTCGTGGGCTGGCAGGCAGTTTCCACAGCAACGGCCATCTTAAAAAACAGCACAGGGGCAGGCAGTGTGTGACCCCCATCCCTGGGGTGCACAGCTCTCCAGATGAGACAGACAAGTGTGAAAGGGCTGCCAAGTGCCAGAGGGGACACTGCCTCTCACTCTCCCTTCCCACCCCCTGCTCCTTCCCTCAGCGTTTCCCCTATGCTCGCCTCAGGCTGGAGGCAGCCCTGCCATTGTCAGGCCTAACCAGGCCACAGAGATACCCCTCAACACTTCCGTTAACTTTGTCAGCAACTGTCTTAGATCATTGGTTTTAGCAGATTTCTGTGTTTTCGTGCAATGCTCTTCACCAGAGTACCTGTGTGCATCTGTGCCTGGAACTAGACTTTTCCAGGGGAAGAACAACATGGCACCACCACAATTAGGGGCCTCACTCAGCAGGACAAGTGGAAAGATGGCATGGCAGGAGCCCCAGGAGGAGCACACAACAGCAACAAAACCAGAAACAAAGATAAATAAAGGAGAAGGGTGTAAAAAGGGTGTTTAACAAATGGATAGAGCAAGAAGGTGTGCCTGTGCTGTGACTTTTAGAGGCATTCTTTTAGTAAATGTTGGCCACAGTGTAGTGCAAGTAGTGGTGTAAAGAAAACAAGTGATACCCTTTAAGGACAGCCCAAAAAGCTGAGGATAGACAAAACTGTATAAATAGTTAGCCATCTTTTTTAAAAAATAATTCTTCCTAGAGGTGAGTGACAATCAAATCGTTTCATGAACAACACAGTTTTACACAAACATATGCTTAACCAAGGTTTTATTGCAATATTCGCTTCTCTTTCTCAGCCAGTCAGTTATTGAATTCTGCAAAGTCAAAATTAGTACTGGAAAACTCACCAGCAATCTCCAGAATCTGACTCTTTATATAACTACCAGCATTTTTTCTTTTTATTGGTATGATGTCAAGGAGCATCCCTCGCTGGTATGGAGCCATACCAGCACAGCACAAACACAGACCTGGCACGTGGTACCTGTCTCAACAGCTGCTAATCTATGCCAAGAGGTGGGACAGAGGAAAGAGCAAGGCAAAAAGGGCTAATTGATTCGGACAAATAAATAATTCTGAGAAGATCATGATGTTTCTTCAACCAGTTTGTTTGTGTTGATAAAAATATGCTGAACTGTTTACTCTGCCTCTCAAGCCAGGTAGCTGCTGACTCAGCTCTTCCAGCAAATTTTGAGAGTGATGTGTCTTCAGGGTAAATTTGCCAATCTAGGAACCAGTAAACTCATTGCACAATTAGCCTGTGAACTGTCACATATTATAAACAGGGTTAATCACCCTGTCAGTTTGATATGCAGGAGGGCCATTTCCTCATTTCCTGCTTCAACTCTGTGTTTACCTAAAATAAGCCAGAAACTTGGTATCTGATACAAAGCAAACCTGAAGTCTGAAACAAAACAGGAGTATTGTGTTCTCCAATAAACCATCCCATGGGATTATTGTAAGGATCATTAGGCATATTCTTGAAGAGGAGGTGGATTAATAGGAAAATGTGCAGCTCATTTTAGTAAGATCAATAGGCAAAATCAAGGCAGAATGTAGTTATCTCTTTTTCCCAACTTAATAATGATAAATATTCCAGTAAAATTGTCACAACAAATTTTAAAAATTCTGTATTTGTATGGCACTATGATTTGACCTCAGTCTCATACAATAATAGACAATCCCTGCAATACTGATGAAGAAACACTCTTTATATAGACTGGGTTTTCCTTGTATTTCATAGTTTAACTTCTAAATATTTCCATACCCAATGCCTCCATCCACCTGAACAACCAACATAAAGCAAGGCCCCAGCATCACAGGCAGAGCAATAACCAGCTGAGATCACATCTTCGGAAGGAAAACCAGACAGGAACTTGCTTCTGGATAATTCCAGTCATAAAGGCTCCAGGCCTGCCACTGATCCCGCTATTTCACTTCTGTAAATCACGTATCAAGTCAGTTTGAAGCAACTATTCCTCAACCCCTACCCCCTAAGCTCAATGCTATTTAAGAGCTGGATGAGACCCTGAGCATAGCAAAATGAATTTCACCTATCTTTACATTCAGACTTAGTTGGGTAAAATCCAGTGCTATTTATCCTAATAATAGGAATGTTCACCCATTTTCTAATCAAATACAGGCTTTTGAAATTTTACTGTATCTATTTAAGCCTCTTTCCAGTTTAACATTGATCTGATCTACACATTTTCAGTACTGCTGAGCTCTTTTAAATAGTTGTTGTAGTCTATCCCTTGAAGTCACCCCATTTCAGTGGGAAGGGAAATCACCCTTTTTCAGACTGTTCAAAAAAAACCAAACTTTTTTACAGCATTTTACTAAAGGTAAAATTACATACATAACCTTAAGCAAAGAACCAGAAGCCTAATGAAACAATTATTTTAGAAAAGGTATATTGCTATTAAGACTGGAAGCATTTGCAGTGCTGACTGGTTTTCAGATTGTTTTTGAAGAAGAAAGAGGAGACTTGGAGTATGTTAAAAAAGATACTATTCCAAAGGGGAAGGTCACTGCGAGAAAGTAGCTGATGGGAGAGGTAGAGAGGAAAGGCAAAAGGAACATATGCCTTTTGGATTTACTGATCTTGGTTTCTCTATACAGTCCATAAAATATGATCACTGGTAGACCCTTTACACTAGTGGAATGAGATCAATCTTCTTTAACATAAAACAGAACTGCATTTAGCATGTATTTTAAATAGCAATTGACTTTGAGATCATTTGGGAAAATGAACTAAGTTTCATTAAAGAAGATAATATCTTTAACCAAGAGGCCACAGACATGATGGACTGACATGGGCAGTAAGTATGCACACCAGAGATAACAGCCACCCTTGCAGGAGGCAAATTGATTTTCTGCTTGTGAAGCCTAACAAATGGTTTTCTACCACATGCTTTGTTCCCAAATCACTCTCAAACCAACTACCACATTTGTCAGATTTACTCATTCCCTTTTTTTTTAAAAAAAAAAAAAAGCCAAGAAAACCACCCCATAACTCAGATGTTTATCTTTCAAACCTAGCATCATCTTATCAGACCTCTAAAAGCACAGCAGCTGGTAGATACTGTGCTAGGAAGTTTCCCTTCATCCCCATCATAACAGAAGCAGTTTCTGAAGATATTGTCAAGCATAATGTGATGATTAGAAAAGATTGACTGGCTTTCTGCCATAATACAATTTACTTGCTCCTGATTTATTACTTACACAACCTTATACATATAATAAGGGTAGACAGATCCAGTACAGGATTAACAAAACATCATTTCTTTCCTATTTGCTGAGCCAGTTTTTTTGTAAAAACTATCCCACTAATATACAGCTGAAGCATGCTGGCATAAGTTCCCGCTTGTCTCTTCATGTGCTGTGTAGGTGTTTGCTATGTTTAAAGCAGATTACTGTCCATAGGAAAAATAATTCATTTGGATCCAGTAGAAACACACTGAGCTATACAGCACACTGTCAGAGAGATTAACGTAGACCTTAGTAATAAGATTCACCTCAACTCCAGGGTTAAGCTCTAGCTCACCCTCACTGTAGGCAGACCAAGAAAGCTGCAGTGGCAGAACGCACCCACAACATTTCCCTGCACCAAGGCCAGCAAAAGCTAAAAGAAGCACACAGCCCACACAAAACCAGTTAGTCCCTTGGGTAACCCTGTTAGCTATTTCTGCCAAGGCTTAAGCAACCTCTCTAAGCTGCTGTCAGGACTGCTCAGCTAGGTAAAACTAAGGAGAGGAGACAGTGACAAACATACTTACCTACCCCTCAAGTGAAGCTCAGATGAGCGGGAGAGGGGCCCAGTCAGACACCAACTGGTGAACCCCAGGGGAGCTGGGGAGGCCCAGGCCAACATGCTGCCAGTGCTCTCTACCAGCTGGTAATACCTCCAGGGATTTCACCCCAAAACATTAAATATGTACACATACATATCACCTCTCACAATAGCAAAAGGCAAAAATCATTCTGTCTTACTTGCAACTCTATATTCTGATTTAGCTATTATTCTTAAACAAGAGAAGCAGAACTAGGGCGAGGCAGAAGCACCCTCCCTCAAGGCAGCCACTGTTAGAAGAACTTCTTAACTAGGCAAGCAGAATTTAAACCTCCTCGCCCAAAAAAACATCTCACAGAAATCAGCTACACAGCTGCCACAGTCACAAAGATGTTAACCCCTCCTCTAGCACAGCTGATTCTACAAGCATGTATTACCACCTCCTTCTCCTTCTCCCGTCAAAATCTGCAGGGCATAAACCAGCCCCTGAATGGTAACTGTACTTGATATAGTCATTATTTCCCAGGTATTAATTCAGGCACCCATAGCATAATTTCATCACTTGGGTTTAACTCAAAACACATCTCAAGCTGCCTGATTAGGCAGTCCCAGAAGTTGCTAAGCCAGTCTTGCATCAAAAGTCATTTTCTCAGCAAGGTGTATTTTAAGTGAATACACTAAACGTCATTAAAGAGAATAAAACATAGCCAAATACAGTTTGTAGGTGTTCCATATCTCTTAAAGAAGTTTGATTCCTGTAAGCACACAGGGACACCAAACTGCTGTGCTTTAACAGTAATTTGAGCTGAGAACACAGAATGAAGTTTCTTTAGTTCGTTACTGCCTGTGACATGCACAGGTTTAGCTAATGTAGTTAAAAAACAGGGAAGCTGCAAATTCTCCCTAGTAGAAGCTATTAAAATGAAACAGTCTTTAAATGGCAACAATGGATGCCTTGCTGCTTGGAGAATTTAAAACTGACCTAGAGAAAACACGAAAGTCAGTATATAGCAATCTTCTGCTGGCAGGGAATTGATCTAGAAGAAGAAAAGAATATTTCTGTTTACAGTGACTAAATATTTATTCCATTTGTATTAAATCAATTCAATTGTATTGAAGCAGTGACAAGCATATCATTTTGTGATACTGAAAATGAACTTCTACTCAGTAAAGAACAGTAAAAGACAGACATGTCCAGGTCATGTGTTGATTATGCATGTTTTCACGTGCTTTCACCTGCAGTAGTATAAACTGCTGCAGGCCAGACTGTCCTTGGTTACACCTGTGCAAATCCTACTGGAAACTAATAGATTTGGACAAGTTTATCCAAAGATGTCTTTTAAGAAAGAAATAATTGGGGGCAAACAATTTAAATGATGGCATAATCTAGCCTGTGGTGCTCTTACTAACAGCAGTAGGGTTGAAAAGGAAAGTATCCACCTTGGCTTTCAGATGTTAGGTGGTATTCACAGGGCTAACAGGGATCAGAGAAAGTCTTTTATACATAAGCAGAACACACCTGATAAAACTCCATGACAAAATAACAAGTTCCTGAGTCGTTGACACTTCCTTTACAGACATAGCATAATTAGGCTCCAATTAGGTTTGAGAGATTTTTTTCTCAAGAGACATACTTCCAGAAGGCGAAAATATACTCTTATGCAATCATCCCCTGTCCATAATGACATACCATACTCATCTCCTTCTAGAAACTACTTTTATTCAGATCATGAATATTAAAAAACTGAAAATTGTTCATGCCACAAAAGTAAAAACTACAGATATCTACATGAAAAGTTTAAAAAGTTAATTAACTAATCTTCTTAAAGATGATGCCACTACATTCAAAGTAAAGCAGTAAGGCAAATAGGGTTATGTTCTTTATGGAGAAACAGCTCATACACTAATTGTGAACTGTAGCCATGCCACAAAAAAACAACAAAAAGAAGGTAATGAAGATTATTATGTCATCTATCATCAAGGAATCCATGGCATTCCCGAGGGATTACTGTTACTAGGGTGAAGCATTACACTTAGATTAAAGTAAATCAATATAGAGCTAATCAGAAAACCATTGCATCATATTGATTTGGTGCTGGAGAGCTGAGGTTAAGAACACCGTAGTGCTTAATCAATCAGCACTTGAAGATGAACTGTGTAACGTTAACATTTCTGTGAGACTAAATTCTGCAAGGCAAACTAGTAGTAAATTAGCCTTTACACCGCAGTATAGTAACTATGCTAGTGTCTTTCCAGAAAAATAAACAAACAACAAACTGACTTTCCCCAGCTTTTTGATTTTTTTTTTTTGCCGTCATATTTGATATATCAGTGAGCCAATTGCTCTAACCCACCACTTGTATCTGCCATTGGCAAATCAACAGAGATTATGAACTCCATAAGAGATGGCGACGAGCAGCTGGAGACAGTAATCTCCGGGATCTCTAAAGAGGATATAAACCACAGTCTTGCCCTACCATTTTTGCTTATTATTCTGAGAGCACAGGGACTACAGAGCAAGTTTTTCAATCCTGTCCTGGCTTGTAGAGTAGCATTTACTCCACTCTCTGTTTGGAAGTGTGCCCAGAAACAGTCTGCATGTGCAGTGCCTCAGGAGATGAGCAGGTCTTTGCCAAGGTACCTCTAAAGAAGGCCAGGCTCTCTGTTCTGTCTCTTACACATGGAGCTGACAGTACTCTTACACTTAGCATATTCAAAGCCTTCCATGATAGACCTATTTTTAGTTGTCAGTGTTGACCATTCCTAGGAATTTCCTGTGCTGCTGGGTGCTTGCCTCAGGCTGAAAGAGTTTGGAAAGTATCAGCTTAAATAGATGAGCCAATTTCAAGAAAGATACAAGTGAATGATGAATTACCATTAAAAAAAAAAAAAGGAAATTTCATTTAAAATTTTTAACACCTTCAGGCTAGAGAGTAAGAAATTGAAATTTGGCAGAAGGAAAGCATCACTGCAGTGTCATGGTGTGAAAATCCTACCAAACTTGGTTAAGATATAAGCCTCCAAAATTTCAGTTCCCACGTGAACAGTTGAGGCTTTTGGTACAGTCTGACAGTAAAATAATTTGAATATGCAGTTTCTAGCCTGGACTAACTTTTTTTCTGTAATTGCACAACTGCCATGAGTAATTTAACACCATGCTTGAGAAACAAGAAAAGAGAAACTCCTATGTTTTCTGTAGCTTTGGCACTGAAGAAAAGAGCGAGCTGTGTAATTCAGAAAAAAAGAGATGGGAAGAATTAGGAAAAACAGCAAGTTAGAAAGACTTGACAGAGACAGGGAGAAGTAAAAAAAGGTATAGTAACAAAAGACTGAAGAAAACAGAAAAGTAGAATAGAATTTAAAAGGGAAGGAATGAAAACAAGGTGGGGAATGGACTGGAGACAGCGTAGGTAGAAACACAGTGACAGACTAGGGCAGGGAAGGTAGTAGTAACAAGGTCCCATGTGGACAGTTCAGGAAATTGACATCAGAACAGATGACATCCAAGACACATGCATATGCTAATATATGCAAATTACGGAACCTTTATTATTTATGTGAGGATCTGTGATGCTTTGCGTCCTTTCTCCTCTGGCACAGTCGGCAGCATTTGGGTCCAATCCAATTTGTCTAAAGCCTTTCATTGTGTTCAGTCCCACCAGCTGAACACTTGTAGTAAGGAAGAGATCAATAGTTCAGCAGCATCTCCTTTTGCCTAACTCACAATCATAAAAGGTGGACTATTTTGTGGGTTTTCTAAGGATTATAAAGGCAGGCAGCCCCTTGGCAGATACTTCGATACAGTAAGGGGCATTAAATTGCATAATAGCAGTCTTTTGTTCTTTTGTTCTCAGCAGGCTTCAGTTTCTCCTTTCTCATGTAGATGTAATTAATTGTCTGTAGGTGAGTATGGCCGTGACCTGCTAGACTTGAGCATAGTTGTTAGTTATTAAATGAAAAAAAAAACATTCTATAATTTACAGGTTTCAGAAATTTGAAGTGGTTGACCCAGGTACACAATACCTAGGAGGGCTGTTTTCCTTTCCTGTTTTCTGTCAGAATGTGTAGGAGTGGAAGGTTTTCCACTATTATACTTGTTACCGAAAAGGCCCCTATCCAAAGATAGTCCTATGGGTACCCCAAATCTTGGTATTATTTCCTTAAGTAAAACACTTTTGCTAATTCTTTTGTCTTGTTGGTGCAACAAGGGAAAGCTCCTGGCCAGTCTGAAAAAGTTTCAAACATTATTAAAAGATACCGGTATCTATTTTGCTGCAGTAATTCGGAAAAGTCTGTTTGCCAATAGTCTCCTGGACTGTTTCCTCTCTTTGTCACCCTTGGTAAAGGTCTTCAGGGTAAGTGAGGATTGTTCTTCAGGCATAATTCACATTTCTTCACTATGCTTTTGACTATTCCAGTCATTCATACACTTAGCACTTGTGTTTTTAATGCTTCAACAATTGTTTCAATTCCCCAGTGAGTTTCTTGGTGTTGCCTATTAGCCAATTCACGCGTAATTTCCTGCGTAACTACTACTTGATGTGAAGGAGTCACCCATCTCCCTTCATGGTTTTTATCTGCCTTCAGTAGATTAGCCAATTGGTTGTCTTCTGGTATATACAGCAGACTCTTAGGTCCCAACCTCTGGACCTTTTCTGGCAAAATTTGCAATATTTGACCTTCAGCTGCTTCTCTTGCAGCTTTATCTGCCATACGGTTTCCTATATGCATTGGGCTATTTCCAAACTGATGTGCCTTGCAATGCATAATTGCCACTAATCAAGGTAGATTAATTGCTTGTAACAATTGTTGGATCGTTGGCCCATATTTGATCGCGGATCCTTGAGATGTTAAGAGTCCCCTTTCTTTCCCAATAGCTCCATGAGCGTGAACCACTCCAAAGGCAAATTTTGAATCTGTTCATATGTTAACAGTTTTACCTTTTGAAAGTTCTAATGCTCTCAGCAAGGCTAGGAGCTCTCCTTTCTGGGGCAAAGTGTTGGACGGCAGAGTTTTGGCCTCAATTAGTTCCTTACCAGTTACCACTGCGTAACCTGTTTTTCATGTTCCGTTCCGCATAAAACTGCTACCATCTACAAACAGGTCCCAGTCCACATTTTCTATTGGCATGTCTTTCAAGTCTGCTCTGCTGGAGTACGTCTGTTCTACAGTTTGCAAACAGTCGTGAGTTAATTTCTCTCCACCAGGATCAGTAGTTAGAAAGGCCGCTGGATTCAGGATCGTAGTTACTTTCAGCTCCACATCATCTTGTTCCAGAAGAATGGCTTGATATTTCAGCATCCGGCTTGGTGACAACCAGTGTCCTCCTTTTTGTTCTAGCACTGCTGTAACTGCATGAGGCACAAATGCAGTTAGTTTTTTGCCTGAGCATCAATTTTCAAGCCTCTTGGATCAGTAATACTGTAGCTGCCACTGCTCGGAGACTTGCTGGCCATCCCTTGCTAACGTTGTCTAGTTGTTTTGAAAAATACCCCACTGGTCTTCTCCATGATCCCAGTCTCTGGGCCAATACCCCTAAGGCAATATGCAGTCTTTCATGCACAAATAATTCAAATGGTTTTTCCATTTGGCTAATTGATTTCCAAAGATCGTAGGGCTGTTCTTAAATCCTTGTGGTAATACTGTCCAGCACAACTGAGTTTTTCTACCAGTCTTAGGGCTTTCCCACTCAAAAGCGAACAGTTCCTGACTCTCAGCTGCTAACGGAAGGCAAAAGAACGCATCTATCAAGTCCAATAGAGTAAACCATTTGTGTGTGTCCTTCAGGGTGGTGAAGAGAGTATACGGGTTTGCCACTACTGGGTGCACATCCTGTACAATTTGATTTATAGCCCTTAAGTCCTGGACCAATCTATACTCTTCTGAATGCAGCTTTTTAATTGGTAAGATCGGAGTGTTGTATTCTGATTGACGTTCTTTTAATAATCAAGAATTTACAAATTGTTCTATTAATGGTTCTAATCCTTTTCTTGCTTCTAATTTAATTGGATACTGTTTCCGTCTTACCGGTCTGGTGTCTGGTTTCAACTGGATGATTACCAGTTCTGTCGCTCGGGATTGTCCTGGTGTTCCTGAAGCCCATACTAGAGGTGTTACAGCATTTTCAACTTCTTCTGGTATTTCCTGTAACTCAGCTTCCTTCTGTAACATAAAAACTTGAGGAACCAAAGCTTTATTTTCAGGAATATGGATTTGGATATTTCCTTTTGAAAAAGTAATTTGTGCATTCAATTTACTTAATATGTCTTGCCCTAATAGCAGCACAGGGCAATTAGGAATATAGAGAAATTGATGGGTTAACACCCTTTTCCCAATTCCAGACTTTCGTCCTGTGGCACCAATAATTAATGTGCTTTGATTACTCAAATTAGCTTTGCATGTATTCGATACCAAATAAGTGGCCCCCGTATCTACTAAAAATTTTACTTTTTCATTCCCCAACTTTACTATAACCAGGGGTTCTGTTGGGGAGGGTTTCTGAATCTTCCCCCAGTCTCCCTCAGTCTGAATCTAATGTCACCATGTTAACAGCCTGCCTTGGCATTTCCTCCAGGCCTTGTCCTCTCAACTGTGGACACTCCCTTTTCCAGTGTCCTTTCTGCTTACAGAAAGCACATTGATCTTTCTCCAAGGATATTCCAGCCCTTTGTGCTTTACAGGGAAATCTTCTCCCCTTCTTAAATCTGTTATCACATATTTAAGAACTGTCATTAAAATCCACATTCATAACACAATCTTTACAAACTTCACTCACAGCAACAAAAAGAATTCCCCACACCAAAATCAAAACCACAATTACAACAACAGAAATCCACATTCATCCCGCACTCTAACATTGTCCAGTCCATGTTTTGCCTGTTATTCTCCCAATTACTATCCTTATCTCAAATTCCTTGAGCCCCTTCATTGTCCAGCTCCCATCATTCAATGTTTCAAAGTTTCTCTTATGGTACCAAAAATCAAACCAGTGTTTCCACACTAATTTTTAATATTGCCTATGCTCAACAGACCAAAAACCAGACCAGAGTGTGAAAAAAAAGAAATCCAAACGTAACCTTATACAAGGTACATATCCCAGGATTATACAAAGTTACCATGTACGTTTACCTAAACCAAAATCCGGCCTCCGGGCATGCCCGTAGTAGCGTACAGATTACACAATCATGCACTACCAATACCAATAGCTGAACAACATGTAGTTAATTCAGATATGACTTCCTTGCAGGCAACCAATATCAATACCAATCCAATATCAATACGAATAGCAATACTAATGCCAATACCAGTGTCCTTAATCTCCCAGAGAGCTGTCGCAGAAACTCACCCAACCAGGGAATCGGAGGACCTCCCCGAAAATACTCTGGTGCGCGCTGGAGTCCTCATGATTCCTCTGGTCCGTTGAGATTCCAGAGAGCATGTCCCATCTGGGTCACCAAATTCTGTTACCGAAAATCGTAACGAAGAAAACTCTCCAAACCAAATGATAGTTTAGAAAGCCGACATTGGTTTATTGCAGCGCTGGGTGCATGGGGGATTTCTGCTCCTAACATGCACACCGGGTTAAAATCTTGACAGGTATTTAAAACAGTTAACAAAGTTAGATACACCTACTGATCCTACCCCTAAATTAACTATTGATTAATACTTTTCTTACTTCATCTTAAAGATACAGTTCTCTTTTAATTCAATATGCATGCTCAGAGAGTAGGGGGCTTATTTGGGTTGAGGGTGTTTTCTAGCTAGGAGGTGTGGTTTTCACATTATAATGAGATTATAATGAGGCAAGTTAACTTTAGGGCACTATTTTGGCACTATTTTTTCTAAAATTCGTCCTTGCATTAATTGTTATTGGAGAGTTAATGGAGACAGTTTTTATCTTTAATATGTCTAAATACCAGGTTCATTTGTTACAAAGTACCTTCTTTACATTTTTTCCATTCTTTTTCACTTGTTTTTGACCTTGTGTTTCAAGATGTTCTGTGACATACTGAAAACCTTGATCTTCTAATCAGAGATTAGAGGCAAGGTCATGCAATGTAGGAGGTAATTTATTAACTCATGAGTTATATGTGGAAATTGATTATTTTGTATAGTATGATGGAGGAACGGAAGGGTAAAATTTGCCAGTTGCAGTTATCAAGGCAATACAGACTTGACTAGAACCATAATATAATTAAGAAGATGTCTCTGATCAAAGCAAGTTGTGCTCTTGCTTTTGAACTCGTCCTGAGGAAAGGCTCAGTCAGCATTTTGTTGCTGTAAAACTGAAGCCCTCAACCTTTGAAGTTATTAAAGAATTTAGAGCATTTTTTACAATGCAAAATCAAAGTTTAGCTAAGTCTCTAAGTACGTTATACTTGAAGTAAGCATTTCCTCTAAAATTTTAACTAGGTGTTTCACTTGCTGCTCTAAAGCTTTTTGTGATGTTCCTTTACACAGCTAAGCAATAACTGCACCGCATTGTAGCTTTTAGTGGTTCCTGTCAACATAGTTCAGTCTACATCGAAGAGAACGTTTTGGGATGTACAAATTTGCTCCCTTCAGCTGCCTGCAGAATTAGATAATACATGTGATTATTTTATTTCAGAGACAACTAGGCCTACCCTACCCTTAAGGAAAGGATGTCTGGGATATGAGGTAGGTCATTTCTGCTACAAAGTCTAAAGATAACTGCAGCACAGCCAGGAGCATCAATACTGTGAGCCACTGCTAAACATAAATACTATGTTTGTTCTTGTGCCCTAGGTAAGAAAGTGGTGCATTAGAGGAGCTATATACTCTGGCCTGGGCCGAATAAGAGACGATGAAGATTACCATGCCTTAATTGCAAGTCCATCCCCATAGTTTGCAAGATAATTTTCCATAAGATTGGCCCTTCTCAGTTTCCTTATGGATAATGGATACAGAAAGGACAAAAGGCACTTGCATTTCTGTTGCTTGATTATGGATGAAAATCAGATACATCTCAGATTAAATTACAGATTTAAATTACAGATTTGGTGCTCAGATTCTGTGGGAGTAAAACCTTTGGATTTTCCCAACCAAAATGTTCTCAAACTATGGGTAACTTTTACCACTTTGCCATTCCTCAAGTGGAAAGGCCCACAGAGGTTACTGGACTATACAGGACTCTGGCAACCTCCACAGCTATCTCTGGGCTCTCTGCACTGTTTCCCTTGATGCTAATAAAGACTTGGCAGTCTATTTTTCCTCATACCTTGTACTTTTTTAGCCAGTTCTTAATCCAAGCCATTTACCGTTCATCACAGAGCTTCCAGCAGCCATCAGCCAACAGCTGTTCAGCTGCTAAGATATAAAAGAACAAGATTTCAGCAGGATCCTTCAGCAGGATTTAAGATTCTGCATGTGAGAAACAGAAGGTTTATATGAGGCTTTAAATACGTTTTTCATGAACTTGACCAGGTAGTTGTTTATACTGACAACAGTAAAACATACTATACACATCTGACAGCACAGGACTAGAGCTGGTTGCTTTTTTACAGCTAACAGTCACTGCATATTTAGTTCCACATTTACTGAATGTGGTCTTCTCTCATTTTCCCTTCCTTAAAGGAAAGAAGAGATAAAAAAGAAATCAGCATAAAAGTAGTTCTGTTCGTTACCTCTGAGGTCTAATGACTAGCCTTCTCCCGCAGAGGTGATTTGTATTCACTTCACCAGTAACTATCCCGTGTTTATACACAGTTGTTGCTGATTAATGCTAACAGGTAACATCAAGACTGTACAGAATTTAACTAGCCTTTGGAGCAGACAAGCTGCCATTTGTGGGTAGCTGGGGGTTGCAGTGCTGTTCCTAATGCTTGCTTATTTTTAAGATTATACATTTGAGATGCTGGCAAGAGAGCCTCTGTTTCATTGATCAGGTTTTGCAGTGAATGACTGTACTTTCAGAAATGTCTGAGTACAACAAAATTAGTGTATATAATTTCATACCTTCACCATATGCCTGACATTGTATGTGTGCATCACCTTTGTAAACTACATTGCATTAATTATGCTAGGTTTACTAGGTATACACAGGTATGCCTGGTTACTGAAAAATCAGGCTTCCATTGTAAAACAGTTTCTCCTGAGAATAAAGTAATTTCAGAAAGCTTAAATACAAACTGTGCTGACTAATAATAGAGTGTTCTTGATATACAAAGCATTTTAATGCTATAGTGTCTTTAATGTTGCCTGAGTCATTAATTTGACTGTAGTAAATTCTGTACACTGCCTGGAAGCAAAGATCTTTTAGTTGCATAGGTCCACAATGGAAGATAAAGACAATTAAACTGCATCTCATAAATTATGGGTCGAAGACTGTATACAAAAGTCCTAGAATAAGCCTGAAAACAACTGCCAAAAGGGAGCTGCATTTATCTTGGCCATTTGACAGGTTTTTTTCCTCATTCCACAGTTTTAAACATTAAATTGCTTTTACATTGAATCACTATTTAACTTTAAACTTTATACCCAGGAGCCTTTTGGGAATATATGATAACACACAAATAGTTTCTACAAATGGTAGCATTGTATTACACACTCTGGCTTCACAGATTCCAATTTTTCAGCTCTCAGCCAATGAGGCACTTCTAGAAACCTTCAAATGCCACCCCAGATGTACAAGCAACATTATCTTTTTTGTTTCCTTCTTAAAGTAGATATAGATTTTTCCCAGGATGTTTTCCGAGATAGATTAAAATTTGGATTTACATAACTTCTAAGTTGCACTGACTTTGTAGATATGTTTCCATTACCATCAGTATCATGAGTCAAAACTATTGTGAAGAGAAACAATTTATTCTGCTTCATGTATCAGCTAGCAAGTTTTCTATTATAACATGACACTAACATCTTTCTTGTTAATATGTTTTTGCAGTCTTTTTCCAGGACGTTTTAAAATATTTTATCTTTTTCTTAAACATAATTTATTTGGCATAATAAATGTATTTAACAAAATAGAACAAACAATTTCTGTTTTGGATGATTTATAAGCCATATTACTTTACAGCCATATATTCCAGAATCATTGCTGACCACTCACAGCTGAGACAGGGGTCCTAGTTTGACTGAAGTTTGCATATTGCTGTTACTGATAATCTAAAAGATATTCTAGAAGGAGAAGTTGTTTTTCTGGGTAGCATTTGCAAAGGCACCTCAGTGATTTAATGACTAAATATCCCCTTTAAAATCAAATAGGCACTTATCTAGGAGCCAGATTTTGAATGTACAGCCAGCTTTCAACGCACAGACCTGCAGTCCTTTTGATCGTGCAGGAAAGCACTTGCATGATTTTGAAAAGCCCAGTAGGTTCTGTAGCTGATCTTTAGGCACCTAAATGCATTCAAAATCCACCTTAAAGTCATGACTGATAGTGAGACTTGGTTTAAAAGCTTCTTTGATTCTTGCTCTAACTTCTGAATATTTTATCTACTATATGATATGGTAGAGAAAAACAATACAACAGCCCTCATGCAGCAGTGATATGAAAGCCAGCTTAAATCAGTGCAAGGCATTTCATTGACTTCAACAGGCTTTGGATCCAGCCACAACTGACAAAAAACTCCACTGATTACTTTTAATAGTGGC
Source organism: Gavia stellata (assembly GCF_030936135.1). NCBI lineage: Eukaryota > Metazoa > Chordata > Aves > Gaviiformes > Gaviidae > Gavia > Gavia stellata. The sequence goes on along the minus strand of NC_082604.1, from coordinate 13,675,627 downwards.
ACTTTTCATCTATTTAATTATTCCTCACAACAGCCTTTAAAAGGATTTATTTTCTACACAATGCATAGATAAATGAGATTGATAAAGCATAACATGACACCATTATTCCCTAGGAAAATGGCCGTGACTTTTGTTTTATTTTCTAGATGTTTAATGCAACTAATCCTCCATTTTCTCTGAACAGAGAAACCTATGTATATGATCGTTTCCAGCAAAGATCAAAGGAGAACTTAATTCCATGTCTTATCAATAAGAAAATCTTTCATTTGCCCAACTAATGCTTATATTCATAGGTTGGAAACTGAGATAACCTCCCACAAAAGAGTAAAAAGGCATTAACGCTCCTGTGAAGGCTGCAGTCTGCTTGCAGTTAGAAGGAAAGCAGCTCCTGCCACACTGCTTGCTCCCTGACTAGATGGTGGGCAGAAAATGAGGACAGTTTTAGTGCTGCTTCCTCTGCACTAACACACCAGTTAGCACAGTGAATTCCTCCACCAAATGAAGGGGGAACAAGGACTGAAGTGTGACTTCCTGTCTTGAGACAGCCAGAAAGGTGCTACTCCAGTCCCTGTGCTCTGTTGCAAATAACATCACTGCTGTTCTTCAGTTTGCTCTTCTGAAAAATGAGGAGAATATTTACCTTATGCAATATGTAGGGATTTGATGATAAAAAGCACAGAAAGCATCAATGTTATAAGGTGCTGAGCAGTTCTATCAGATACAATTTGCCATTAGTCCAGGAGCTGATAGAGATCCTAACCTTACAGGATCACATCTTCAAAGAATTCAGCCATCTTTTCAAGCATGGCATGAATATCAGCCTACTAAAGAAAATAATTTATGTTTGACTAGGGTATAGGTACAGTATGTGATCTAACAGAGGAATATATATTAAGATGTCCTGAACCTGAATTAATTAACAAATTCAGAGCATAATTAATTACTAGCCAAGGTTATGTCTCCAAGAATGACTAAGTATGACTGGCAGGACTGCTCTGATTAAATGAATGTCCACCCTAAAAGTGAAGGAGCTGTGAGAAATAAGGAATGCGCAGAATCCCAGAAAGAATGACGCACATTCATCTTGTCTATACTTGCAGAATCATCAGCCTTGAGTAAGAAAAGACATATGACTACAGTTTTCTAATAAAAGCCTGCATTATATGAGAATGAGATTCATTATGTTGATAAGGATTTTAAAGCATTCATTTTGGCTAACTGGGAAAAGTCAGAATCAAAGTAGTAGAACTGTAGTGTAGTCATGTTTTAGCATAAAAGGCAGATATTGGGATGGGATTATCCTTGATTAGCAACACTGCAAAGCAAGTAAACACCTGTTTGATGGTCAGCCTGTGATTAATCCCAAACCTATTCAGGGAAACACTTAGGGTTGTGCTTAAGACTCCAGTGCAACTCACGGTTCATTACTCAGACAAGCAAAGATAGTCTCAAGGGCCTGTTTCGAGGAAAGAAATCTCCAAGAGCGTCATTTTGATTTCAGATCCACTTCCATCCTAGAGAAAAAGTCTGATGTGAAAGTACATTTCTTTCGCCTACAAGAAGCAAAAGAGATGTGTTCAGGTCTCCTGGCCTGCAGGCCTGGGCCATTCCGCCACAAGTAAGTAGTATCTATAAAAGTTTTCTGATGAGATGAGGAGCATGAATTCCAAGTTCTCCAAATCACCAAGATCATATGTCAGTGACCAGCTGGAGTGCATTGAATTCTGCCTGGGGACAAATGAGGAGCTGACTGAGAGCTTATGGGTCAGGATTAAAGGGAGGGCAGGGACAGGTGACATTATAGTGGGGGTCTGCTACAGGCCACCCAACCAGGAAGACCAAACAGATGAGACCCTCTATAGACAGACAGGAGCAGCCTCACATTCACAAGCTCTGGTCTTCATGGGGGGCTTCAATCACCCTGATATCTGTTGGAAGGACAACACAGCAGGGCATAAGCAATCTGGGAGGTTCCTGGAATGCATTAATGATAACTTCCTTCTCCAAGTGATAGAGGAGCCAAAGAGGAGAGGTGCTATGCTGGACCTTGTTCTCACCAACAAGGAGGGGCTGGTGGGGAATGTGAAGCTCAAGGGCAGCCTTAGCTGCAGTGACCATGAAATGGTGGAGTTCAAGATCCTTAGGGCACTGAGGAGGGCGCACAGCAAGTTCACTACCCTGGACTTCAGGAGAGCAGATTGGCCTCTTCAGGGGTCTGCATAGTAGAGTACCATGGGATAAAGCCATGGAGGGAAGAGGGGCCCAAGGAAGCTGGTTAATATTAAAGGATCACCTCCTCCAAGCTCAGGAGCAATGCATCCCAACAGAGAGGAAATCAGGCAAAAACACCAAGAGGCCTGCATGGATGAACAAGGAGCTCCTGGATAAACTCAAACACAGAAAGGAAGCCTACAGAGGCTGGAAGCAAAGACAGGTAGCCTGGGAGGAATACAGAGAAATTGTCCGACTAGCCAGGGATCAGGTTAGGAAAGCTAAAGCCCTGATAGAATTAAATCTGGCCAGGGACAACAAGGGCAACAAGAAAGGCTTCTATAGGTACATCAGTGATAAAAGGAAGACTAGGGAAAATGTGGGCCCTCTCCAGAAGGAAATGGGAGACCTGGTTACCTGGGATATGGAGAAGGCTGAGGTACTCAATAACTTTTTTGCCTCAGTCTTTACCGGCAAGTGTTCAAGCCACACCGCCCAAGTCATAGAAGGCAAAGGCAAAGACTGGGAGAATGAAGAACCACCCGCTGTAGGAGAAGATCAGGTTCGAGACCGTCTAAGGAACCTGACGGTGCACAAGTCCGTGGGACCTGATGAGATGCATCCGTGGGTTCTGAGGGAACTGGCGGATGAAGCTGCTAAGCCACTATCCATCATATTTGAGAAGTCGTGGCAGTCCAGTGAAGCACCCACTGACTGGAAAAGGGGAAACATAACCCCCATTTTTAAAAAGGGAAAAAAGGAAGACCCGGGGAACTACAGGCCGGTCAGTCTCACCTCTGTGCCCAGCAAGATCATGGAGCAGATCCTCCTGGAAACCATGCTAAGGCACATGGAAAATAAGGAGGTTATTGGTGACAGCCAACTTGGCTTCACTAAGGGCAAATCATGCCTGACAAATTTGGTGGCCTTCTATGATGGATTACAGCGTTGGTGGATAAGGGAAGAGCAACTGACACTGTCCTGCACAACCTTGTCTCTAAATCAGAGAGACATGGGTTTGACAGATGGACCACTCAGTGGATAAAGAATTGGCTGGATGGTCGCACTCAAAGAGAGAAGTCAATGGCTCGATGTCCCAGTGGAGACCAGTGATGAGTGGCGTTCCTCAGGGATCCGTATTGCGACCGACACTGTTTAACATCTTTGTCAGCAACATGGACAGTGGGAATGAGTGCACCCTCAGCAAGTTTGCCAATGACACCAAGCTGTGTGGTGCGGTCGACACGGTGGAGGGAAGGGATGCCATCCAGAGGGACCCTGACAGGCTCAAGAGGTGGGCCTGTGCAAACCTCATGAAGTTCAAGGCCAAGTGCAAAGTCCTGCACGTGGGTCAGGGCAATCCCAAGCACAAATACAGGCTGGGCAGAGAATGGATTGAGAGCAGCCCTGAGGAGAAGGACTTGGGGGTGTTGATTGACAAGAAGCCCAAAATGACGGAGCAATGTGCACTTGCAGCCCAGAAAGCCAATCGTATCCTGGGCTGCATCAAAAGAAATGTGACCAGCAGGTCAAGGGAAGTGATTCTCCCCCTCTACTCTGCTCTCGTGAGACCCCACCTGGAGTACTGCCTTCAGCTCCTGGGGCCCCCAACATAAGAAGGACATGGACCTGTTGGAGCGAGTCCAAGAGAAGGGCCATGAAGATGATCAGAGGGATGGAGCACCTCTCCTATGAGGACAGGCTGAGAGAGTTGAGGTTTTGCAGCCTGAAGAAGAGAAGGCTCTGGGGAGACCTTATAGCAGCCTTCCAGTACCTGAAGGGGCCTACAAGAAAGCTGGAGAGGAACTTTTTACAAGGGCATGTAGTGACAGGACAAGGGGTAAGGGCTTTAAGCTAAAAGAGGACAGATTTAGATTAGGTATTAGGAAGAAATTCTTCCCCATGAGGGTGGCAAGGCACTGGAACAGGCTGCTCAGAGAAGTTGTGGATGCCCCAAGCCTGGAAGCATACAAGGCCAGGTTGGATGGGGCTTTGAGCAACTTGATCTAGTGGAAGGTGTCCCTGCCTTTTATTTCCAAGAATTTTGCCCAGGTATTTTATTTAGAACCAGATTGCTGAAACAATAGGGATCGCCACAACCAAAAGACTGATACGTGTCACCAAAGACAGACACATGCGTGACAACCCAGGACAACCTCTTATGGGCAGAAAAGCTCTGCTGATTTTTCTTTCAATAAAAGTCCAAGTGTGAAAGAGAAGTCATAGGAAATGAGAAAAGGAACAGCTACAAAACACTGGTGCTGTGGCCCAGAGGGTAAACTGGTAGATTAAATAATGAGGTAAGACCTAGAAAGGAGCTTCCAGTACCTAGTATTTTAACTAAAAGTCTAGAAGAACACCAGAAAAGTTGTGCTGACAACCATTTTCACATAATAATTTTCTAAATAGCTTATTCTATCCTAATGCGTCAACATAACAATATTGCCTATCTTGTCAAAGCTAAGAAAGAAACGCATAGAAAAGGAAAAACTGAAGAGACAACAGTGAAAGAGTAAACATAAGCAATTGACAGGCAAGTTTCAGGCTTTTTTTGTCTTTTTTTTTCTTTATCCTAAATATAACTGCTATTTCCTGGGGTACAGTAGTGCTCAGATTTTGACCCAGTGGTGTTTATCATATAGGCATCAATGTCATTCAGCCTTCATTCTGATTTCATTAGTCATTACAACAACTCCATGTTACAGTCTTCTCACCCTTCACTTCAGATTTCTGGTTATTTCTATCAAAACTGGCAACCTCTCGCTACTAGTGAATTCTGATGAACATACAGGAATTTAGCAATTAGGAGGAGCCAAAGGCAGCAATATCTGAACTTCCTTGCCCTGTAGAGTTCTTTTACATTACTGTAGCCAAACACGAGGTTTAACAACTTGCTGTGTCTTGTTTTACACGTTCTTACTTTAGGAAGACTTATTTTATTTGCTAAGACTACTCCTTCCTCCAAACAACATGAATGTAACCAGGCCTCTTATCTTATCTGTGCAGGAGCCCCACTCAGTCACATTTTGGAAGACATTCACAGCTCTCCTTGAAACAGAAGAAAAATAGAAGCCCTACTACTGTAGCTAGGCTACATAGCTAAATTACACCGGGGAAGAAAATGTGACACAGGGCAACTAGAACAGAATCAATTCTTCAAGGTGTAAGTTTTATAGGATAAGTATATTAGTCCTGAAGGAAAATAAAATGCCTCTAGAAATTACTGTCTGCCATAAGCATCAGTATTTCACAGTGGCCTAAAAATGAACAGTCCAAATTGTTTTGCTATCTATCATTTAAAAACACATGGACATCAAAGTGAGCCAATTCCCAGCCAGCTGCAGCTACACAATTTTCAAAGGTAAACCGAGATCTTACTTAAACACTATTCACATTTGGTATTCAATCACCTTAAAACATTCTTGCAGGATCTGTAAGAGCAATTACACAATATGCTGGCGTTAACAGCAGTTGCTCTCCTCAGAAGTGCCAGCCCAGGCCTCTCCTGCAACACACTGGTTGGCCACAGCACGGGTTGCACTGATGTAGCTGTCTGTGACCGTATCAAACCAGTGACATAACCTGCCTGCCTCCCTCCTTATGCTCAGAAAAGGCAAGTTACTTTTAAACAAAAATGTACTGCTTATCTTTGCAAACTGCTTTTCCAACCATTCCTAAATACCTTTTTTCCTTCCATCACTATTTTGGTGTTTATGCTTCAAAACATTTTAAATTTAATTCTGTCATTTCCCATGTTACTTGAGGGGCAAGCGATAGTTACTTATTAAATCATATCATAATTTTATGTCAAAATTGTTGTCATAAGATTATGAGATAGCAATTTCAGCTTCCAATGTATCCATTGTTTGCAGCGTTGCTTAAAATTCTTGACATACACAGTGCTTGAAGTGTTCTCTCATAGTCATTGTCATTATGCAGAAGTGTGTGGATCTGAACCTGGATTCATATGGTTGCATTTTTCAAGTTAGCCAAAGCAGAAATTCTGAAATTCAGGCTGGCTTAGACTTTTATGGAACATTATTCTGGCTACAAAAGACAAATAATACCTGTTCAGCATAAATGAACTGTTACAAAGTCAACTTGTCAGTAATTTAAAACCTTATCAGAACCTGCAAATGGTTTTACACAGTCAGCATTTTTGCCATGTGCCCGTAGCAATTTTTCAGTACTAAGAATACTAAATTGGAATTTATTATAGCATTAAAACACAGCCCGGCTCTGCAAGCTACAGAATATCTGGACAGAAGTGCAGTCTCCTGAGTAGAAAGGCCACAAAACAGTTGACAAATCTAGGAATTATCATAAAACAAATGTATAAGGTGGTAGTGGAGACAGTGGAATGGAACGGAGTAGAGTTTAACCCAGTGTCTGCCAAGGTTTAACAGTACAAGAAGCATAAAAGGCCCAAATATTTCCAATTTATCAAATGCTTCAGACTCCATGCTAGGTACCCTAGGGAATTAGAGCGGAGCAGTGGCTCCGAGTAGCAATGGAGGGATGTCTCACCTGTCTGCATCTTGGTCAGGTGCTGTCCTCAGATGCACACACATTCAAATTTCTCTATACAGCTGCGGGCCGTGCATACCTCATCTGCTCACATCCCCACGAATCATGAGACATGGCATCCCTCTACCTTCCTTCTACACTTCAAAGAAAAGTCTAAAGCCATCAAGATCCACTGAAGTTACTCACATCTAACACCTCACCTTCCTAAAGTCTGCTGCTCCTTTTTTAAGATTCGACAAGACTTGGCAGCATTGCCAAGAGCAATCGACCTATATGAGCATGCAGCTTTAAATTAAGTAAGAGCATCTAAACTTCATTATATGCAGTACCCTGGAAGGATCAGCTGAATGAAGACTTTACAATAATAGCTCAGCACAATAATTACACCAGTCCCAGACCTGTTGTTTTGAATTTCATCCATAACCTTCAATTTGGGTTTCACACACATAGATACCATTGTACAATTGTCATTTCAGTTCTGCTTTGCATATAATTTTGTTTAGCATTCTCAATTCCAGCTACCACTTGTACTACATCACATCTTTGTGACAGCTTTCTCTCAAGCTAACGGTTCTTGGCAATGCACAGTGGATTAAAATCACTCATTAATATTTTACCATACTAGTTCTATTCTAATACAGCTCTGTAATTCCATCTGCCTCTCAGCACTGATGTGTTTTTCTGAGCTCAAAAATCAACCTAAACTGATTATACTATTAAAAAAATTGCATAATTTTTTTAAAGAATCTTGAATTACACAGTATTTTAGAAAAAGATATAATGGTCAGAGTAAAGTACTGCAGTTCCTAGAACATACTCTTTTCCGATAAAGTTATTTTTCTCCCCTTTCAATTAAAATATGAACTTGTGTTACTTTGAAAAGCACCTTTTTCAGCTATAAAAGATATACTTAACATTTTAAACAATGCAGCAACTTTTTTTGTAGAACTGTTAGCCTAACATTTCAGTATGATCTGACCTATAAATTTTACACTCTAAATATTTAAACCACTTGCTTAAAATAAAAAAAAAATCCAGATATATGCTGAGAAATTTTTAATAATTTACATCTTTTTAATCAGGAAAATTTCATCCAGGAAAATTAAGAATAGTTTTCTAGATTGTACAGGAGCTAATTTGCCTGTTACTGTAAAGCAGTACTTCTGCAAAGCAGTGCTTCAGACTTTGAATCATTTAATAATAGATAGCAACCTTCCACAGAAAGTAAAGAGCAATTTATCCAGCTGAAGTTAGAAATTCAGTAATTTAATGTCTGTGTAGTACCCTGGATCCACACCAGGACATTGGCTGATACTGCAGTGGGGAGTGCCACACAACTAACCTCTGGGAAAGCACTCACCTTTAGGCATACAAAATGGTGTCTGTACAGTCTCTACTGATACTGAAAGGTTTGAGCTTTTATTTGGAGCTGGCTATCATGGTGATGATGGCTCTACTGAAAAACAAGCCCAAAATCTGAAATGTCATTTATTGTTCCAAAAACCACAAGCATGGATGAGAGCCTTGGCTGTTATAATGCCAGGCTGGGTTTCAACTCGGGAAGTGACACAACCTAAATGATTTCATGACATCAGTGGTACTGCTATACCTCTTAGACAGTATACATGGTATTTCCTCTAATGATGATCCCGTATGCTTACTCTGTCATGCATGTTTTTGGTAAGCACAGTGACATCTCTTCTTTGTATTACTTATTAACTTCTGTCCACATTGTCTTCTTCAGTCAGTGTTTAGTCAGCTTGCTACAAGCCTCAAGACGGCCTATATTCATCTTAAGAATGAAACAGGACAAGACAGCAACTCAGAGGGAATTTATACAAAGTCTGAAGTAGAGCAAGTTACCACGAACGCATTCAATGAGTGTTTCATAGCATGTAGGAGTAACCTGCAGTTTTCCAGGGTCCAATTTTTGACCTAAGCCCTGTCAGAGCTGCCACCTGCCAGGCTGAGCGACTGCCTCTGGCCCCAAATGCAATGTGGCAGCTGAAATCAGCTAATGCCCTAAGGCCAGCCCTACTCTGAAAAAAATAAGCAGGAGCTGCTTCAGGACCTTCACTATGCTCCTGCCTTATTGACTTGAAGTAGCCAGTGGTCTGACCCCTAGGACGTGCTGCGAGGCTTTTTGGTATTGTGTTTTAGAAGTGCTGAAGGGCAACCATGCCACAGAGGCAGTGGTATTATTATTAATCATTAGCTCTGCATAGCTACTGAATTAGGTATTTTGTGATTACTAGTTGTTTTCTTTCTACACTGATTATAGTGTTTATTCACCAGTTTTCTGTGCTTTAATTTGGTTGATTGAAGTGCCTGGAGAACAGATAGTTCTGGTCCTTTTATAAATTCAGAAGAAAAACACAAAATAACACAAAATAAATCTGCTCTGGCATTAACCTACATTCAAGAAAAGTGAACTACTTAGCTGATTTGCAGCTATAATTGTGCTTTTCCTGATCCAGAGTGAAATCCTATCCTCAGTGGAAGAAGCCATACTGGGGAAAAGGCAGAGTGCCAACCACATGTTTTTTCGAGACCCACCCTGCCATCCCAGGACAGGCAGCCAGCCATTCTGGGCACAGAAGCACACACTGCTACTTATTTTAGGAATGACTAGCATCTCCTCAATCACAGATAACATTAAACTAACCGGCCAGAAGAGGTCTAATTATAACTCCTAGCCAATCCTAGCCAGCCATCTGTGCTCCCTCAGGCTGCCTCCAGGAGTCCAGGACCGTGTCCTACCTTAGTCCTACCCAACCCCTCCTGTTGTTTTCCCCAGTGATGGGGAGCGAACTAGAATGCAACTACAAAGTGAACTGGTTCATGGAGCCGGTTCAGAAATCCAGGAGCTGAAAAGCATGGGGGTTTTTCTCGTGAGTTTTCAGTTCAGCTGCATGAACTGCCTGACCAAACAACTGCAGGTTTGCCAGTATCTAAATGGGGACGGTAGCAGGAACACAGAGCTGAGGGTGCAGCAGTGAACAGTTGAACCTGCAGGCTCAGCTGCTCTCTTGAAACTTTCTTGTGTATTATGTTGGCCTCTCACTGCTAGAAAGACAGGGAAAGAACACGAGGTATCTCCCTCAGCAGCATATGTGCAAATCAAGGAGAATTTTTCCCTTAAACTTATTTCCTGAACCTGTATTTTAAATCTTTTCCTAAAACATAAACCTGAATTTAATAGAAGTATTTGGACATTAATTAAAATCTCCCTCTTTAAAGTCTTATCTCCGTCCTGCTCATCAATGAATACTGTAACTAGGTTCTCTTTTTCTGTCCATCTAGTTGTAGACTAATTGCACACAAACACAATCTCTTATTCCAAATTCCAGATTAGTTATTCCAGATTCAGACTGGTATAAATGAAAGCACAATTTCTCTCAAATGCTCTACCTTAACTTAACTAACCAATCAGGAAAAAAAGCAACAAACACCCTGGCTCCATGTGCATACTAAAAGGACACATCCTGTAAGTTAAAGCATAGATGGTGTATACAGCACGAGCTCTTTGGGGGAAGAAAAGTCTTTTGATTCTCTTTGGCTTGTACAGCACCTATATTGTCATACTAGACTTTTCAGTTTGGCCTTCACCGATGTACTATGGATTCCGCTTGGGAATTTAGAATGCTAATTTTTTTCCCCACTTCCCTTGAACAATTAAACTGTAATCTGCAATGCAGCAATAATTTACAATGTGGCTCTAGGCAAAAAGCCGACTGCAGATTCTCTGTTAGAAATGCTATTAACACAGCTAATATCAAGGTCATTCTAAAAGCCTGTCAAGAGCATCTATAGAAATTCCCCATCTTTTTGCATATGGTTAAGATTTAGGGTTGATTACATTAACAGATGCACATAAGATCTGATTTTACTGAATGAGGTGTAACATTTATTGCTAAATTATTTTAATGGCTTGGGAAGCAGAAGCTCCAAACATAAATGCATCTCCAACAGAAACATTAATATACAGCCTCATTTAAAAGTTTGTAAAGACAGTATGTCTTGATACCATGACATATAAGCATATAGAATTTTGGGGTTTTTTTAGGGAGCTGGAATTGTGACCTCCATGTATTTTCTTACATACTGATAAAATGAACTAAAACCAACCTGTTACTTCAATTGCTTGTAGGTTTTGGGCAGTTGGCAGTAAATTTACTTTTATATAAATAAATGTTACCTCATTACTAACAATCTCCATTAGGATCTAGCAGACCATGAAATAGACTGTGCAAGATCAAGCAATGTGCTAAGGCCCAGGAAAACATTATTTTAGCTCCCAGCTTCAGAAATTATGAGGGAAATGAAGCACTATATTACAGTTTGAAGCACACACACTAAATAAGCCTTTTTAGCCAAGGCATTAGGAAAGAGAAGTGCAGATTACTCATAACTGTGAAAAGTACAGTTAGGTTATTTGGCACCTGGTTCTTAGCTTAATTTCCTACTGTTTTTAACTTCTTACAGAATGTGCTTTTTGCAGAGGAGAGGCTGTAATACTTCTAATACAGGATAAGGAAGAACTCATTTTAGACACTAGTGGAGACAAATATATTCTAACACATTACCAGAAACAACTTTCTTGTTCAGAGGAAAAAAATATATACAGATCCATGGTAAGAAACAAAATCAAATTAAAGCAAGAAAAGACAAGAATATTGTTCTGAAGGCTAATTAAAATATTAGAGGTTGTGTTCTGCTTGAATGGAAATAATGTCCAGTTTATAAAACACACTAAGCTTTATATGTCTTCATGAGGCTAAAAGGATACATTTTAAGTCAGGTCACTAAAAAAACAGAGGATCACGTGTCATTTCCTAGATGCCACAAGGGATCTAGAACTCAAACGAAATGTAAACTATCAACCAAATATAGCACTGAGCCATCCTATCTTCAATCAGCACTTTGTTGGAGAACATTGATTTTGGTTTTGATTTTGTAAAAGAGCGAGCTATTGCACCTGGCTTCAGACCTGTCAACGACTTAAAGGCTCATGTTTGGGGGGGGTGGGGGGGTGGAATTAATTACAAAAAAAAGAAAATCACAGAGGGAACAAGGTTTTGATTGGCAGTGGGTGGTTCAGGAAGGAGACCTGTGGAGGGGTTAGGAGCCTGTTTTCCTACTAAGGCAATGCTTACACAGCCACACTGCCTGTCAAGACAGGTTTTAATCCTTTGGCTGATTTCAGGCAATTCTGAAAAAGGAGCCGTGGCTTCAAACTTAATTGTACTCCTCAAGGTTTCTTGTCAACTTGTGTTTGTAGAGAAGAGAGTTTAGTACAAACTAGTACATCCCATGAGGGAAGATCGACAGAATTCAACCATTAAAGATTTTTGCTTGTCAGCAACCATTTGACTGGTCAGCACTCTTCTCTCCTAACCATAGCACCGCTGTCGTTGTCCTGCAGTGGGATGGAAAGCAGGGGAAACCAACTTCTTCTGGGGGCTTATTCACAGAATCACAGAATGATTAAGGTTGGAAAAGACCTATAAGATCATCAAGCCCAACCATTAACCCAACACCACCATGCCCACTAAACCATGTCCCGCAATGCCATGTCCACACGTTCCTTGAACACCTCCAGTGATGGTGACTCCACCACTTCCCTGGGCAGCCTGTTCCAATACTTCACCACTCTCTCAGTAAAGAAAGTTTTCCTAATATCCAGCCTAAACCTCCCCTGGCACAACCTGAGGCCATTTCCGCTTGTCCTGTCGCTAGTCACTTGGGAGAAGAGACCAACACCCACCTCATTCATTCAATTCAGTTATTCTCTGAACAAATCAGCTGCTTGTCTCACAGAAATTATTTGAAAATGTTTCACTTATTTTAGTCCTTTTTCCTAGTATCATGACACAATAATCACAAAATAATGAAACACAAAGGGCACTTATCTCACCAGTGTGCAATAAATTAATTCTTGAAGACCTAAAACCAGTCTGTAATGTTCTGCATATGGTACAACAAAGTCCATAGCAAACAAGCTTAATTCACTTAATACGTTAAGAAACAAACTGTTTCTTTTAGCTAAAGAAAAGAAAATATATTTTCCAGTCTGTGAATACCATATAAAAAAATCTTGAAAAAGAGAAAATGTTGTGTCACAATAAAATGCTTTCAGAATTCTGTATTTAGCATTTCTTCCAGCCTTATTTTTTCTGTATCCATATTTGAAATTATCATAATAAATTTTTAAATTACGATTTCGTTTAATATGACTTCACATGTGTAACAATTGAAACCAAAATTTTGTGACACTGAAATCAAACCAGCACAATAAAATTATAATAATAATAATAATAATAGTAGTACAATAGGTTCTAGAAATGTATTCAAATATAGGTGCTTTAAATTGTCCATAATTGATAAATTAAACACACTTTTGTGAGAATTTACAGTGCACATTAATTTTTTCCAGCAATTCCAGCTTTCCAGCTTTTGTTCTTTCAAAGTATTAACAATGATCAAAATTCTTTCCAGAATCTGCAGTTATTCTGTGCAATTGGCTTCTATCTTTGTATCTATACCATTATTATAAAATCAAGAACTAAAAGAGAAAAAATAATTTGTTTGCCATGTTAGTGATGTTTATGGTAATAGCAATTTTACAGGTTAAAAGTCTCGGTATTATGAACTCTGTGTTCTTCAACAAAAAAGGGGGGGGCATTTACAACCAATTTCTCTATATTCTCTCCCCCAAATGACTCCAAAATTATGCTGACTCTTGTGTATTATATCATTTCTCACAGGCCACACTCTTGAAATCAGTTGAAAAGCTTCTAAGATGAGAGATCTCGAGAGCTTAAGACTAAGACTATAATTCCTTTGGGCAATTATAGGTTTTTCAACTTTAGCTGATAAACAACAGAGGCCAGAAAAACCAAGCAACACTTTTACTGAAACTCATTTATGTCCCATTCCTGCAGCTCCTCTACTGTGTTATAACCTGAAACAACACACAGACTTGGCAGCAAACACACCCCAGCACAGCCGCTGCTTTTCACTGTTCTCCTGGTCCAGCTTCCAGGTCTTTGGGGCCATTTGCCATCATTTTTATTATCATGCAACTAGTAGGAAATGTATATCATCTGTGGGACTCAAAGTACAAGATTACATTCTCCACCACTGTTCCCTGACATATTTCAGGCAATTTGAAATAAATACTAAATTGTGCAGCACACGGAACATCGTGTTAAAAAAAAAATAGCACAGTCCTGTGGGGTAGCTGACCCAGGTAATAGGTAATGATTAATTTCTATGGGGAGAATTTTAACTGCTGAAAACTCAAATCTATTTGAGAAAAGTACTGTCTCTCTTTGAGAGACATAAGCTCACTCACCACAGGGCTCTCCAAAGAAACTGCACTCAAAACCACGCTGCTGCTCTGAAGCAGATTTAGTACTTCTAATGACTTCAAACAAGTCCGAATAATTCTATCTGGGTTCCAGTATAGCTCCTATCATGCAATTATCTAAGTGCCTGGAGCAGTCTATGAAGAGTTAACTTCCATTCATCCCCTCCTGCCACAGTTAAGACAACCTTGCGTAGCTCTTTCCCACCGAGCTTTTCTCAGCCTGTCAGAAAATATTTCCCCTTCCCCTCATTATAATTAGGCCGTGTTCATTTGAGATGTTTATCATCTCTCCTAACAAGACAATGTTACCCCTAAAAGCCAAGAGACTTAAACGAAATATAAGTTGTTGAAATAAACAGTTGAAATGAAATACTGTCCTTACGTATTTTTCCTTGTAACAGCAGCCTTTGCGAGCCTCCCTTTCGCAGTTTCACCTGGACTGTTTTTGTACGGGCTCTGGCCGGGGCTGAGTGAACTTTTCGTAGCAGCCCATGCAGTGCTGAGGATTGGATTTGTGGCTAGAACAGGCTTGATAATGCACCGATGTTCTGGCTATTGCTGAACACTGTCAAGGCCTTCCCTGTTTCCCACTCTGCTTCCCCAGGAGCAGGCTGGCGGTGGGCAAGAGGCTGGGAGGGGACGCAGCCAGGACTGCCCAAAGCGACACCCCGTGCCACTGGTGCCATGCCCAGCAGTACCGCTGGCGGTCGAGGAAGAAGTCGGGGCTTGTTTTGCCAAGGTGGCTGCTGCTGAGGGGCTGGCGGGGCATTGCTCTGCTGGTGGGAGATGGTGAGTGATTGCCTTTGCATCACTCAGGCTTTTTCCCCCTTCGCTTATTAAAATGTCTTTGTGTTGACCCGGGAGTTCTCTCGCTTTTGCTCTTCCTATTCTCTCCTGATCCCACCAGCCACTAGCTCAGGCCTATTTGATGTTGTGAGACTTCACTGCTCAGGCGCCAGAGTTATTAGACATTTAGCACAGATGTTTCTGCATTCAACTTCCTTCCTCCCACAGAAATGACTCTCTGTCGTAATCTATGGAATAAAAGTCATAGGGGCAGAGGGATCCAACTGCCATTGACTTTCCGCCTCTGAACAATTTGCCTTTGTTCTTTTAATAATATTTCTGGAAATGTTTCTATCCCCAAAAAACAATATAGCTTCAGTGCCGTGTTACTTAATGACCCATTGCACATATAATGTTTGGCAAATAAATAATAAACTAATCAGAAAAGCCACTCTTCCAAAATACTGCACACAGTTCGGGGTATGCGGGCTAGCACGTATTATGAATTTGCAAACCAAAATAGAAAATACAGGTACCATATATTATCCAGCATTATTGGCTTAATCACCTCATTTTTAAATACTCAGGTTTAAAGACTGATTGTTCCAGATGGCACTTGGGTGATAATATGCAGCTTCACTGACAATGTTTACTAGAGATGTTTTTTAAAAAAATTGCAAATAAAAGCACAGTGTTATGGCAGCATTGTGAAAATGCTTAGCTCTTGAAGGTTTTACAGAAAAAAGAGGGTAGCACTACAGATTGTATGGAGCTGCTTTTCTTTGAGGACAGATTTTTCTCAGTTTTGCTAGGAAAAAAATCTGTGTTTACCTGCTAAAAGGCAAAGGGTCTCTGTGGAATGGACCCATGGAAACCCTAGTGACCAGTTATGAATGCTTGGTGAAAATGACAGCTCTGCACATCTCTCATTGAGGATCAATGTGTTGAATCTGAAATACATTTTGTTTTACTGTAACCACATTTAAAGGTTATGAGCCATATGTAATGGAAGTGTGACATTTCAGGAAACATTCATCTTTGAAGTTCAAAATACTGAAGAAAAACCTTTTACAACTTTAACCAGCTCTCTCATGCACACACTACTAGAACAATCACTTTTACTTTTTACCTTTTTAATCTCATTTGGGAAATATTAAATGAGAGTCCCACATTCATATATGTGTCAGAAAATCCATGCCAATAAATTTGATATTCAGATTCCCACTCAATGAAGCCAATACTTTAAACAAATTTCCTCTGTTATCATGCCAAGTTAAAACAAGTTTTAGTTTAATTTAGGTTAAAATTTTAAAATAACTACTTAAAAGACACTTTCAAAAATTTGAAAGAGCAAAACTGACTAACTTTGTGTCCCTTTTGTAAACCAAGGAAAAACAGTGCTACACCTTCTGCTAAGGAGCTACTCTCCTCCTTTGCAAGTATATTTAATAAATACATCAGCTCTTTCCTAACTGAAAAAGCATTAGAGATATCTGAAAAGGATAATGTCTTGTATTAAATCAGTCTACTCAATCTACTGCCCTCCTTCAGTCAAATATTATTCCAACTGTAAGAGGAAGTTGAAGAGATCAACCTTTTTTTCAATGTTTGTCTGATTATAGACTTTAGTTAGCTGAGAAGCAAAATTAAATGGAACTGTCAGCTTCCACACTTGTTATTCAACAGCTGGAAATGAAACATATACAGACTTATATCTCTAAAATCTACAGAACATACTCTTTTCACTATTATTAAAGCCTTGTAGTGGCATGATCAGCTTGATGTAGTCATAATAATAGTTTCCTAAATATTTCATTTGTTTTTAATTTTCTATTCCGGTCATTAAAAACAAAAACTAATGGACAGCAATCCCAGTGGATATTAAGGTTACATCAAATCTAGACATAATTAATTTACTCTGGTGTCTAATAAAGGTTTCCTGAAAGGATGCAGGCACTTAATGGTCCTCAAAATGCATTTTAAAATAACACAAATATAAACTTGATTCTGTGCAACTTCACTTAAACTTCAATTTAAAGTGTGTTTTGAAGTGCTTTACTGAATCCATTCAGTATTGTGGTACAGGGAAGATTACAGTGTTTAAATGTTAAACTTTCAAAACCAGTTCTATTAGGACAGACTTGTTCTGATCCTTTCAAGCTGACAGGAAAGCACCGGAGTAAATAGAATCAGGAGCACAAAGAAATATTTCTCTTCTTTCCAATTCAGAACAAGTAAAAGTTACTGCTGGAACTCTTAAGTTACCTTTTTCCACAGAGGTTTGCATTATGAAGAAAAACTGAGAAGAAAAATTTGTACGCATAACGTGGCAGAAAGGTGGGGAAGGAGTAAAACTTTTCAATATATAAAATCCTAGAGAATCTGACCCAGCAATACATATTTCCAGAAAATCAGAATTGTAGCCCAGATTTTTCATGTATTTTACATTTCAGGATTAATCAATTCTTTGCTACCTCTCAGCCTCTGTTCTGCACTCCAACTTACTTGCTACAACAAACTGCAAGGTATTTTTAAGCCCACTCCTCAGAGGACTCCTAGACTCCTCTGAGTCTACGGACCTCAATTTTCCTTCTGTGAAACCCAGTATGTGCAAAGCAAACAGGCTGGAACATTATTATGCCTCTCCTACCAGGCTTGGAAACGCTTCTTGTTCCTAGCTTTACAAATAAATAAGTATATAGATGTTGTAGTACAAACCTTGAACTTTCACACCTCTGTGAGAGAGATTGTCACAGTTCAGCCACACTTTAAAGCCACGGATATAGTACTTCACTTACCCAAAAGGATTGCTTAGCGGGCTTAAACAGTTTCAGCAACTCTCAAGAGTTCCCTTCAGGGAACAACTTGGCCTAGAACAGTCTACTCAAAATCCATATGTTGTATACCAGCTGCAGTGATTTCTTCTGTGTCCTTCACTGCTGGAACCTCACCTTTTCCTTTACTGAACTGTAAAGTGATAAAAGATTCCCTATTTCCCTGCTGCCACGATGCCTACGGACAGTACAAAATGGTAACAGTTAGGTTGGTGAACCACGACAGCAGCTTCCACTGCTGACCAGGTTTGTTTTACCATTGCCTCCTCCCGCACCTTTTGCTGATCCCTCCACATGTAGACTAATGCCTAAATTGTTATTCTCTGGGTCAAGATTGTTTCCTTGCTTCTCTGTTTCACAGAGATCTTTCATGGAGAGGCTCAGTCCTTGCAGTGCCCAGGCATTACCATAATATAAATTACTTCTGCTAATAATAATATCACTATTAATGTTACTATGTATGTCATACAGAGAAAGATTTCTAACAGCATCATAAACAAGTCCAGGCTTTGCTTTGATGTATGTGAGCCTGTTCTTGAATAACAATACTAAAATACCACCTTAGCACTTAAACATTATACACATGCCCTCTTTATGATCTCAGTGTAGTAGCAATCAACATTCCCCTTTCTGAAACAGCTCTCTACAAATACCAGTCTTCAAAAACTGCTAAAGTCTCTGGTAACATACTGCACACACTGGTAGCACAACAGTAAGGGAAATTCAAGCCTTTGATTTTAAAACTTTGCACAAACCTTACACACTGTTTGTCTTCACAGTGTTGTTTTAGTACTCAAACATGTCTTCATGGAAACGCCAGACATAGATGTCTTTTCAGTAGGGATAAACATGTGACAGATATTTCTATCTCTGGCTAAGCCACGGTGACCTCCACTGCACTTCAACGTGGTATATGTTCACAGCAAAAGGAAAGTGCTGCTGAGGGGAAAGGAGACAGGAACTAGGTATGTTTACTGTATTTTTGGTAGAAGAGTTCACAGAACCCTTCCCCTGCTTTTCTGGACTGCCCGTCTTCAAAACACAGCATTGTCTTCCAAGGATTTTTGGAGGAAGGACTTCTCTGGTACAGGGTGGGATAGCAGGTCAGGAAGTGTGTGAATTCAACCTCTGAGAGATCTCTCCAGGGATTTTCAAGGATCCATGGCCACATCAATGCTCGACTTGATTCAGAGCGAGAACGTCCCCTAGGTTCCTATAACAGGGTAAAAACCTTAAACACTCTACACCTTACTAACTGTCCATGAGGGTGGGTAGGTGAGATGGTCTCAGATTCTTTTCTTTCTTTTCTTTCTTTTTCTTTTTTCCTTTTTACTTTCTCCAGGCATTGTTTTGTTCCACTGACAACCAAGGTGGTATCAAAATCTCATTTCCTACAGAAATCTTACTGTTGTACATTGGTTAACTGGAATGAAAAGATCCTCTATCATATGGTATTATTAAAATAGATACTTTATGCACAGCAAACAGGAGGAAGTGAGAGGTTTACCATAGCCTGCTGTACTATTTTAACTGGCAATTAACACACCTATTATTTTGTTCTATCTTTTTTCACTACGAAAACAAGTCGGCAGTTAAGAGGATATAGTTTAGAATTTACACTATCAAAGTAGTTAAATATTACTGGGGTTTAGCATATTCAGCAAGTAAGATAAATGCTACCACTTTCCACACTCAGCTTTGAAAATGTGGTCTGTAAGTATTAAAACATTCCCAAACACACTGGGTAAAAAACCTGCAGATGTACAATCCAGGATGAATAAAAAGGGTACCTGTGAACATTTTGACCCCAAAATTGTACTCAATACATAAAATATATAAATTTTAGAAACTGGTTTTGATGCTCTTGAATGGATACAACATTTTTTTCTTAAGAGACCAAATTACTTCAAAGCATTTCTGACACCTTCGACATGTATTCAAAATTACAAAAGCCATACGGCATTTGTAGCCTGTTGTCTCATTTGCCTCCATGGTTTGTCAAACTGCTATAAACATCAAGGGCTACTGACAGTTATCTGCAAATACGACAACTAGCAAGAACCTAGAGGCCTTATCAAAAGGCTAGAGAAGAATGGGCTTCAATTAAATAACATAGATCTTTGACTTGCAAACATATAATCTGAATACTCTGTTAAGCAGTTTTCTTGTAAGGGAATTGTCTGATCATACATTTTAGCCATTGTGAATTACTGCTTAGTATCCCTTTTTATTACATCCACTGATAGACAGTCAGATATTGATGAAAGAAAAGTTGCCTGGAAACTGCACTCAGTCCAGTAACAGTAATTGCAAAGGAATCTCCAAAGTATATGACTATTCCCAGAGTTAAACACTGTTTTCTCTTCAACTGGAACCTGGCAAAGGTGCACTGGCTAATACCTGCCATTGTAGGTTTCCTTTTGCAAGCTACCTACCACTTTGCATCAAACTGAACTAGGAAATAATATATCCCAAGCCCTTCAAACTCCGAAACATTGTGGAGGTGAAGCATTCTGCCTCTACCTGCATGTTGCTGCTCTAACATTTTTTGTTCCCTGAAGAGCAACCAGTGCCCACCAACACTTAGCCTTAGACTCCTTTGTCACTAGCTAAGGAAAAGCATAGGTCAAATTTATTCTGGCTCTTGATTGCAAAGCAGAAAACAGTTACCAAAAGGAAGTTGGTAGAACAAAAGATCAACATCTACCTGGAACTCAGGGCAATTATGAGCTGCTGAACTGATTTCCTTCTGTGCACATCTCTCAGCTGGCTGGACTGAGGGGCTATTTCAGCAGACATCTTCCCCTCATTGTTTCTTCTTTGGAAGAAACAACTCTTACCCTGGTTCATGGTCTTCTAATTATATTCCTTTTCTTCTTGCTAAATATTGAACACAAATAAATCTTAAAAACAGATCCTGACCCTCCCCAATACCTGCTCTTCCTGCAATTCAGTATGCTGATATCATTGTATACCAGATGCAAATTACTATGTGTAGCTCACTGGGAACAAAAGCTCTTCTAAACATAATCTCTTCTCTCTGGATGACTTTCCAGTGTGTGGGTTTTTTCAGACATGGTTCACTCTCCCTGCAATGCATGTGAAGTAAGAGAAGTTTGCCTTACAACCCCACTGCTATGGTACATTTTCAATTAGCCCACTTTCTCTAACATAAGCAACTACGTTCAGCTTATTGCAATACTTCCTAAATCACCCTATGCACTTAGAAACCATTTATCACTCAGATGCCATACTACTAATACCATTTTCAGCACTTTTATAGAGACAGAACACATCACAGGAATGGGTGAATTTAAGAAGGTACCATGTTTGGACCATGCAGCACCTTCTTCCCCATGCACACTGTCCGTAGGGAATCCACCACAAAGCTGTAAAAGGAGAAATGACTTGAGAAATGTTTTCAATATTAATCTAAAACTACAGCAGGAATGAGTTTTTTAACACGTACTTACTGTAACACACTCCTATGTTACATCAAAAGACTCTTAATCTCACCATAACATGGTGATTATAAATTACCAAAAGGTCTTTTGTAGGTATGTAAATCTCCTAGATGTCTTTAGCAGACAGTCAAGTCCTATTTTTTCACACATCTTCCAGTTACTCACCTATTCCCGCAGCGTAGTTTCCCTCATGCCTTGACATTTCATCCTACAAGTTAGAACTGGCCAAAGAATATTACATTTTAATATTGATTTTTAATAACATTTACATAATAGGAATAACCTCTTTACTTGGAAGACTATGAATTGTGAATATTTCTGAATTATCAGTAAGATGATGAAGACATTGTCATAGATAATGGATTTAATTGCAGTTTTTATGCAGCCCAAGTTTTCCTGCCCACTCCATGACTGATCTGGTACCTAAAGAGTAACTTGGGTTCCCTCCTTTACCTTTCCAAACCAAATGTAAGGTTAAGAAATAGCCTTGAATTAATTGTACAGATATTTCCAAGGTTTCACCTTCTCTGGAAGGGAAGATAGGAAACGATGACAGAAAATAAAAACTTTAAATGTCTAAGACCACCAAATGTAAGCAGATGCAAAATGGCTTGGAGGCTCTTTTCCCTGCCCTTTGAAAGGGACATCATTAGCAAGGCAAAGGGCTTCTGCAGAAGCCATCTCTATCCTGTGAGTGACTTGTGGATGCCTGATTTAAATTTGTAACACGGCAACTTTTAAAAACATGCGAGGCCTTAGACTTTAGGCACTCAGAGACTGTAACTGTCACAGTCCTGATAAGAGCTGCTCTTAGTGTCCCCACTGTGCTTGTACCAGTATTCGTAGTCATCTACAGTTCCCCTTTAAACCCTTATCTCCTACATCTCCAAGTATTAGGAAGGATTTTGATATCTTCTTTAAAAAAAAAGATAGACAAAAGAAGATACTGCTAATGAGATCCTGTGTCCTTTATATATTTTCATCAGAGCCTTTCCTTAAGAATATTAAGTAGGAGGGAGAGACAGACTTTCTTTTGTTTCTCTTCAAAATGAAATGTTCTCTCCTAACACTTCATTTTTGTCCATTAAAAGCATACAAATTTAGACCTGTTTAAATACTTTTTGCTTATTTCTAAAATCATAAAAAGATAAATCAAATCACATGACGTACAAGTGAGACCAAAAGCACATTTAAAATCCTAAATGTGTGTTCAAAATTATTGTGAAATGCTACAAACTAGTGCATCTGGTAATCTAAACTCAATTGTCCACAACGTGGTCTCCAAAGAAAAATAAGTAATACAGAAATCTCAGCTAGCTTTTAAAAAAATCTTTAAAAGCTGCTTTAAAAACTAATGGCATAAATGACCATATAAGGCTACATTTCCATCATCTGAACTGTCTACTTACAGGTACCTTATTTTTCAAAATGTAGGCTTAAAAATTAAGAACAGTTAATTGTAAGCCAACGAATAGCAAGGTCTGCCTCTTGCTGGAATAACTCTTTAACCACTGCAAATCTGAAATCTTGTTAGGGATGGTCTTCAAGTCAAAACAGTACGTCTTTAATTTGAAAGTTACCTTCCTTGACTCAGAAGTCCACTATTAATATTATTTAAGTGCAGTACTGCCAGTACCCATTTAAACCACGTCTGCAGTTCATTAGCCATCCCAGTGTTCAGGTACCTGGCCCTCAATCATTGACTTCGCTGGGAACTGCCAGGTGATCCAAATATACCATTGCTCCACAATTGCTAAGCACTTTTCCCTGTGTTTTAACTCACCCTTTTAGTTCAGGTTAGAGATCACTGAATCTGAAGGGCACTTTTACAGTGTAGTAGCTTATATAGTTGGAGATAGAAGTTAGAATTCAGGTTTCATTTTTGTATAGACTGACACCTTGGTCTATCGATCACATTTTCAAAGAGGACTGAGGCAAAAAAAAAAAAAAAGTAAGGCATTGTCATACAAGATGACATAGGTCATACAGGTCTCCTGAAGCAGGATCCTGTAACAGGATGATTAGATAAACAGCCCTACAATCTCACAACAGATACACTTGGAAGTGTGGAATCACTAAGGAGCTGCTGTGCTTTACCTTGGTGACTTTCTTGGCTTCTGGCACATACATATGTTATTGCTCAGGTGCTCAGGCCCAGGCTATGCAGGATCCCAACTAACACGCCCTTTTTTTTTTTTTTTACACAAACACTGTAGAAAAATTATTCAGGCAGTACATTGCTTGCAGCGTACAGGAGTACATAACACAATATACACTTACTTAAGCTGTACTAAAAGAGCACATCTGGATCAATGTGTCTGAGCTACAAAAATGTTGTTACCTGCAATGCACTAAACATTATTCTGTATCTAACATAGGCATAATTAGTAATAGAGAAAGCAAGTTTGAACAATTTGTGATTAATTTTTATGTATTCTGTAAAAATCTCTAGGATGAAAACCATGTCCCTCTTAAAGTTGTTTATTATTATTATTATTATTATTATTATTATTATTTCATCCCACATCTATAAAAGATCTGCTCTATGTTTTCTTAATCATAAAAGAACAAAAAAATGAGATTTTACATTTGTGCAGTGCATCTATTTCTTTTCTTTCCTTTCTCTGAGATGCTCAACCTATCTGCTTGTCACGATCACAACACAAGTCTGCCATGACGTGGTACCTTACATGGTCTGTGCTGTGAGCTGTATGAATACCGACTAACAGAAACCCACCTGTCACAGCTAAAACATACCCAAGCAATTTGCTATAGAGCAACAGCAGAGTAATCAACACAATGGCTCATTGCTTAGATACAAACTCTGGTGTGGTTGGGGCTCTGGCATCCCACAGGAGTAGTAATAAATCCAGACTAGCGAGGAAGTCCACAGGAGCACTGGGGTAAAAGCTTCTCGGCTGCTGAGCCAAGGCCACGTTACAGCACTGCTGTTCAGCGCCTTGAACTCCTGCAATGCTCCTTTTCTGATGAGACACAGAAATCCCAATCACAGCATTTACCTTTTTCACTAAGAAAAAAATTGTGTACTGGGTGAATCCCAACATAATTTATGATGCTTTACTTACCCAAGTGGTTCTTGCTTCTTCCATACAGTGATACCATTCTTTGTTTCACTCCTCAAACCACTATTTCTAATTTCTGGACTTCTGCTAGGTTGTAGTCTAAGGCTGGTGAAGTGATATCTCTCCAAATCACCTAGCACATGGATATATCCTTGTGATTTTTTATTATCTGCTAAAAATGAGATTGCTGGCAATGCATCTATGGAAGCTTCTAATGCAGCTATTGCTTGCAGTCCCAGGTACTTTTAATTCACACAAATATACTTCATATTGTGGCTAATGTAATGGTACCTAATAAATAGAACACTTTTTTTTGTTTGTTTGTTTGCATAATAGAGAAGCTCTGATAATCTACTAATAAAGAGCAGTGCTAGAGACAAAGGACAGGTATTACCCCAACCAGGAGAGGATAAGTGCAACTGCAATAGAATCCACACCATACATGAATTTTAGTGATAACAGACAGGAAAGAGAGTGCCTCCTGGGTAAATCCAAGTCTGATCCAAGTGATGTTTTTGGTGGGCAGACAAAGTTCAATGTACAAAATAGACTGCTAGACCAAATACAGAAAAAATGTCTAGGAACAATCATAATATGAAAATATGGTTACTCTTGGCAAAAGTGTTTGCAGTTACTGCTCATTTATGGAAATACATCACATTAAAATTACAAATTCTACTTAAAAAAGTAACAATTTTAAATTTCTAAAAAGTGACTTTTGCAAGATTTTAACATTATAAAGGCAGCATAATTAGACACATCTCAGGAAGTGTAATCACAAACTCCGGACAAGTATGGAATAATGCAGAACAAAAAAAGATACAACAAAAATTAATCTATAAGAATACATTTTTACCTTTTCATGAGGTTTTGGCCTTAAGGGGGGTTACGGTTGCTCCAACACACAGGAATATTCTCATGCCTCCAAAATCCAGGCATTAAAAGAAACAGTCTGCATCTATTCCACATGTAGTGAATGATAAGAGATAGGGTCCTTGTGGGTGCATTTCAGAATTCCTGCGATCGGCTTGTGTTGAGGACCACTGGATATCTAAAACCCAGAGTCACAATCCTTCTCTTTCATTACTGAGAAAACATCTAGAAGTTTGTAAGACTAGTATTCCAAATCGAGATTACATAAACACCTTTGTAATTATCAAAACAATCTATAATCACAGTTCCTTATAACAGTGGCATATAATCTCAGTTATCACATCAGGAATCAAAAAATTTACTCAAGAATTACTTAAAATAATAATAGGAAGATCGTTAGTCTGTTCCAAACAATAGCTGGTTATAGATTAACACCACTATAAGATCAGTTTTCAGGTACTTAAGACATCAGATCTGCTGATCAAAGTGACTTACATAAAGACAACAAAGCAGAGAAATGAGGTTATCAGACTTTTCACAAGTGAAACACTCCCATTAAATAAAATATCATTCTTAGCTGAGAACTTGGGAGTCCAATTAGAATTTTACAATAGCAGCTTATGCTAAATATACATACATGTATATATATGTATACACGTGTGTAGATATATACAAATTTCATTTTTATGTATTTCTGTAAGTCAAATTTGTGTATATATATTTATACATGTGTATACATTTGTATATATAGATAGAATTTGAACATGACGTCGTATAAACTTAAGAACTCAGAGGAAGTTCAGTCAATGCAGGATCCTCGCTCTGTCTAGTGAAAAACACATTTAGCTATTAGAGTCTGGGTTTACATTAACATTTTGTTTCGAAGTGAGGCAGATTTGAAGTGAATCTCTCAATCACCCTCCCACTTCCAGGTGTGGTTTGGTGGCAGAGCAGTGTTGACACAGGCGAACCAGGTTCCTTGCAGAAAAAAACTAAGCCAGAAGCTCTTATCCACATGCATGCCAAATGTCTTCCAAGCCCTAACAGACACATACCAGTTCAAACTGCTAATTGAGCATAAACACACTGAAGGTGTTCAGTGGAGGAGGCAAGCCTCAGTTTAGACTGAAGTAAAATCTCACAGTGAAGAACGTGGAGGCTTTGGCACCAACGCTACAGTCTGCTGAGCAGCTCCTACTGCACTGCACTACTCGGTAGGAGAGACATAACCCCGTGCTAGCAGATGTGGCAGCAGTCAATACCAGGGAAAGAATGGCCATGCTGTGCTCAGGGGACAAGGACCTCCTAAGTCTTTTGTTTTCTTCCAATTGTACTTGCTGTTAAAAGTATCTGGATAATGCAGTCATATACATGATAAACATTTATAAATTCAGGCAGCTGTGTCCAGAAGCAAAGAATTTCTACAAAACTGATAAAAAAAGGTTTCTGATAACATATGTATTTGGTGATGGGGCAGGTGTACATCACAAGTATATGTCGTATAAATCTAGATATTGGTCCATACTTTTGTAGTATAGCACAATTTTTCACGTTTTAAACAGTGAACACCACCATGCTTCCCTTAGCCAGGTTTTTTTTACCCAATCCCCACCTTCCTGAAAGGAACAGGAAATGACATGACCCTAAGCCTTTGTTTCAATTGCAATTAATTATTAAGGAAAAAATACGATGTTAGTAGAAAGCAAATCTGATCTATTTCTATTATAAGTGTACTTAATGATTATGCTGAAAAGAAACAATATAAAAAGAAGAAACACTGTTTAATATCATATGTATACATAATTTTACTATTTGGCAGAGACAAAATACCACCTCTTCTAACAAAGATGTTAACAAAAACTCTAATATAAAGTTTTGTATAATACCTTTGGAAAAAAACTACAGTATTCCAAGTAATTAGAAAAATAATTAGAAAAATATTGTAATGGAATAGCTGATAGTATCCGCAAAAAAGACTGAGAAGAACCGTAGCAGTATGTACACCTGAGAAGGACTGGAAGGTGAACAGCTGAAGGGATAACTATTAAATTGTTTTTTTTCTTCCTTGTCAAGTTCTCCTCCTTTGTAAAACAGCAAGTTTTTAAACAAAACATCACCACCTACAAAAACAAACATAACCAACAGCTTGTAAGTCAAAGAATGTAAGGCTGTAGTCTGGGAAAGAAACATGTTTTTCCATCCTTGGTCAAGTCTGATCTTCCTCTAAAACAAATGAAGGGACAGCTGCCAGACTAAAAAAAAGTCAGGTGTTCACATGTATAGCTTTTGAAAAACAGTAAGCAAATTAAAAGAGAAATCTACATTTTTTTAAAAAAGTATATTGATTAATGCTCCATATTAGAACTAGGTAACAAGTGGGAGATAAGTTTCAAGAAAGCAAAACCCAAAGTATGCTTTGCCATATTCATGTAACTTTGTGCATTCACTGCACAAATATTCTCCACTCATCCATTGAGTGTGCTGGCTGTTGATAAAGAAAGAGCTCCCTTAAAGAGAGCAATTCTTAGAAGTTGTTGACAACTACATCTGCTTTCTGCCAGAGTTCTAAATTTACCCTTAGGAAAGCAAGCACAAGCATGTTAAGCTCAACCATCTCAACATATAGTTTCTAAAATGAGTATCTAAAACAACTAGAACTGCTTTTGATAGTCTACGAGAAGTGAAATAATTAGGCCCATTATTGGTATACAAATTTTCTACTGTGAGGCACTGAAGTCAGCAAGTTCAAAATATTCCCATGATTTTTTATTTCCTCAGAATTCTGATCATTATTTCTTTGTGCTCTCTCCAGATGGAGGTAGGCCCTTCTTCCCACAGTGAAACTGCAAGTTAGTTTGCAACAGTAAGAAAAACTTTTAATATATGAAAGTGCCAAAAATCCCCACAAAATAAGAAAACTGTAAGTCTTCTTGTAACGAAAAAATATCTATTAAAGTCCAGGTGACATAGCTGCACACTGAGAACTGCTAGATTTTGCAGAAAACCAGATGTTCCTACCCCAGCCTGAACAACCAAAGAGGATGAGAACTTTCAAGTCAAAATTAAACTGCATTAATGGTTGGTAGCAATGAAATCACCTGCTCAACTATTTTGAGGAGTTTCAGAATTATTTTTGGAGAAAAAAAAAGCACAAAATGAAAATGCACTGAATTTTGAAAACCCCATTCCTCTAAAAAGATACAGGGCATCTATTTGGGAATCT
Organism: Gavia stellata; assembly: GCF_030936135.1. Classification (NCBI taxonomy): domain Eukaryota; kingdom Metazoa; phylum Chordata; class Aves; order Gaviiformes; family Gaviidae; genus Gavia; species Gavia stellata. Next base: position 13,647,254 of record NC_082604.1, on the reverse strand, counting down.
GTAGTTATACCAAAGGCACATTAAATGGATGCACTAAGCCTCCATTAATAATATCAAAAGCTAGAATCTGTAGTAAAAGTCAAGCATAAACAAAAGCATCATGTTCAGAATAGAAAGATGTGTATTAAAATTTTTTGACTAATAGACAAGCTATTTGAAACTCTGACCTAAAAAAAAAAAAAAATGTTCTTTTTTCTCTCTGAACACAAGCTGTATATTAAACAGTCTGTTTTGCTTTGAAGTCTATTCTGCTTTCACATTTCTGTTCTCAGAAGACTAGAGTTAACCCACCAAATATAAAAAACAGCCTTAGATATTTTTTCTTTTAAAGTCAGAACTTTCCTGCTCTGACCTGAACACACAGGTCGGTATTCGTGGCAAATGTTCATTACTAATGCTCCTTAAATTTGTCCAGCTTTTGAACCACACAAAACAAGTATATTCTCATACTTCCAGCATGGCAACAACAGACTCAATCTGCTGCCGAAACATCAGACTCTTCATTGTCCTAACATCACATGCACACTCTACAAAGACCTCTAGCAGCCACAGGACCTTTCTGCATCTAGCAAAAGCTCATTAGCGTAGTGTACAGTACAAGTCAGACTACCAAAGGATTTTACCTGGAAGAATAGTGAAACATGTTCCTAAAACTCAGTATGAAATATAAAAAGAATTTGATGCTTGGAAGTACCCCAGGCAAACCGACACTTGTCAGATCTGGAACGTCACATTAAAAAAAATGACAAATGAGCATAGGAAAAATGTCTTTAAAACACCCTAAAATGAAACCAGAAGGAGATAAAGGTCTACTTAAACTAGTTGTACATCTTTTAACATGATCTGGAAGTAAGGAAACAGAAAACAAAAACTGGCAGACATTTAAAGTAGAAATAACAGCGATGCTAATAATGAGTGAACTAGTCAGATGAAGGCTATCAAATAAATCAGCAGGTCTGCATATTGTGACCTCAACCACAAAAAGTAGGTGAAATCTACACTACTGAAGTTTCCATTTGATGGACTGGATTTTTAAAGGCTTGGGAGGACTGTGAGATAGAAAGAAATGATGAGGAATTTCAAAAGTGGTTTAAGCAGGCTGCACACCAAATCTTCAAATCAAGAAATATACTTCCCTAATGGAACATTTCTCTGATACTCACTAAATACATGCATTTTACAGAGGTTTCACAGTCCAGTCTATCCTAATCTCCAAGTCACAGGTTTCAAACAACATAGATGATAACTAACAATAGAGCCGAGAAGTTTGTACTGAATTCAGACATGTCATATGGAAAAACAGGAATCCATGAAAGTACCATTGCTGGTTTCTAAGAAAACATTAGACTGACTGTAAAGAACCAAAACATTTAAGTGCCTTTTAAAGGTAGCCAAGGTGTCCTCTCTAATAAATGTAAAGAAAAGCTCTTTTAACGTAGTCTTTGTGGTAAATCAGAGTAGCATACAAAGTTTAACGTATTTGAAGTGTCCCATAAGAGAATATCTCACAATGAAAAAGTACCTGGTAAGAAAGTACCAGATACATGTCTTGAAGTTCAAGGCAAGGATCAGACTATGCTATACTCTGGAAACTGTTGGAAGAAAAGATGCAGCAGTTCATGCTAGTTTCTTCTTAAGACCATAATAATCTTGACTTCTGAGGCATGCTGGAAAGTTTCTAAGTCTCAGTCTGCATGTTTGCAGTTCCTGGAGATGTAAGTTGAGGCAGGAGGAGTGCAACTAAAAAAATAATAAAATCCAAGTGGTTTTGAGACAAGTTGTTCCTATTAGTTACACAGGCTCAGAAAGTCAGAAGGGCATATGTGCTCTAGTTCAACTGCAGGACTTAGTTTCAAATGCAAATGCTCACTGAAAAATCCAGAGTAAAGGAGAAACACCGAAAGTCATTATGTATTTATATTACATTAACTGCTAGAACATTATACTGAAGAGACAGTGGTACTAGCAATACAAATGACTCTAAATACAAGAAAAAATAAGTTTCTCAAACAATAAAGAGAGAAGATATCAACTTGTTTAATTTGAAAATATTTTCTTTCAGTTAATAGAAGAGAAGGATATGGCTTGATCAAGTTGTTTTTAAGAAAATGAGTCCTACTTATGATAATCTCCAAAACAAAAAGATTCCTGACAGATCATTCATACTTTGGCTCAAACAATCTACTAGAAAGGAAGGGGGGGGGAAAAAAGGTTTCTGTCACTTTTGACGATGATGCATTCTGCAACACTACAAAAACTAGTTCTATGCGTATTTTAATGCATCCTAGACTAAGTCAATCTTAAAAGACTGACTGATCTGAAAATGAATATCTGAGATGAGGTTCTTAAAGTATTCTTTATTAATATCATTAGAAGTTGCAGAAACAACTTTCTTGTAATATAAAGGCACAGGGAGACAGTTTTGATAAAATATTCCAATCAAACAGTAACTTACAGTACAAAAGGACAATTGTAATGCACATACAAACTTCAAACATCTCATTCAAAAATATTTCACTGTGTTCATCAATAATAATGGGCAATGACTAAAAATATAAATTGTTATTGTACAATAAATATCTGATAGGTGCAAACAGAACAAGATTTATTGCTCTCCGCGATGTTTTCCCTGTAGTGTTGTGGGTTTTTTTAAAGTTCCAAATTCCTTTTATAATCAGCTTTAGTAACTTACTTCTGAGGGAACTAAACCCCAAACCAAATCTGATAGGACATTCTGACAGTTACAGAACTGCCTCGAGTAGTAGCCAGAACTGGCAGTGTTTGTTTCTTTTACAACTTAACAATCATACTCCACTCTCTCCCTGGGAAACATGGTAGATGTTTAAAAATCAACTTTAGTGATAAGTCAAGGCTTTTATGGTAGGATAGTAATACCTAGTCTGAGGGTTAGTCTATTTTCTTCAAATAAGTGGATTTTATGATGAAAAATAACATGAACCTTCTCTGACAGCTTGTGCCAGAGCAAGCATGTAAACCAGTTTTCAAATGAGGGGAGGGGAGAAATGAAAATTAAAAGCTGCACTGGGCATTCTAACTTCAGAAAACAAGACAAGGGACTAAGAGCAAATTAGGACTACACAGGCAAAGATGACAAAGTGAAAATTTTGAATTCTAAAATACCCTTAATATAGTCATCTAAGAAATCAAAAAGCACTCTGCATCTTTATATGGCTCCACTTTTTGAGCTTTGAGAAAGAAGGGCCAGTCAGTGAGTTTGCTATTTTTCCCACCTTGCACTTGCAGCAATTTGGTAAAGCAACAGTTTCCATCAGTCTTTTGACGCAGTATGAGAAGCATACTAATTTTGCTCTTGAAAGTAGCACATACTACCGTGCTCAGAATTCTTTTGTACGAAATATTAGTTTCCTTCATTACTGTTACAAGAAGTAACATGCATACATTTCCTCAGAGTATCTTTTTATGAATAAGACTTCAGGAAAATGAAGCATTATAGTACTTGTAAAAAAAAAAAAATTAAAAAAAACACAAAACCAAGGAGCAAGCTTTGAAGTGAGTTCTTGTAGCAGTAACTGAGGTCTTTATGTAAACCGTAATTTATGAGAACGACTCTAGATTTACACAAAACTCAACAAGTTGATTTTAACTGCACTGGGAATAGTCAAACTTAGTTCAAGAAAAGGTGTCTACAGTGAATACAGCTTAATAAATTTAGCTGGTAAACTGAAAGATGAATATTCAGTAAATTCCATTACACTTGAATTCAACAAAATTGGGAATGATGTAAAACAAACTGTTAACTTTCTAGGCATTATTATTCAAATTAGGGTTTTCTTCTAGTGGAAGTACATAGTTTAGAAGTTCTTCAAAGAGTAACCAAGGACAACCGAAATTTGAATTTTGAGAATTATTAGTTATATACTACATGATAGCTTTTTTTCTTTACTATTTGTTTAGAAACTAATAAACAAAACCATATTCTTTGGTTTATGCTTAATTACATGGGAGTAGTGAATTTTTATTTTTAGTCAAGCTTCTATCCCCAATTTAAGTTAATACAGATCTTTTTATTGTAGTCTCTCTCCAATTCTCAAATTACCTCTGTTAAAAATAAGAGTTTGCTCATACCATGATTTCCTGCTAAAGTCATGTGTATATACTGGCATAAAGGGTAAAAGTTTTGTACAATAATTACATTAAGTGATATTTCCAATGGCAGAACTACAAAAGACATCAAAAGATTGTTAGTTCAAATGACATTTGAGTTTATGATGATCTTAAAAAAAAAATACACAATGTCTAAGCATAGTGAAATACAGTGTAAAAAACCCTAAAATTAGACAGTAAACATGGGAATCCTGCACTCACAGTAGGAATGTACTGCACAGCATTAACATGAAAGCCTGTTAAATTTGAAACAATGCAGACAGCTAGATTTACCTGGATGTAAATGCCACTTCAAGGTGTTTAAACAAACACAAAAATGAGACAATGATGTCAGGAAAAAAGCCTTTAAAACAGGCCATCAGTCTAACTTGACTTTCCAAGTAAGAACATCAGCTTCACAAAATTGTGACACTAATGCAGTTTTATGTAAAGTACCCTTTGACACCCAAGCTGTCAATTAAGCTATCACAGTCTTTTTTGACTTAACTCCCTTTTAAATAGCTAGGGAGGACAGTCAATAGTAGCTCAAGTTTTAATTCAGTAAGTACCTTCTCTGTTTGCAAAGGAACATTATAACACCATAAAATTATATTTTTATGGTATTTAGAAAACTGATAAACTAGTTTCTTTCTTTTTAATTTTCACTTTTTAATACATAAGTTCAAAACTTTATTTTCTATGTGTCTTTGCAATAGTGTTTTCACCAGTGTTGCAAAAAAATCTTCACTGTGGACTACCTCACATTGTTACTCAATTGTGCAAGGTATTCACGCAGTTCTTTTGCAGCTTGGAATCTACCATATCGCTTCTTTGGGTTGGCACACTCATCCAGCAAGGCCTCAAGTCGGCCATCTTTGGCAATTTCAGCTGGGGGGTCATGAAGTAGTCCTCCAGAAGTGCCACGCCATGTGGCATGTCTTGATAAAAGGTTCTGACAAATAGCATAATAATTGTGGTCCACAGTGACACGTGCACAAAGAATCTCTTTCGAGAAGGACAGACAAGCTTCTTTATCACAGTCATCAAATTTGCTTTCATACCAGACATCCCAGTTTTCAGGTTTATCTGTGAAATATAAGGAGAGAGTAAAAAAAAAAAAAAGTGAGAGAAGGAAAGAGCATATGTGCATCTGAATACAATCAGAAGCTCAATACACAGCAAACCAGTAATATTTAAACTATAAACCAACTCTGTTTAGATGAACTCTTAAAATGTTCTAGTCTAAGATTGCATCTGACCGTTTGATATACCCTTCTGATGAAACGGTCCTGGCAATACAAAAAATAAGGGAAAGGAAGAAAGAGGATAATATAGATAGCAAAGAGAGGGAAGCAGTAAAAACAGCACACTAAACATATGAAATCTACATACATGCACATACCCAGAGGAAAAAAAGTAGCACAAACAAGTACAAGAGAATGATTCACAGCTGAAGTTGAGAGAAAAACAAACAAGTAATGTTATTTATTCTACCAATATAGATTCAGTTTCTCCAGTTGCCCTGGGAACTAACACTGGCAAGTGATCTACCAAAGAACAAAAAAAACATTGCAAAGTAATTCCCATAAACTTCTGAAACATTATCTTCCAACCTCTTACATTAGACATGGTAGTAACTAAGAAGCACGTATAACAAAGCAGATGCATTACATGTCATCTTTGAAGAAAAAGAATTTCAACAAAACAAATGACATTGACATACATGTATAAACCCTTCTTTATATATATGAAGGTGTAACTGGTGGCCTTCTCACAAAGCTTTCTTTAACTTAAAACCTGATTTACAGAAAATACCTTATACAATAATACATAAAAGGTTACTAAGTGTGAGATCTCCTGAGTTCTTACTACTTTTTTTTAGAAAACTTTTATCTTAAGTTTCTCGATTACTGCCAGCTTTGAGAAGAGGTCCTTATCATGGAGTCTCATCGTTTTGCAGATCTCTTTTAGCACTGTAATGTACAAAGAAAAATTTATCTGTGTTTGGTAGTCTCTGAGCTGACTATTGGTCTACTCATTTACGGTGAACTGCAAGCCAGACTGGGAAAAAAAGCGTACTGAAGGATGACTGCTAAAACTATAAAAATATGATGTAAAATTTGTAGAATGAACAGCAAACTTGAAATGGAAAAAAAAAAAAAACAGCAAAAGAGAATGGGAAAAAAGGACTTCAGCAAACTCAGCTATGATATCCCACATAAGAGTACAATTAGATATTACTGTACAGTGCAACTGGACAGAATGTACATATTCAAATATCTAAACAGGCATTTTAATCACTCTAGACAGAGATTGTTTAATGAAACTTCCCAGATTAACGAAATCAGTATTAAATGTCAAGTTTATACAAAGACTGAGAACTTTCTTGTGCCCTCATTTGTTTTTTGTGTTCTTGATTAATTGTTAGATTACAAATCATGCAGCAAAATCCCAGTTAGATCCAAATTAGTCTGAGAACTATAGACAACAGATGTAAGTGTGATTCTTTCAGCATTCAGCTTCTACAAGATGCTACTTGCTCCTATTCCACGTACACATCAACTTTTTCAGAGTTCATTTGGTCATCCTTGTGACTGAGCAATTCAGACATGCTCCAAAAGTCAAAGTCTTAAGTAATATCATTTTAAGAGGGTGGAAAAAGAAAAAAAAGAAAAAAAAGAAAAGAAAGAAAGTTTATTTGTATGGCCCATAAGTACTAAAGTAAATGTACTGAATATCTAATACATTAAAATGTTTTCTTGGTAGGCTCAGATAATTTTGATTTAAGCTCCTTGAAAATGTATAATAAACCTAATACAAAACCAAAAACCCCACACCACCAAAAAAACCCAAAAAAACCATACTTCCTCATAGAAAAGTGTGTAGATAGAAAATATAATCTCAAAGTTAATTCAGCAGCACAGCATATGAAGTCTATTTGCAAAGCTTAAAAAAGTCCATTCACCCAAAGCAAACTGGAATCACTTGGCCTACTGCCACGCTCTGCAGAATCTAAGGTTTCATGTTCAATGTCTGTAGCCCTTAGATCCGTAAAGTTTTCCTTATAAGCTGGAAAGGAATATAAACCCATGTAATGCCACTTTGTCAAACATCTCTCCTGCTGCCACTGCTTTGAGCTTTTACAGTTGACAGAAAGATGAATGAATTTTCACTATTCCCATTTGGAAACAGCACTAAAATTACTCATTCCTTCAGTTCCATTATTACAGAGCATCTACATGAACAACTGAACCAGAGGCAGGCTATGTAACTAAGGCAAAGCGGGCAGTAAGACTGTCTTGTCATTCACAGAAAATAGAATGCCAAGACTTCATCCTTATAGACGTCTGGAAAAGACAAAAGGAACCTCTTTCTTTTAGTTAAGGTAGACAAGTCAGTCAGCCAGATCATCTGTCTACCTGTCCATCCATCTGTACAAACCCATGCAACGTCCAAACCCTCTCCTCCCACCCCTGCCTCTCCATTTAAACAGGATTACAGAGATTAAAAGTATATGTAAATCAAGTTCAGGTAAACTCAACACTTCGTAAGATTGACAAATTGGTCAAGTTAATTAGCGGTCTCATTGCAGAAGAAAGCTAATTAGTTTGTTAATTAGTAGTCTAGTTATAAAGCCAACAAAATCGGTATTTAGCAACTACACATACTTTAAATATTGTGCTTGCAGAGAAAGAAGCAAGAGACGGGGGGGGGAGGGGAGGGGAGAGAAAGAAGAGACTTACTCTGTCTGATTAACCTTTTGTCTGCTACCAGAACATTTTCTGCATCTACAATGATAACTTTCCCATCTCTCGGTCCAACTGCAAAGTTGTCAAAGCTGACATCGAGGAGGTAGAGTGCAAATTCAAAGTCATTATTCGTCAGCTGCTCAGCTATTTCCATTAATTGCCAGGCCAGATCCACTCGTTTCTCCCATGGTGCATTAAAGTAACTCCACAGCTCTTCACCAACGTAATTGACAGCCACCATTCTTCCGCATGCTCCTAAGTACTTTGCGAATGGCCAACCCTCATCAGATGGAAAACTCTGTATATAAAAAGATTTTTTAAAATTTTCATTAATACAAAACAGCTTAGATTTTAAAAGCCTGTTCAATAAAATTTAGGATAGACAACTGTAAATACCCATCAACACTACATTTCCATATACTTCTAAGTTTTGAAGGGAAAGAAAAAACAACACAAAATATATTTATGTGAGCAAGAGGCCCTGCTGGACTGCTAAAGGGAAAGATATATATTTTCACAAACACTTGCACAATTCCACCAACTATCTTTTTCTATGGGTGTTTTATACACATCTGTTGTACTAACGCAAGTGTACTTCTCACCAAGATAATTTTGCATCTGAAAATTTTAATTAAAAACAATTATTTTAATAACCTAAAGGAAAAAGCTTTAAAGTGTGACACCTCCTTCTTCCCGCCTCCCCCCCTTCCATTTTCCCCAGCTGATTGGATTCCTTTGAGGATCCTCTCACCTGAAGATCTCTCACAGAAAGGATTACAGAACAGATTAAGGTATAAAAGAAAGCTTAGGCTTTCTTATTCCTCTAGTACTCTTTAACAGTCTACCTCTTGATTAATTGCTACATACTTACACTGTGTGTTTATTACACACAGCCACATAACATTTTTATCAAAAGTAGAATCTGTCTCCAATAACAGCTTTTGTGGAAGTTAACATGAGAGACTGAGTAGTAATAACATACTACAAGCAATAAAAAAAGACCAAAAACACACCAGCATATTTTTCCTCTATCAGTTCTGCTGAATGTGTCCTAAGACTTCAATATGAACAGACAAGCATTTAAAAGGTGTCCTCCATACTATGCATCAGGAAGAAATAATAAAAATATTAAATTAAGATGCCCCAAATGCATAGAAGTTAGCACTCTCTAAGAATACAATGTACACTAATTTTAACAATTAGCAGATACCACTATCTGTACATGCTCCTTCCTCATGCACTACCTTGCTATTGTGTCACCAAAAGCAAATCATAATCAATTCTGCAATTATGATGTAGCAAAGGTTTTAGCACACTTAGGTTGAACAGCATGGTGGGTTTCAGTCTGAACGGAAGCTTTACACCTCCTGGAATCCATGATGGCAGAAAACTTTTACGGTAAATCGAGAAAAGAGACAGTGGAAGGAAACACATTGTGTAGAACAGATCTGAACCACAAGACCAGTCAGGGAAGATGTGCCCAGCACTCACCCATCCGTGTACGTATCCCACTTCAAAAAAAAATTTAGGAAAGTTAAGAGTGCTTACATACCCGATCGCCATAGCCTTAGACCCCACACCTCCCCTACAACAATCCTTAATTTTACCTATGTCTGTGCTTCCTTTGATAACAAAGTTTTGATTATTTTATCTTAAGCTCTAGGTATCAGCTGACACTAAGCCAAGGTTAGAATACCAATGTTGGTCAGAAACACTAGAAGCTCTGTAATAAACAAGGAACTGCAAGCCACATCTACTCCCAAGAATTAATACTTATTCTTAAAAGGCAAACAGCAAAGTTAAGGCTATACTCAATTCACACACTAAGACTTCAAATGTAGTATTAAAAAAGCCCTGAAAAAACAAAACAGATCTGCTTAGGTCATGATAGTCAATACAATAATATAAATCACCAATACACACTCCACTCTTTACACACAAAACTTGCTTGCATATTTCACTAGTCGTTTTCTGTGTAAGCATGCTTCCATGGCAGGAACCAAGTTTCATTAAAAATACTACTAACTGGCCTCTGACCCAAAAGGTCATTGGATCAATGAATCTTCTAGCAATATCCAAGAGGAAAATTCTTATAGTTGTCTTCTCTACCTTTTAAAAGACGCTGCTGGTAAACACACAGGAAGAAAAAGCAAAACAGGAATGCTTGTTCGGCACTGCAACAATATTTTCTCTTGGTTACATCGAATTTTCAGGATTTCACAACAGCTGCAGGTTTCAGGAGGTAAAAAACAAAACCCTGTGGAGAGATTGTCTCCATCTACTAAGTTATTTCAGTACAAAACTATAATCTTAGTTACAGAATTTTTAAGTACAATTGCTACTAATGAAAAGGTTTACTGAAGCACATCAAAGCCCCTCTGAGGAATGGGCAACCCAAGTGCTTCCATGGTGCAACTTCTCCCAGCAATTCATAGGCAGTGACAATTCCTTTCTCACCCATTCTGAATCATTATCTGAAGAAGTACAAAACTATGCAGAGGTAACTAGGAAAAAAGAACAGTTATTACTGAGAATCCAGACCATACTTCCTTCACACCAAAAAAAAAAAAAAGAGTAAAGAAAAGGTTTGGGCATTCCTTCCCATTTCTATGCTGCTGATACTGGAGAACATCACTCTAACGCTCCATATGGCTCTCACTTTAGGTCTTCAGCACAGAACTGGAGAGTCTCCAGCCCAGCAAACCAATTCACCTACCTACAGCATGCTCATTTCCATCCTTCTTCTAAAGGCCTTTCATACAGGGAAAGAAGATTCAGGATTGAAGTTTCTGCTCTGGAAGCATGGTCCTTGCTGTAGGACCATTTAATAAAATATTATGGAGGCCTTAATTGAGCTTGTATCTAAAATGAAGGCTGAGTAGCAGGTTAGCTTGTACCTAGCTTCCAGCAGTCCTTGCTGGACTTATGAGTCCTTATAAGGAGCAGTTGAGAGAGCTGGGGTTGTTCAGTCTGGAGAAGAGGAGGCTCAGGGGAGACCTTATTGCTCTCTACAACTACCTGAAAGGAGGTTGTAGAGAGGTGGGTGCTGGTCTCTCCTCCCATGTAACTAGCGATAGAACGAGAGGAAATGGCCTCAAGTTGCACCAGGGGAGGTTTAGACTGGATATTAAAAAAAATTTCTTTACTGAGAGAGTGGTGAAGCACTGGAACAGGCTGCCCAGGGAGGTGGTGGAGTCACCATCACTGGAGGTGTTCAAGGAACGTGTGGACATGGCATTGCGGGACATGGTTTAATGGGCATGGTGGTGTTGGGTTGATGGTTGGACTTGATCTTACAGGTCCTTTCCAACCTTAATGATTCTGTGTGATTCTATATTGCTGCATTTTATCAGCACTCAATGCAATATATTCAATTCAATTGCTACAGCAATGATACCTAAATATTTTCATTCAAGTATGACTTTGGACCACCCCACTCCTTTTCCACCCCTCTCCATTCCTATATTCCAGTCCTGCTCCACTTCTGCCTTTGCCTCCCTTTCCAAATACAAATTCAACCACAAAAAGTTGAACCTGGCAAAGGCCATGCTATCATTGGAAACGAAGGTGTCCATCCCTCCCAACCCATCAAGTACACTCATTCCAATCCCCTCCTTCATGTCATTAGGAAAGCAATGCAGCTGGTACTCACTGGGCTGGTGTTCAGGTGGATCAGTAGCCTGCTCCACTCATCACATCACCACATCATGCTAGTACTGACAAAAGGAAGGGAGAAGGCCTGGATAGCCAGGTGCAGAAGAGAGGAAAGGAGCTAAGAGGACCTTTCCTTTCCAGCAGCAGCAGGGATTTATGTAATGGATTAAACCGATTTTGAAAGTACAGCATTAGTCACAATGGTACACTGATCTTCAAAACACATCTATTATGCTTCCTGCATTGTGTACACTGAATTTCATTTCACACAAGAAACTCTAGAAGCAGTTTGGTTTATGAAGATCCCAAACAGTACTAGTAAAATATCTGCATGCCATACTGTAACACAGATATATTTATAACTCTGTGGCAATAAAAAGATCTTTTGACTACAGGAGTGCAGGGAATCCTGCCAACATCTGCACATGTACAAACAACATCTCTGTTTTGGCTCCCTTCCAACTGGCATGTAACAGCCACATCTACACTTCATTACCCAAGTCAGTAGCTGAAGAAGGGGATAAAAATATGTACAAGTGCCTCATTCAGCAGTTTTATATTGACTCGGTGAATTTGACAAGAATATTAATTGAAGTGCAGATCTGTTGTCTTTGCAAGCAGAGATTTGTAACTTTCCATACTATTCTACTTTGAAAGCATCTTTCTAGATGAAATTGCAGCTAACTTAACATGAGGATTTTTTTTCTTCACGTATTAAGATTTTGAAAGCCAGTAAGACATGAACACAAATTTGTACAGTCATTAAACATGTTTTCCATGAACAACTTGCATTTAGAAACAAAAGCTTAGTAGATAGCTGTCAAAAATCTCAGATATCTGTAGAGTAATGCATAACACAGTTTTTATTTTAATTCTTGAATTATTAGTAGTATAAATATTTAATTAGATAATTTTGTACTTGAATATGCTATTTGAAGAGCATTTGAAAAAAGAAAAATGTGCATTTGACAATTAAGATAAAAACTAAGCTCTTGCTCAAAACCAGAAGCAGCTATCTGACAAAAGAATCTGCAATTCTGATGCACCCACTCACATTTTATCTGTGAATATACACACAAATGCCATGGAAACCACAACACAATTAAGCTTTTAAAAGTGTTTTAAAATATAGTAATGCATATGAAAAACTACAAACAAGTAGCTTAGTAAGTTTTCCCTCATTAAAGTTGTTATGTTTCTCTATTCACAAAGAAATACGTATAATCTTCTAACGGAAAGACGGAAAACAATAAATATGACAAAAACTTCTGCTACCTCCA